>NC_142879.1:63100000-63415000 GCF_051225735.1 Oryctolagus cuniculus
GCACCTGGCTTCAGATCAGCCCAGTTCCAGCCATTGTGGCCATTTGGGGAGTGAATCAGTAAATATAGAAGATCTCTTTCTCTCTCTCTTTCTGCCTCTGCCTTTACCTCTCTGTAGGTCTGCCTTTACCTCTCTGTAGGTCTGCCTTTCAAATAAATTTTTAAAAAATTCTAGAAACAAATGAAGATGGTAACAAAACATAAAAAAATTAGGAGATATAGCAAAAGCATTGTTAAGAAGAAAGTTTATAGCAATCAATTTCTACAACAAGAAATTGGAGGGGCCGGTGCTCTGGCATAGTGGGTGAAGCTTCTGCCTGCAGTGCTAGCATCCCTTATGAGTGCTGGTTTGAGTCCTGGCTGCTCCTCTTCCCATCCAGCTCTCTGCTATGGCCTGGAAAAGCAGTAGAAGATGGCCCAAGTCCTTGGGCCCTTGTACCTGCTTGCACCCTTGCTCCTGGTTCCTGGCTCCTGGCTTTGGATCGGCATAGCTCTGGCCATTGTGGGCATTTGGGGAGTGAACCAGTGGATGGAAGACCTCTCTCTCTCTCTTTCTCTCTCTCTCTCTTTCTCTCTCACTCGATGCCTCTGTAACTCTGCCTTTCAAATAAATAAATAAGTAAATTGAAAGAAAGAGAGAGAGAAAGAAAGGGAGAGAAAGAAATTGGAAAGGCATCAAATAAGTGATCTAACAATGCATTTGAAGGATCTAGAAAAAACAAGAACAAACCAAACCCAAAATTAGTAGGAGGAAAGAAATAAAAAAAATTAGAGAAGAAATAAGCAAAATTGAAACAAAAATGTACAAAAGATTAGTGAAACAAAGAGCTGGTTTTCTGAAAAAAAAAATAAACAAAATTGATACACCAATTAAAAAAAAACTCGCAGTGCAGAAGATGCAAATTAATGAAATCAGAGACGAAAAAGGAAATGTTACGATGGATACAACAGAAATAAAGGAATCATCAGGAATTACTACAGCTATTTGTCAACAAATTGGAAAATCGAGAAGAAATGGGTAGACTTCTGGATACATGCAATTTACAAAAATTGAGTCATGAGGACATGGAAAGCCTAAATAGACCAATAAATAAGACAGAGATTGAGTCAGTAAAAAATACACTCACAACAAAGAAAAGCCCAGGATGGAATAGATTCACTTCTGAATCCTACCACACTTTTTTTTTTTTTTTTTTTTTGGACAGGCAGAGTGGACAGTGAGAGAGAGAGACAGAGAGAAAGGTCTTCCTTTGCCGTTGGTTCACCCTCCAATGGCCGCCACGGCCGGCGCGCTGCAGCCGGCGCACCACGCTGATCCAAAGGCAGGAGCCAGGTACTTATCCTGGTCTCCCATGGGGTGCAGGGCCCAAGTACTTGGGCCATCCTCCACTTTTTCCCGGGCCACAGCAGAGAGCTGGCCTGGAAGAGGGGCAACCGGGACAGAATCCGGCGCCCTGACCCAGACTAGAACCCGGTGTGCCGGCGCCACAAGGCAGAGGATTAGCCTAGTGAGCCGTGGCACCGGCTCGAATCCTACCACACTTTTAAAGAAAAAGTAATTCCAATTCTTCTCAAAGTATTCAAAACTATTGAAAGTGAGGGAATCTTCCCAAACTCCTTCTATGAGGCCAGTATCACCTTATTTCCAAAACCCAAAGAAGACACAATAAGGAAAAAGAATTGTAGACCAATATCCCTGATGAAATCATCAAGAAAATACTAGCAAATTGAATCCAACAACACATGAAAAATATCATTCACCTGGATCAAGTGGGATTTATCCCTGGTACACAGGGATGATTTAACACAGGCAAATCAATAAAGGTGATACATCATATTAACAGATTAAAGAATAAAAACCATATGATTATCTCAATAGGTGCAGGGAAAGCATTTGATGAAATACAGCATCCTTTCATGATAAAAAAAAAAATTAAACCAATTGTTTATAAAAGCAACATACTTTAGCACAATCAAGGCAATATACAACAAACCCAGAGCAAGTATTATGTTGAATGAGTGAAAGCTAGAAGCATCTCCATTAAGATCTGGAAAGAGCAAAAGATGTCCTGTCTCAACATTATTAATCAATATAGTTCTAGAAGTCTTCTAGAGCCATCAGACAAGAAAAAAATCAAATGGATATAAATGGGAAAAGAGGAAGTCAAATTATCCCTTTTTGCAGGTGAGACGATCCTATACAAAGGGGAACCAAAAGACTCCACTGAGGGATTATTGGAACTCATAAGAGTTTGGCAAAGTTGCAGGGTATAAAATTAACACACAAGTCAAGAACATTTGTATCTACAAACAATGCTGTGGCTGAGAACAAACTTGAAAGATGAGCCCCATGCACAATAGCTACAAAAATGTTTAAGTACCTTGAGATAAATTTAGCCAAGATGTGAATGACCTCTACAATGAAAATCATAAAATATTAAGGAAAGAGATAAAAGAAGACACAAAAATGGAAAAATCTTCCATGTTCAAGGACTGGAAGAATTAATATCAGCAAAATGCCCATACTACACAAAGCGATTTATAGATTCAATGTGATCCCAATCAAAATACCAAAGACATTCTTCTCAGATCCAGAAAAAAATGAACTTTAAATTCATATGGAATCATATGAGACCCCAAATAGCTAAAATAATCTTAGATAATAAAAATTAAGTTTGGGGCTGATGCTGTGGCATAGCAGGTAGGGTGGGGAGAAGTGACACCATCTGCAGTGGTGGCATCCCATGTGGGCACAGTTTGGGTCCTGGCTGCTCAACTTCTGATCCAGCTCCCTTCTAATGCACCTGGGAAAGTAGCAGAAGATGGTCCAAATCCTTGGGCCCCAGCACCCACATTGAAGACCCAGGCAAGGCTCCTGGCTTCAGATTGATCCAGCTCTGGCCATTATGGCCATTTGAGGAGTGAACCAGCAGATGGAAGATTCTCCCTCTCTGTCTCTCTTTTTCTCTCTCCTTCTCTCTCCTTCCCCCAACATGGCTTTCAAGTAAGTGAATAAATAAAACCTTTTTTAAACTTTTATTTAATAAATAAATACGGTGACTTTTCTCCCCATAACCTCCCTCCCACCCGCAACCATTCCATCTCCTCTCCCTCTCCCACCCCATTCTTTATCAAGATTCATTTTCAATGATCTTTATATACAGAAGATCAACTTAGTATATACTTAGTAAAGATTTCAACAGACTACACCCACACAGACACACAAAGTATAGAGTACTGTTTGAGTAGTAGTTTTACCATTAATTCACAAAGCAAACAAGGCTACCCTTACTTCACAACACATAGAAAAATTAAGTCAAAATGGATCAAAGACCTAAACAGAAGAACTAAAACTATTAGCAGAAGATTAACATCCAAAACATATAAAGAACTTGTAAAATCCAACAACAAAAACTTGAATAGGTAATTCAAAAATGGACAGAAGACTTCAATGCACATTTCTCAAAAGAAGATATACAGATGGCCAATAAGCAAATGAAAAGACACTCAACATCACAAGCTGTTAGAAACTGTTAATCAAAACCACAATTAGGTAACATTTGACACTCAGTATGACTATTAGCCAAAAAATAAAATGCTAAATGTAAGTGCTAGCTGAAGATACAGAAAAATTTGAATCTTTGTGCATTGCCTTGGGAATATAAGATGTGCAGCTGTCTGGAAAACACTCTTCAGCAGTTAGTCAAAGCTAAACATAAAATTAGGTTAAACCCTATCATCCAGTAATTCCACTTCTATGTGTACACCCAAAACAGTTGAAAGTAGCAACTCAAACAGATGTAGTACACCAGTGTTCAGAGCAACATCAATCACAATAGCCAAAACATGGGAACAACCCAATTGTTCATCAACAGGTGATGGATAAGCAAAATAAGGTACATATGTACAATGGAATATTATTTATTCTTTAAAAAATAATGTGATTCTGATACATGCTAAAACATGGATGAACTTTAAAAACATTTATGCCAAATGGGACACAAGAGGACAAATACTGTATGATTCCAAGTCCATGGGATACCTAGAGTAGACAGATTCATAGAGCCAGAAAGCAGAAGGAAGGTCACCAGGGATTAGGGGGAGGGAGGATGGGGATGCAGTGCTTAACGGGTACAGAGTTTCTAACTCAAATTATGAACTATGGTTGTACAACCTACGATTGCTATTGAGTTGTATACTTCAAAATGTTAAAATGGCCAATTTTATATTATACGTATATATATATATATATATATATATCACAATAAAAAAGGAAAAATTTAAAACAAGATAGTATTCATTTTCTGCACTGAAACATTGATTGGCACAGAAGCCAATCAATTGATTTCTTTAAATTCTATCAAATCATTCATTTTCTTTTTCAAAATTACCAATAGCCTTAATAGTCACCTTATTCAAAATACTTGATCCAGTATTTCTGTGTGTACAAGTCTACATGTGGTAAGCAAAGTACCACCACGATCCAAAGATAAATATCTTCAAATAGGGTAACCATCAGTGACCTATACCACTGCAAGATCTAAATCTCAAACAGACCCCATCTTACTTTTTTAACAGTTTCTATAGCATCACGGACAAATCACATCCCAACTAGCTACAAATGCCAACTTTTTATGTGATAAGATTTCAGGAGTCTGCATTAAATCTCATCTTCCCTGCTGGCCTCACAGTTAACACTTTGTACTTGTAGGGTCACTCTAAGGTCATGTACATTTTGAACTCCTAATGGCTTCATACTTCTTGAGTGTCTATAAGCTATTTTATTGAGGCATGAAAATCAGCTAACACACAGCACTAGGCAGGTCCTAAGCAGTAGGGCCAGTAAAATGGTGCTTCCCAGAGGTAGGACCGTGGAGAAACCAAGAAGCCCTGCTGGAGAGTGCTGCTCAGAAAAACCAGCTAATTGAGACAAGGAAAAGAACCTAAGTCAAATTTTGCCTGATATATTGAATAATAGCCAGCATTCAGATGCCACTTCTACCTCTTCTTGGCTTTGTGTGCATGAGCAGTAACTTCAACTTTGGAGATATAAACAACCTTAAAGTTCTCAGTTCAAGCTCAGGTTCTCAGTTCAACCTCAGATTCTCTATGGATGTTTCCTTTTCAGCATTATAGCTAGGAATTTAAAATCAAAATATTTGTATCTAGGAGAAAAAAATAATATTTTACTGTTAGATTTTCTCTGGAAGCTCCTTAACAAAGGAATGACCTTATCATTTTATTCATTGTAGCATTTTGTACTGTGGATTTCTATAAAATGAGTATGATATTCCCTTAGATTACAAAAAGGAGCTATGCTTCCAAGAAAAAAATTTTTAACAATACTTTCCATTTTAAATCATAAAATATCAGACAAGAATAAAATAAGCATTTTATTTTTTTCCTTTGTATGTATTCCTTTGTGTAAATTACAAAGGAAAAAGAAATGAATCCATTCTGATTCACTGGAAGACTACTGGTGCCATGGCACTGTTCCAGAGGCTAGGAGTTCAGTGCTGAGCAAAATAAAAGTCCCTGCTCCCATAGCGCATTAGATGTAGCAGGTAAGACCATGACAGTGAGCAAACAAACACTATGTCAAGTGCTGACGAGGGTGGGGAGAAGTGACAAAGCGACAGAGTGACAGCAATGGTAAGATGAGCAGACAGAGGAAGAGGCAGCAAGTAACACCAGTGTGTGGAGGCGGTATCATGACAGTTATTTGTCTAGCTGAAGAAGAATAGTCCTAAATTCTTTTTTTTTTAATTTATTTATTTGACAGGTAGCATTATAGACAGTGAGAGAGAGAGAAAGGTCTTCCTTCCATTGGTTCACTCCCCAAGTGGCCACTACGGCCGGCGCTGTGCCAATCCGGAGCCAGGAGCCAGGTGCTTCTTCCTGGTCTCCCATGCAGGTGCAGGGCCCAAGCACTTGGGCCATCCTCCACTGTCCTACCGGGCCACAGCAGAGAGCTGGACTGGAAGAGGGGCAACCGGGACTAGAACCGGCACCCATATGAGATGCTGGCGCCACAGGCGGAAAAGTAACCAAGTGAACCACGGCGCCGGCCCCAGTCCTAAATTCTTTACGTGGACAAATTCCCTGAGTCGTCCCCAAAATTAAATAGGTGCTATGACTGTCCTTCTATCATAAACACAGTAGCTGGAAGATACAGGAGCTAAGTAACTTGCCAACAACATCTCTCTAGCAGGTGCCACAGGTGGGGTTTGAACCCACACAGGCTGACTGGTGCCCCCGTGTTTACCCACCACACCACACCACACCAACTCTGCAAGGCTGGGGCATTTCAGGTACAGCAAACCCAAGCTGAGGCAAAGACCATGCAGTGAGGAAAGGGACCGAAAGTTAGAAAAGGGGCCATCGCTGTGGCAAAGTCAGTAAAGCCGCCGTGTGCAGTGCCAGCATCGTACATGGGCACCAGTTCATGTACTGGCTGCTCCACTTTCTATCCAGCTCTCTGCTATGGCCTGGGAAAGCAGCAGGAGATGGACCAAGTGCTTGGGCCCCTGCAGATGCGTGGGAGACCCAGAGGAGGCTCCTGGTTCCTGGCTTTGAATCGGCACAGTTCTGGCCATTGGGCCAATTGGGGAGTGAACCAGCGGATGGAAGACCTCTCTCTCTCTCTCTCTCTCTCTCTCTCTCTCTCTCTGCCTCTCCTCCTCTGTGTAACTCTTTCAAATAAATAAATAAAAATTTTTTTAAAAAAAGAGAGAGAAAGAGAGAGAAGCAGTCATGGGGCCGGAGAGGGAAGATTTGTACAGCTGTGGTCAGGGAGATCTGAAGGCCATGGACAGACTGAAGAACTTTGATGGAAAAAAATGCAATTGGAGGGTTTTGAGCAAAACAGTAACATACATTTTCCAAGGATTTAAAAATTTCCTGCTGGATGTTGGACGGGGAATAGTACTTAAGTTGAGTCTATTCATTTTCTATTAACAAACTACCAAAAGTTGAGTGTCTTGAAGCAGCACATAGTAGGGTTCTGGAAGTTAAGTTTGTAAGCTGGGCCTCACTAGGCTAACATTAGCACATAGATGGAGCTGAACTCCTTTCCCTTTGCTGGTCTCTAGAAGCATTCACGTTCTTGGGCTCTTGCTGTGCTTCCTGCACCTGCAGACAGCAGCGAGGGGAGAGGACTCAGAGCTCACCATTCTGGCCCTCCCTTCTGCCTCCCTCTTTTTATTTTTAAGATTTATTTATTTATTTGAAAAGCAGAGTTACAGAGAGGCATAGCTGGGCCAGTCCAAAGCCAGCAGCTTCTTCTGAGTCTCCCATGCAGATACAGGGACCCAGGAACTTGGGCCATCTTCTGCTGCTTTCCCAGGTGCATTAGCAGGGAGCTGGATTGGAAGTGGAGCAGCCAAGACTCAAACCAGTGCCTACATGGGGTACCGGTGCTGCAGGCAGTGGCTTTATCCACTATACCACAGCTCTAGGCCCCTGCCTTCGTCTTCTACACTGAAAGATTTAGCTCCATAATCAGGCTCACTTTCCCACATCAGGGCCCTTAACTCCCTCATTTCTGCAAAGTCCCTCTTGCCATGCCAGGTAACGTATTTCCAAGTTCTAGGAATATAAACTATGACGAGCCGGCGCCATGGCTCACTAGGCTAATCCTCCGCCTTGCGGCGCCGGCACACCGGGCTCTAGTCCCAGTCGGGGCGCCGATTGTCCCGGTTGCCCCTCTTCCAGGCCAGCTCTCTGCTATGGCCCGGGAGTACAGTGGAGGATGGCCCAAGTCCTTGGGCCCTGCACCCGCATGGGAGATCAGGAGAAGCACCTGGCTCCTGGCTTCAGATCAACACAATGTGCTGGCCACAGCGTGCCACTCGCGGCAGCAATTGGAGGGTGAACCAATGGCAAAAGGAAGACCTTTCTCTCTGTCTCTCTCTCTCACTTTCCACTCTGCCTGTCAAAAATAAATAAATAAATAAACTATGACAATAGTGCAGGTGATTATTGTCTGGATAATTGTCTTAGACATTGATTCTTGAATAATGAACATCCTGTACCTCACATATGAGAATACTTCAAGAGAGCTGATTGACAATGGAATTCAAAGATGTTTGTTTTGGTGCAAAAACATTTTGAAATCCATGCATGTTTTTTTCATAGCATTCATTTTTTCATGAACTTTTTGAAAATGCCTAATATGCGTTTTTAAATGTTTTGCAATAAAATAAACTTTTCATTCTCCATGAACTTTTTGAGGTTGTTTCATATATTGCTTCATTTAAATCTTATGGAGCCAGCACTGTGGTGCAGTGGGTTAAAGCCCTGGCCTGAAGCGCCAGCATCCCATATGAGTGCCAGTTCTAGTCCCGGCTGCTCTTCTTCTGATCCGCTCTCTGCTATAGCCTGGGAAAGCAGTAGAAGATGGCCCAAGTCCTTAGGCCCCTGAACCTCCGTGGGAGACCCAGAAGAAGCCCCTGGCTCCTTTCTTCAGATCGGCACAGCTCCGGCCGTTGTGGCCATCTGCAGAGTGAACCAGCGGATACAAGACCTCTCATTCTGTCTCTACCTCTCTCTGTAAGTCTTTCAAATAAATAAAATAAATCTTTTAAAAAATTTTATCAATATATAGTTATCACTATCACTTCTGCTTTATAATTGAAGAATCTGAGAGCTACAGCACACATACAAGAGAAGTGGACTCTTGATTTCTCAGCCCTCACGCATTTTCTACTGCTCTATGCCAGGCTGATTAAAGAAACAAGGGCAGGCCGGCGTGGTGGCTCAATAGGCTAATCCTCCACCTCCGGCACCGGCACACCGGGCTCTAGTCCCAGTCGGGGCGCCGGATTCTGTCCCAGTTGCCCCTCTTCCAGGCCAGCTCTCTGCTATGGCCTGGGAGTGCAGTGGAGGGTGGCCTAAGTGCTTGGGCCCTGCACCTGCATGGGAGACCAGGAAGAAGCACCTGGCTCCTGGCTTTGAATCGGCGCAGCGTGCTGGCTGTAGTGGCCATTTGGGGAGTGAACCAACGGAAGGAAGACCTTTCTCTCTCTCTCTCACTGTCCACTCTGTCAAAAAAAAAGAAGAAGCAAGGGCAGAAAGTATCACTGTTTTTTTTTAAAGGCTTATTTATTTATCTGAAATTTACAGAGAGAAGGGGAGTCAGAGAGAAGTCCTCCATCCAGAGGTTCACTCCCAGATGGCCTCAACAGCTGGGGCTTGGCTGGGAGAAAGCCAGGAGTTTCATCCACATTCTCCCACATAGGTGCAGGGGCCCAAGCACTGGGTCGTCTTCCACTGCTTTTTCCAGACCATTATCAGGGAACTGGATTGGAAGTGGAGAAGCTGGGATGTGAACCAGAACCCAGCACCCACATTGGATACTGGCATTGCAGACAGCAACTTTACCCACTACACCACAATGTCTGTCCCAAAAAGTATCACTACTTTAAAAGATTTTTTTAAACTGTTGGGATATAAGGGTCATAGAGAGATGCATGGTGGGATACAGGAAAGCCTAGAATTCTCCCTACATAGATGATTTTTCAGCAGGGGTTTGAAGAACATTTTAAAGATCCCTGGGAAGAAATTCACCTGACTTTCCAGCACCTCTAGACAATCCTGTCATTTTTAAAGATTTATTTTTATTTATTTGAAAGGTAGAGTTACAGAGAGAGGTAGAGCCAGAGGGAGAGAGGTCTTCCATTCTACTGGTTTACTCCCCGGATGGCTGCAATGGCCAGAGCTGAGCTGATCTGAAGCCAGGAGCTTCTTCTAGGTCTCCCACGTGGGTGCAGGGGCCCAAGAACTTGGACCATCTTCTACTACTTTCCCAGGCCATAGCAGAGAGCTGGATCAGAAGTGGAGCAGCTGGGACTTGACCAGGGTCCATATAATATACAGGTGCTGCAGGCTGGGACTTTAACCCACTGTGCCACAGTGCCAGCCCCCATCTTGTCATGTTGAAAGTCATTATTTGCAAACTTTATTGTTGTTTGTGCTAACGCTCTAATTGTAGTGGACCATAGAATTCAAGCTTTCTGGACAGCAAGCTGGACCCAGAAGTTAGATGGGAATGAATATGTAAGTATTTTTGCTTTGGCCTATTTCTAACAAGCTATTTATTGGTTACTTCTCTAAAAATAATAATAATACTAAATAATAATTATCTTCCCCACAGACTTTTTCCATTTCTTTCGTTCTGCCTAACCTGCCGTTTTACTCTGCTCTGCCTTATTTAATGTGATCAGGCTTTAGACTGTAGTGGCATCCAAATCAGATCAAATAATGCCTCAATCACTTATTTTCCCAGCCTTCCTAATTAGGACACTTATCTCCACTCTGCAGAAATGCACCATTAGTGTGCTTGTTTCCTTTCTCATCAAGGAAGTGACGCAGGTGAGTTTGTGGGCAATCTGGTTGAAGCGCTGGCTGGGATGGCTCCCCAGGTGGTGGCAAAGCAGTGTTGTTTGGAGAACTGGAGGAGGCAGGGATTTGTTTGCTTTGCTTTGCTGCATGATTATTGTTTATGCTGTGAGCACAGAACAAAGTTCATAGAATGTCCCACCTGAGGTTCATTTGTATATTTTCACCCTAAAGGGAGTTTGGGATGAGGGAGAATGAGGCATTAGTGTCAGCAACAGGGATCCTGCAGTTTAAGAAATCCCCAGGGAGGTGGGTCTTTGGTGAAGCGGCTTAAGTACCTGCTGAGGATGCCCACATCCTGTATCTGAGTGCCTGGGGTTGAGTCCCACCCGTGCTTCTGATCCAACTTCCGGCTCATCTGCACCAAGGTGGGGGAGGGGAAGCAGCAGATAATGGCTCATGTACTTAAGACCCTGCCACCCATGTGGGAGACCCAATGGAGTTTCAGGCTCCTGGCTTTGGCATGGCCCAGTGCCAGCTGTTACAGGCATTTGGAGAATGAAACAGCAGATTGAAGATCTCTCTCTTTCCCTTGCTCCCTGCCTTCCAAATAAAATGAAAATACTGGGGCAGGGGGCAGAGAGCATGTTGTGGCACAGCAGGTAGCAGGTAAAATCACTGCCTGCAACACTGGCATCCCATGTGGGTGCCAGCTCTTGTCCTGGCTACTCCACTTCTGATCTAGTTCTCTTCTAACAGCCTGGGTAAAGCAGCACCAGATGACCTAAGTATTTGGGCCCTGTCACCCACGTGGAAGACCCAGATGAAGCTCCTGGCTCCTGGTTCTTGGCTTAAACTTGGCCCAGCCCCTAGGGAGTAAACCAGCACATGGAAGATTCTCTATCTCTTCCTCTCTGTAACTCTGAGTTTCAAAATAAATAAATACATCCTTTGAAACATGAAAATGGAGCTTTGTA
This sequence comes from Oryctolagus cuniculus, assembly GCF_051225735.1. Classification (NCBI taxonomy): domain Eukaryota; kingdom Metazoa; phylum Chordata; class Mammalia; order Lagomorpha; family Leporidae; genus Oryctolagus; species Oryctolagus cuniculus. The sequence continues at coordinate 63,111,315 of NC_142879.1, forward strand.
AAAGGCAAAAATACAGAGAGACAAGGTGGGGAAGGAGAAAGAGAGGAAGGGATCTTCCATCCACTGGTTCACTCCCCTAAATGATCATAATGGCCAGGGCTTGGCCAGGCCAAAGCCAGGAGGCAGGAGCTTCTTCTAGGTCTCATGTGGGTGTAGGAGCCCAAGTACTTGGGCCATGCTCTGCTGCATTCCCAGGCACATCAGCAGGGAGCTGGATCAGAAGTGGAGCAGCCAGGACTCAAGCACCGCCTGTATGGGATGTCGGCACTGCAGGCAGAAGTTTAACTCTCCTTCTACACCACAGCACCAGCCCCCAAAACAATGCTTTTTTAAAAACCAGAAACTCAGATAAAAATATTAAACATTTAAAATTAAAGAAATTCAAATGGATGATTTTGAGAGCCCTTCTCTCCTGCTACTGAAAATTTGAGGCCTACCTGGTAGGATCCATGAAGAGGCATTCTTTCAGGATTTCTCTGGATGGAGATGGGGCCAGAATACAGCGTCCATCCTGGGTTCTCAACAAAAGACAACATGAAAAGTTTCTCAGTTACAACCACAGAGGCAGACAAGTACTTCTGGGCTGGCCCAGTAGAAATCTGCGGCTCTGTCACCCTGTCCTGCCTCCTTGCTTGCTGTAGAAAACACCTCCGATGCTCCAGTGAGTGGGAGCATTGAAATCGGCTCCCTTCTCCCCATGGGATCCTCGGTGTGGCCAGAGACTGCAGTCCTCCAAGTTTGATGCAGGCCAAACTACACCCTAACTCTGCCAAAAGATCTTGGCTTTTAGCTCCAGGCGAATAAAACACTATCACCTAACAGAAATCGAGGAAACAAAGATCCTCAATTCTATGTGTCTTTAAAGCTGTGCTAAGTTCCTACTCAGTGGAATACAGTGAATTCTTCCGCTTGTCTCTTGTCTTGTTCAGGACCGAAAGAGTGAGATGAGAGGCTAATTCCCATACTTCACCGAGCCTCTGCTTTGAGGGAGGGAACCACATCACCCCCCCTCTGGCAGAAGCCAGGGGCAGGCTGTACGTATTAGCATATTTTAGTCACAGGAGATTCCTTCCTAGAGGGAAAAACAATGGAAAGGTGTTCTAACTTTCCATTTCTCATACGTTACCAGTTTCCATGGAGACCAAGGTACTGCCGCTGGAGATTTTTCTTATAGAAGCCAGAGTGACATCCTTATGCTAGAAGAGGTGCTCCTACCTCTGTCTTCTGCCCTTGGTCATGTACTCCCAGAAGGCAACAGACACTGTGTTAGAAGCTCAAGCATGCAAATGCCGCAGGAGTGAGAGTCGGGACCAGTGACATAATTTGTGGAACCCAGTGCAAAATGAAAATGCAAGCTCTTTGTTCAAAAAGCAGGACTAAACTGCTGTTACACACACTAAAATATAAAGCTTTACCCTTCCACAGTCTGTCTGTGTCTCTCTCCACCTCCCAAGTTGTCATGGTGTTATTTTTTTCTTTTCAGCAATTTAATATTATTCTAAGTAAAGCAACGTTGAAATTTAAAATTAATAGGATAAATTACTATTCTCCCGTATTCATTTTTAGAATGCCAGTTTTAAATGCAAACAAAAGAAGGCCGGCGCCGTGGCTCACTAGGCTAATCCTCCGCCTTGCGGCGCCGGCACCCTGGGTTCTAGTCCCAGTCGGGGCACCGAATTCTGTCCCGGTTGCCCCTCTTCCAGGCCAGCTCTCTGCTATGGCCAGGGAGTGCAGTGGAGGATGGCCCAAGTCCTTGGGCCCTGCACCCCATGGGAGACCAGGATAAGTACCTGGCTCCTGCCATCCGCCAGCTGCGGCGGCCATTGGAGGGTGAAGGAAGACCTTTCTCTCTGTCTCTCTCTCTCTGTCACTATCCACTCTGCCTGCTAAAAATTTAAAAAAAAAAAATGCAAACAAAAGAGCAATTTAACTAAGGCAGAATCACAGAAATTTTACAATTGCTATTTCATAGCTCATACCCACAGGGATATTTTGCCTTATCAGAGCAGTGGAGGTGCTGCCCAAGACTAGAACAGCTGTCTCTTTGCACCTCTTGGCTGTGCACATACTCTACCAAGCCACTCCACCTTCAACTTACTGATGGGTAAGGAAGGGCCAAAAGAAAAAGGAACCATGAGTTGGCCTATCGATCCCTTTCCCTCTAGGTCACTGTCCTCAGTGTAAGTGGTTGGCTAACACAGGGGGGTAACGCCAGCAAGAAAAGATATGAAAGGGCTTCTTCCTCATGTACATTTCTTAAATGCAATTCCCTTTCTAAGTTGGAAGCAAATTCTGGCTCAAATGAAAAGTATGGCCTTTCCGGGCTCTCAGTCACAACCCTTCATTCACACTTTTGTACTTACCTTGAGTCTCACAAACTCCCACACTTCCTGGGGCCACCATAATCCTGCAAATGGAGTGGCCTAGAGAAGGTGCAGTGCATATTATACATCTCTCCTCCACTCCTGTACATGCTCCCCTGTCTCACCAGACTGCATTTAAAAAACATAAGTTCAAAGATAAAAATCATCCAGAATATCAAGATGATGGCAGCAGAGCATCAAACTTAGTTGTAGAGTTCTTTAGGGCACACAATCTTGTGTGACTACTCTGACCATGAGTTAGATGACCTAGCCTGTCATTGTGATTTTTCCTCAAATGCTTTATTAAATACCTAGCTCCAAGGTGCTTCTAGACTTTGCACTCATCAAACCCTAAGAATTCATTTAGATGGCGCTGTATATAGGATTGGAGGGAGCCATTGCCCAAGAACAGTATTGAGTAGTTTTAAAGGCTGCACATCAAAGCACTGGACTCGCACCTGTGCTTTCCCAGCCCAACCAGCTCCCAGCCTGCTATGTTTGATAAGCTCGCCAAACATAAGGCTCTTCTGGGATATTTGTTTAATATAGAATCCCATGCCCCTTCCCTCACCACACTGCCATGCACCCAGAATTGTATTCAGTACGCCATGTTATCCTTAAACAGGCTTTAGTTCTTCTAACTAAAAATTTCTTGCACTGAGCAAAAGAAAATTCTTTAAAATATGCCCAGTTTAACCAAAGGCTGACATCTTCTCTAAGCAAGAGGCTGATGATCCAGTTTCACCTTCACAAGGCCCCTGTGATCTGTGTGCTGCAGAGAACAAAAGGAGGCAGGTGCAGGGTGGGCAAAGGCACAGTGGCAGAAGTGAGGATAGCTTATTAGCAGGACCCTCAGGAGACCTCCTGCCTAAGAAGGAGGTTCACTGTGAAGGGCAGCTTCAAACTGTGGTCACAAGGACATACCAAGCTTTGCTGTCACCCACACCAGCCTCTGGCCTGAGCAGCTTAAGCAGCCTGGAAGATCTGGGGGTTTTTGTTGTCATTGTTGTTAGTTTGTTTGTGTTTTTTCACTTCCAATCAGAACAAAATTCAAGTGAAGTTTCTTAAGATAAACCTGCTACACTATCTAATTGCTCAATTTCTTTTCCTCTCTCCCTGATTTGCAATGTAGGCAAAAGCTGGTGTAAAACCAATTGGGTCGATTCAGGCAAAATTTATGCTCTTCGGTGAAACAAAGTGGGTTATTTGATTCCCTCATCTGCAGAGAGGCTGATGGACTCAATGTTACACTTTGAAACCAATTGTAAAGACCTCATGTAGACATCCCTTAAGATTCTTCTTTGCTAATGCCCCTTCTCAGTTGGCAATGCCCGCAGAATACCGAAACCTATTTTCAAGAAATCAATATTGAAAAATGAAAAGAACAGTGTTTCAGTAGAATGCATTCCCCTCACACAGCGCCTGGTCGAAGAACAGAAGGACCTGCGACCTGAGCAGCACCTTACCCCGAATCTGCCCACCCCACCCCCCCACCAGCTTCCCCAGGGAACGATTCTATCTGGAGTCTTGTTGCAGAGACCATCCTAAGAATACTCCTTACCAATTTGGCAATCAAGCTGGTGTCTGCTTCTTAAATGAAAAGTTCTGCTGTCTGCCCAAGTGTGTGTTGTACGAGTTAAGAAACAGGGGAGCCATAAAAAAAAATTGCAGATAAGCCAAAAACACACCTGGAGGCAAACATTTTTTGGCTCATTTTGAGGTTGAAGCACATGAAGATAAAATTTCCCTGATAAAATCCTAATTATGTTATTATTAGCATAGCTTTCCCTCTTACATAGAAGGAGAACTCCTTTCCCACGTCTGTGCTGTTTCCTGGAGAAGAGAATCGCTATAGTTTTGCTGTCAAAACTATAGCTGTAGTAGGAATGGGTCCTTTAGACTGTGAGGTTTGACCTTCATTTACCTACCTGCTGACTGCGAGGTGGAATTTATGGGAAGCAGAAACTCACAATAAAAAGGGAGGCTTATTTTTATAGCTCGGTTTCACTATATTCCCCAAAGAATGGAAGTTATTATCTCAGTAAATTTCTGCAGTTTGCTTTTAGTATTAAATATGAAATAAATATTATGAATTTACAAATACTGAATTTGGCAGTCTCCCACAGCCTCAGACTTAGCTTATATTCCAATGTGCTGATTTAGCTGTGAGTTTTTTCTTTTGGAGAATGATGTTCCATTACTGCACTTACTCTATTTCTAGGTTTATAGTAGCACTTTAAATCCAAAAAAATAATTAAAGTACAAGGTGTCTCTCCAACAACTGCGGGATTATTTTACCAGTTCAGTGCTTGAATTTTACCTCAAAGCCAGATGCAGCTTCCTATCCCTACCATTACTCTCTTGACAATAAAGTGCTCATTGTTTTAACAAATCAACACTGAGCACCTTGTGTGTGGCAGGTGCTATTTTAAACACTGCAAGATGTACCAGGATGAACAAAATAGATAAAGTCGGTTACATTCATTGAGGGAGGGCACAATAAACAAGTAAACAAATTGGTTAATTTCATATAGTCAAAAATGCTATAAAAAATACAGGGTATGTAGGAGTGATTCCCAAATGTGTTCGCATGACATGCATAAACACTGCTGGTATCTGTGAAGCATGCAAGGAAAAATGTAAGACTTTGTATCGTTCAAGGACTCTGGCTACCCCAGACCTTCCTAGGAGTGAGGGGTCACTATGGCCATACTCTTTTGTCACACTAACAACCCACCAAGATACACAGGCACACATGCAGGAAGGCTCAACTATGGTTGGGGAGGGATTTAGATAAAAGAATTTAGGGCCAGCACTGTAGTGCAGCAGGTTAAAGCCCCAGCCTGCAGCACTGGCATGCTATATGGGCTCTAGTTTGCATCCCAGTTGCTCCACTTCCAATCCAGCTCTCTGCTGTGGCCTGGGAAAGCAGTAGAAAATGGCCCAAGACCTTGGGCCCCTGCACCCACATGGGAGACCCAGAAGAAGCTCCTGGCTCCTGGCTTTGGATCGGCTCAGTTCCGGCCATTGTGGCTATCTGGGGAATGAACCAGTGGATAGAAGACCTCTCTGTGTGTCTCTACCTCTCTCTGTAACTCTGTCTGTCAAATAAATAAATCTTTAAAAAAATTAATCTCTGAAAATCATTGCCATGTATTTCTCAGTAGAAGTAACTATAAGAATATGGAAATGAATAAAACATACTTGCTCAGCAATAAAGAAAACATAATTTACTTTATTTTGTAAATTCTCATTTTCAAGTGAGTTGTATGGGGAGCCACTTAGCAAAACAATCCAATCCAATCCAGGTTGAAATTGTGGATGGATATTAACACAACTCTCTCGGGACAAAGGAAACTCTGTCAGCACTCGGGCCCCCACCTCCATCTCCTGCCCTGGTACCCCAGGCTCTTGCACTGCCTTACCTTCTTCAAATACCTGCAGTGGGAAACTCACAGGCAGAGAGGAAAATCAAGAAGCAACTTCAGCTTCCATAACCCTGCTGCCCTTGCCTGGCACACCCTCAGTGGAGTCCTGCAAAGCCTGAGCCTTCTGTACTCATGGTGATCAAAGAAAGGATTTAGAAATCCATTCAGATGGAAGCATCAGGACATGAAGCCTCAGCAAACACCTCTCTCAATAATCTTATGCTCTCTCAGAAATCAGAACCTCAAGGACAATGTCCTGCTTTACCAATGTAGGGAAGAAAAATTTCTCAGCATTGTAGAACCATAAGAATGGCCCAGCCAACACTCCCTTGGAGCAGCTTTGAAAGATGGATTTGACCTAGTCTTTGGTAACCCACAAGCCAGTATCCCATAATCCAGCCCTGATGGAGGTGCCCATTCAGGGAGGCAACTCCAGAATTATGCACACAATTCCCGCAGTTCTTCCTAACATCCACCTAAGTCTGCCTGGATAGTACTAACCCTCAGTCCTTCTGGAAAACAGAATAGTTTTCCTCCTAACCCCCATCCAGCAGGTACAGCTGTAGGTATTGCAAGACCCTTCTGCAAATTCAATACATCCAGTTAAATCTCTCCAAAGCAGGGGAGGAAACCTGTGGGCCATCTGCATTCACTTTCTTCACTCCAGGCCTTCACACATACATCTTTCTGAAGCTCACATGCTCTGGAAGACAGCATTCATCACTCTGGGCTGCCAGGAGAATTCTTTCAAGGAGGCAAGGTCAAACTACCTTCTAAAGTTCACCACACTAAATTTCTTGTTTCTGACCCACGCTTTATCACTAGTACTTAAAGAGGCCATTTAAAGTAAAAGTAACACTAAACACCCAAGGAATTGATGGCATGGCTGTCCTGCAGCAAAGCATTGGCCTGAGGACTATCTCTATTCCTTGCCCAGGTCATTTGAAAGGATACAGCTCCCAAGGGGACAAGACATTAGTTATGTCGCCTGAGACAATCACATGAGGGCAGCGTTGAAACCACTTGCATGACAGAACTGCTGGGTGATGGCTCTGATGCCTGGCATTCCTTCCCACCCCCCTCATTCTGTTCTAGGGTCACATCTGACACTTACAATTAAAGTCCTTACATTTCAGGTGTTTGCAAAATGCTTTCAGACATTTTCTTTGACAGGTGCAAGCACATTTGGACTACACATGTTTTCCCTCTCCTCACAATTCAAAGATATCACCCTTCAAGGTAAAGTTTTAACCAGAATATATCCCTAGTCACTTGGACTCTGTTCCTGCAAGCCCTCCAGTTACCACCACTCCTACTCTACTTGGCTCACCTTCCCGCTCGTGTAGCCAGTCATTGCCCAAAAGCATTTTATGGGTAGTTCCTATATGGTAGACATCAGGAAGTCCCTGGACCAGGAAGATGACTCATCTATGCCCAGCAGAAGCCCAGAGCCTAGCTGGGGAGACAAGCATGAGACTGACATGATAACAGAACACCTGCAAAAGAGGAAGAGATCAATGCATGCTATGGGAACACAAGGAAGAAGAGTTAACTCAGCCTGGGTGACACAGGAAAGTCCTCTCGGAGAACAAAGTAGGAGACTACGAGACTTCAAAAAGCAAAGATGCTACCAAGTGGGAACACAGAGCAGGGACAAGTGGTATAATCCCCCTACCTTTGGGTTCCAGCATCACCCCTGCCCCAGGTGGTCCATGGCCCAGCTCTGCATGTGGCTTTGTCTCTACCGTGGGAAAGCATGCATCTGCTCTTTCAGGAGGCTCCCTTTAGGTAAGAAAGAGTTGCTTCTTCTTTTTTTTTTTATTTCTTTTTTTTTATTTGACAGGTAGAGTTACAGACAGTGAGAGAGAGAGAGACAGAGAGAAAGGTCTTCCTTCCGCTGGTTCACTCCCCAGATGGCTGCCGGCCGGAGCTGCGCCGATCCGAAGCCAGGAGCCAGGTGCTTCCTCCTGGTCTCCCATGCAGGTGCAGGACCCAAGTACTTGGGCCATCCTCCACTGCCTTCCCAGGCATCAGCAGAGAGCTGGACTGGAAGAGGGGCAACCGGGACTAGAACCCAGTGCCCATTTGGGATGCTGGCGTCGCAGGCGGAGGATTAACCAAGTGAGCCACGGCGCCGGCCCCTCTTTTTTGTGTTCTATATGACATCATCCCAAAACAAAACAAACCCTTTCTAAGAACATCCTGATTTTTCACTTTAAAGTTTCCCTTGCGGAAATAAAAGCTCCCAAGCATCAAAGATTTGCAGGAAACAATAGAAACATCATGTTAGCTAGTAATGTGTGTAAACCCTCACTAACTCTCATGACAGTAATCACGTGAGTCCAGGTGGAAATAAATAAAATGTAAACGTAATAACTATGGCTCTCTCTTTTTTCAGCTCATAAGTACATGTTCACACACTCATTACAATCATTTAGAAAACCATAGGAGAGAACGTGCCACCCATGGCTGGAGAGTCAAGGTCCAGGACTGTAGTTCTCAATATGAACTCCATACACAAAAAATCAGGGGATCTCTCTTTATATGAAAACTAATCCCACAAAGCAATGGTAACCAGGACCTGGAAGTGGAGCTGTGGCTGTCCCAAGTACAGTTGGCTTTGCGATAAGTAGAGAGCCACTGATCCAAGAGAACCTGGCCCAGGAGTAAGAGAACCAGAAAGGCACCGCTCACAGAATGACAGTGAGTAAGTCATTTTCTGTACTGAGTACTGGCTGCCATTTGCAAAATGGGAAGAGATTGATTATTTACGAAGCTACTGAGTCACAGGAGAGAGCTGGGGAGAAATGCTGTATAACCATCAAGAGTCCTTTAAAAAAAGAAGAACACTGTCAATCAGCTGTGACCCTTTTAATGTATGTTTTGTGCTATGGACATGAATTTTCAGGTTGCCATTGTAAACATCTTAGAGGAAAATGTAATAAAAACGAGCAACACAGAGGAGCATGTTTGTGGGAGAGAGTTATTAACTTCAGTTTTCATCTACTCATTTTAAGGCGCAGCTACAGAGGTCAAAGAGGCAGTTGGACAGACAGACTGCAGCTTGAGAGAGATAAGGACTAAAAATATAGGCTGAGAAAACACCTATGTAGAACCTAGATGAGACTGCTGCCTAGACGTCTTCTACACCCTCCAGCCTTTCCTTTAATGCTTAAGAAAAACAGCTCAAGATTCCATCTCATGTAACTGTAGGAAACCCAGGGCTCTCATTAAGATTTCTGCAGATTCCCAAGGGGTGAGGGGTGGTGTGTGCAGTTTAAGACCTTTATTATTCTTCTTTCCACTGAATTTTCTATGACCCTCAATTGGGTCGTTTTGGCTCCCCAAAGCACCACTAATACAAGGTTATGCACTTTTGTGGGCGTAATGTTAACGGAGGACAATAAAGCCGAGACCAAGAACAAATTCACCTTGAGAGTTGGCCATCCTTCCTGACCCCCACCATGGAAAATTTCTCCATGGAGGGATTTCTCTCTAGTCCTTGTCCGCTTCCCTGGTAATGGGGAATGGTAATAGGCCCATTCCCTGCCCCACCTGCAGGGTGCTCAGATGCCACTCTGAGTTCTCCAATTTTCTCTCTGTTCATTCTTTGATTTCTGCTCTTCTTCCTAGATTGACCATTGAATCTCAAAATCCTTTTCCCTCTGCAGTGCAGACGAATTAGGTTCTAATCTGCACTTAACTTCAGCCAAATAAGCTGAATCAAGGAGGCTTCCCTTCCCTGCCCATTATTGGTCCTTCCAGCTCCATCAAGGCATATTCTTAAACAATGGAAAGACCTGCGCAAAAACAAAGCATACTACTTCTGCGGATGACAAAGGCAGCTGTCTTTGATAAGACATGGTTTCTTTTTTTTTTTTTTAACCAAATACAACAGTCATACCTTTTTTATTCTTCATATATATATATCAAGTTGTCCAGTTGGTATTCCATTTTTTCAGTCAAGAATTGTTAAGATAGGATAATAATTTATATGAAAATAAGCCAATATTAATTAACTTCTCCACTTAAGGAATAAATACTCCAATCCCAAATGTGGCTTCTAGTCTTTTTTTATAGAAAATTTTTATTTAATAAATATAAACTTCAAAAGTACAACTTTTGGATTACAGCGGTTCTTCCCCCCCATAACCACCTTCTGACCCACAAACCATCCTATCTCCTACTCCCTCTCCCATCCCATTCTTCACTAAGATTCATTTTTAATTAGCTTTATATACAGAAGATCTACTCTATACTAAGTAAAGATTTCAACAGTTTGGAGCCACACAGACACACAAAGTATAAAGTACTGTTTGAAGACTAGTTTTACTAGTCTTCAATTCTCGTAGTACAACACATTAAGGACAGAGGTCCTACACGGGGAGTAAGTGCACAGTGACTCCTGTTGTTGATTCAACAATTGACACTCTTATTTATAGACATGCTCTCTTTCTGCTACATAGAGAAAGGAGAGAAAGATGGAGATACTGATTTACAATTTCCATCATTTTTATGCACATTGCATGTGATCAGGTAAGAATTACGGTAAGTGGCTCTTATGAAATTTACTGTTTAATCCTCATAGCAAACTCATTTTACAGATGAGAAAGCTAAAGTTCAGAGAGAATGGGCATCTCACCCAAGGTGACACAGTTGTACAGAGACTCAGAGACTTCCCTGTATATTTCCCATGAATATCTTCTCACCTCTTCACACAGTGGCATATGTTAGTAAAGTGGCACAGGTCTTATCTGTGGTGCGATCTATGTCCCAGACACCATCCTAGGCTCTAACCCCACTGCCATTGCTAGAAGCCACATGACCAGATGGCCCAACCATAGGTGTCAGCTCCACCCCCACCCTAATGGGATTCGCTGCTCTTAGTTCCCTGCCCCCTGCAAAGGTATAACGGACCTGTTTCTCACAAACATGCTCTCTCCCTCTCTCTTACTCTCTCACCCTCTCCCCTCCACTCCCCACTTGTCGGGCTTCCCCCACCCAACAGTAAACCTTTCCTCTAACTCCAGTGTTTGGTGTGCTTTGTGGCGGCCTTACAGTGTGTTGGTAAATGCTTAACCATCAGTTCTACAAAGAAAAATCCCTTGCTTTGTACAACATGCCAATTTCCATTGTGAAAATATACCCTCCAACGCTAATTTTTACTGCCAATGCTGTGTCACTGAACACAGAAACAGGAAGAGTACACAGTAGCTAGAATACTATCTCATAGTAATTTCATCATGTAGATAACAATAGACAAATTACCCCAAGAACATGCATAATAAACAAATGTAAAATAAATAGGATGTCTTAAAGTTGTGCATATACATTACCTATTTTTAAATGTCATGTAAGTCTAAGTTTAAACAACTTTAACTTTTTATAATGGTTATGTTTGATTAATAAGCAGCTTATAAAATGTCTTAAAATTTAACGGTTCGCTCTAACAAGCCAATATAAACAACTCTAGCAAACACACAAGTGTTTCTTCAATGTATCATAACTGGAACCCAGATTTAGAGATATTAGGGAAGAAAACAGCATTGAAATGAAAAGAAAATCAGAAATATATTCTGTGAATAAGACAAAAGGCTTCAAGAAGCTGGGCTTGGGTAATGGAGAAGGCAAATATTTTCTGTTAAATAGGATGAGAATGTTTGCAGTTGAGATAAATATGTCATGAGCTTCAGAATTTGATTCAATAGACAAAATGATTAGGGAGAACAATGCAGTGGCTTGTTTATTGATCATTATGAAGCTATAAACAAAATATAAGCCTAATGACTTCTTATAAAGGAAAAACATGAAATAATAATAAATGTCATTACTCTGGTTTTTGGCAATATTTGTCTTGGTTTTGGGAGATACAAATATTCTATTCAACTATTTTTAAATTGACTATCTCTATTTTTAAGTAACTTTCTATTGCAATATTCATATGAGGATTTCAGAAGCCAAAGATAATAATTTCCCAAACTTCCCACATCAATGCCTCTGGGTTGGGGAGTTCAAACAAAGTGCATATTTCCAACTCTTGCCTTCATGGATAGGGAGAGAGGCCAAGAGGAGCTCATAAGGAATAGAAGACACGAACCTTAGATTCCTACCTCATGCTTTTTTACTTTTTATTCTGGGGACAAGGTGACTTTTTCCTGCCTCAATTTGCATATCCCCAAAATACAATCACACCTGACCTATCTGACTACTTACTGGTCAGGTGGTGATTACAATGGCAATAGAAGCAGCCTAAATTCCTGGAATCCAATTCATCTTGGGGAATATTGACTGACCACATAAATTTCTGCCATGCTCTGGGGTGACAATAATGAGCAACACAGACAAGGTCCCTACTGCCTGTGAGGAATGTTCCATCTACTGGTAGAGCAAAGGGTGTTTAGAGAAGTAAAAAATTTATATATAATGTATGAATTTCCATTGTAATTTCCTGTTCAAGGACATTCATTGTCAAAGCTGAAAATTAAAAAAGAACCCAAGGACGTACAGAATTTGAAGGATTTTCTACACAGACTCCAGAAATCCATTCACTATTACACCATCAGGTTAGATGAGCTGCATTTATATAATTAAGAGTGACACTGATACAATGATTTTCATAATTAAAAGGACCCATCATTAATGCCAGCTCCAAAGCCAAAACAACATCTAATTCTTGACAATGGATTTCTAAATTTTATTTTGAGAAATGAAATACTTACATTGCAAATAGATAATTCATATCAGGTGGTTAAGTGGTTAGAAAAATGCAAGAATTAATGTTTCAAAAGCTTTTCTAGCATCACTTAAGTTTGGTGGCAAGGTTAGCTTTAAGTTGGACCTGAGTTATTTAACCTTGAATGTCTGGCTTTCATTTGCCATCAGTTCCAGCTATTGTACACTTTGTCCAAAACTCTTAAAATCTATTATTACTTAGCTTAATGGCCTGTGTAACCTAATTTAAAACAGGAAAGTCAACTTCAGATTTTCTCTCTTTAGTTTACCGGGAAGTACATATTAGCCTATCACTGTCTTCTTGCTATCATTTATCATTTATGGTTTCTTCCATTGAGAAGAACCGAGCACATCATGGGTTTGGTTCAAAGATATCTAACTAGACTGGCCCAGAAAGACACAGGGGAACACAGTAGGCTGAACACAGAAAGATTGCAGGCTTTCAAAGGCACAGAAATTTATATTTCAATCTAGGTCCTACCTATCACTGATTACTCAATATGACCTTTAGCATGTAAGCTGACCCATCTGAATATGGAACAGTTAGTGCAGCAGATTCGTGGGGGCTGCCTTCTCTGCAGGCACAATGGTAAGAGTTCCCACAGGCATGGTTTCACCAAGTAATCTTCTCACCTTTGCCATAACTGACTTCTCAAGGTAACTCTTGGCTTAATATAAGGCAGCTCACTACAAACACAGAAACCTGGGCATCTCTAGTGCTAAAAATAAGAAAGTAAACACAGATAGGGATTTATTATGTGTCAGACAGTATTCTACACACTTTCTATATTAGCTGTTTACATTCTCAGAACCAACCTATGCATTATCCACAATTACAATGATCAATTCCATTTAACCAATGGAGAAACTGAGACCCAGGGAATTTGAGTTGAAGTAAATTAGTAGTAATATTCTGAGAAGATGCGACAAGTTTGGCTTCCAAGGTTCTTTTTCTGAATTTTTGTGAGCTAACTGTTTGGATTCTGTAGACCTCAGTGCTCCCTGAACACATTTCCCTGGCAAATATTGGCCAGAGCTGGATTGTTTGCGAACCTGGGAAGTCCACTTACACCTGCAATATCTGGAGCTAGAAGCACTGCTCATGATGAAGACTGGGGTCACTCACCAGAAGGAACTGGACCTTGACCTTGACGTGGACTGAGTGTACTGAAGAGAAGAGATCAGGGAAGGAGAGGGGGATGCGTGTAAGTCCAGTCTGGGGACTTGAAGTGGAAAGAAAGTAAACTGTCTGGATATTGAGTACCTCCCAGCAGCTGAAGCCAAGACAATTTCCTGTCCAGTATTGACTGACAAGACCTCTAAGACCTGTGGGCAACAGAGGCCCCATGTGAGTGAAAGCATGGCAGCTGAGAGAGGCTGAGTAATTTACTCACAGTCACAGAGCAAGAGCAGGAGAGCCAGAATTGGAGCCCCAGCTGCTTCCATGCTCCTAACCCATGCCAATGCAGCATTCTGAAACCTTTTCAGATCGTTCTCACCCCTCCAGGCCAGGCTTAAAAGCCATCTCTTCCCACACTAAGCTTTTCCCAGTCTTTGGAACCTCAGCCTCCCTACCTCTTCCTGTCCTCGTCCATAGACTGAATGCTTATGTTCCTCAAAATTCCCATGCTGAAATCCTGTGTCCCAAGGTAATGATATCAGGAGGTGCAGCCTTTGGGAGGTGATTAGGTTTTGCGGGCAGAGCCCCCATGGGTAGCATTTATAAAAGCAGCCCCAGAGAGCTACCTGGTCCCCTTCTACCATGTGAGGACACAGTGAGAAGGCACCTCCTATGAACCAGGAAGCTGCCCCACCAGACACAGACTCTGCTTGTGCCTTCTTCTGGACTTTCCAGCCTCCAGAAGTATAAGAACTAAGAATAACTAAATTTCTTTATAATAAGAAACTTATATATAAGAACTAAGTTGCTTTATAAAAGCCACCTCTTTTAAGGTATTTTTGTAATAGCAGCCCAAATGGACCAAGACATGTCCAGAGCACTTCACCTCGCTAATGCTACAAAATGGCTTCTGCTTGGGGTGAGGGCAGGGAGATGTGTTTTGGCTCTGTACCACTTGAGTTCGTCAGGGGGCAGAGGTATTTTAGACATCTTTCCTTTTCCCTTATCCTGCCCCCAAAACACACCACCACTACCACAGCACAGTACCATGAAATGGATATTGTTGAAGGATACCCTCGGAGGCTTCAAATAACCACAAACACACCACAACCTCAGAGCCAACGCCAGAAGAGAGCATCTGATCCAGCTCGTCCCTCAGGCCAAAGACCAGCTTGAATCTTGGAATCAACCAGTTTCAGGAAGTTTCTTCCAAAGATGGAGATATGGTATTTTATGAATAAGTCACCAGTTGATTCTTTATACATGAATATCATGTTATCTAATTTAAATTCACAAAAGACAGACAGAGGAAAGTTCCCCTGGTGGAATCACTAGAAGTCACCACATTGACTCTGGTCATTTCCCCCGGGGCCAATTTGATACAAGAAAGGCTTTCCTAACAGCTGTCCCTCCCAGCTGCCTGTCCCCAGAGTCAGCAGAGATCCGTGCCGTCCCCCCTCCCTGCTGCTGAGGTTCCTGCGGCTTCCCAAGTTGCCTTACCCTTGACAGCATGCCCTTTCCCAGCAGTCTACCTAGTCTGGGGGTACAATGTCTTATTGGAGAGAGTGTGGGCAAAGAGAGGACATTGTGAGTAAAGACCATAGAGACAGGTTAACTAAACCCACTACGATTAGTGCCAGTGGGCTGTGAGGATGGTGCTTCCTCAAAGCCTGATGAACACGGGCTGGGCACGCAGCCTCAGCTTCTGGTGGCACCTTTAATTGTGTTGCTGTGAAATTCACATACCCACTTGTGGCGATAATTGCAAAACTGCAAAATAAGAGAGAAATTAAAAAGTGGTGTTAGCTTCTCCCTGGGGGTCAGGACCAGGTTTTCCCGAACACAAAGATATCAGGAAACTCAGAGCTGGTGTCATCCTCAGTGGTTCATTCTTCTCAGCCTGTCAATCTCTAGAACCATGACATGTCTGCTCCTGTTGCAGCCTTTGTTTTCTAGAACTTACTGGAACAGTTCTGTTCTTCAATTGGACTGCATTGCATTGCTTCACTTTGCTCTCACTTCCTTCACAGCCCAAACATCCTCTTACATACTTGCAGGTTTCACAAAGTAAGTCCAACCCACATGGGAGTTAGTTTATGACTAGTCTAGAAGTTGCAAACAAACCAGTTCTGCACCTCATCTTTCTCTCAAGCTCAACTGAAAAAATTACCCCAAAGCCTAGTAACTGGAATGATACTTCCTTGAAAGAGTATTTTATACAGCTCATTCTCAACATCACCCAGAAACCACCCCCAAGATCTACAATCAGCTTTTTGCAAAGGTTCCCAGTATATGCCCTAAATTTACTTTTATTTTGTATAGACCTTACCCAACCCTCTGCTAAGGAGGGAGGTAGGCAAACCCAGTGATGATGTATGATTCAAGTCAGCCACCAGGAAGCACGAAGCTGTAAGTTCAGGAGACTGCAGAATTCGGAGGAGAAAACATAAACCATGAAGTCTGTGACTGGACGTGAGCTGAAAACAGAAGAACGGCGAGGGTATAGATCAGCAGAACATCATGAAGGAAGGGCACTCTAGGAAAGGGATGTGAAGGTGACGATGAAGCCAGTGAGTTCATGGGCACCGAGACCTGAAGGACAACGTTGCTCTCATGGGAAACAAGTTTCAGAGAAGCAGCAAGACTGTGAAAGTTCCCGAAAATCTTGAAAATGTGCTTGGTGCTTTAAAGGTGATATGTAGACCTCTGGAAGAATTCTCACCTCACTACCAAGTGGACTAGCTGACTTTCACATTTTTAAATACACTTTTTACTCAGAACACCTTAACGAAGCCTTGGCAAAACTTTGTTGAGTGTCAGTTCCGCTAGCACCCTGCCTAAGCTGGAGAATCACTGATGAAAGTTCCAACCACACCTTCAAAAAGTCCTCGTGTGTAACAAAGAGATGGCATCCACTCAGTGTTATGCAGGGGCTATCTTTAAGTGGTCAGATTACGGTGAATTCCATATCTGTAATTTTCTAATTCATTTTAATTTTCAACAAGAGTATATTTCCATAAATAATAATATTTATACATAATAGAAGATTGTGATCAACTATTTCAGATAATTAAGAAACAAGATGATTGTTTGGGGGCAAGCATGTGGCAAAGCAATTGAGCCACAACTCGGGATACCTATATCCTGTATTGGATGCTGGGGTTCGAGTCCTGCCTCTCTTTCTTTTCTTTTTTTTTTTTTTTTATAGGCAGAGTTAGACAGTGAGAGAGAGACAGAGAGAAAGATCTTCCTTTTTCCGTTGGTTCACCCCCCAAAGTGGCCGCTACGGCCGGCACTTTGCCGCTGGCACGCTGTGCTGATCCAAAGCCAGGAGCCAGGTGCTTCCTCCTGATCTCCCATGCCAGCGCAGGGCCCAAGGACCTGGGCCATCCTCCACTGCCCTCCCGGGCCACAGCAGAGAGCTGGACTGGAAGAGGAGCAACCGGGACAGAATCCGTTGCCCCAACTGGGACTAGAACCTGGGGTGCCAGCGCCGCAGGCGGAGGATTAGCCTAGTGAGCCGCTGTGCCGGCCCTGCCTCTACTTCTTATTCAGCAAACTGCTAATGTGCATCCTGGGAGGCAGCAGGTGATGGCTCAAGTACTTGGGTCCCTGCCACCCATGTGAGAGAACCAGATGAACTCTAGGCCAAGCCCAGCTCCAGTTGTTGTGCACATTTGTGGAGTGAACCAGCAGATGCAAAATTGATCTCTCTCTCTCTCTCTCTCTGCCTTACAAATGAATGAAAATAAATTTAAATTTTTTTTAAAAATTAAGCAAGGTATTTTTTGGGAAAAGGAATAGGATTTCCCTTTACCAAAAAAAAAACCAAAAACTGAAAAACTCCTACTTTTGGGATAAGATTCTTTTGAAATCCATTCTCAGAGATACTATGCAAGAAGTATCTGAAGTTGCTCAAAGGCAAATGACTAGGATGAGTGTTTAAACTAAATACGCAGCTTGAGACAGTGACCCAAGGATAAGCCATTTGAAACGAGCAGCTCCTGAGGCCGCCAATCCCAATCTGAGAAGGTGGCAGCCAAATCCAGACACTCAGTCCGACTTCCCTTTCTTTCCTCAGCAGCTCTGAGCGTGTCTGACAAGGCAGGTCTGGGCCAAGGCTTCCTCCATTCCACTGCTTTCCTATGCTAGAATGTGAACAGAGAGCTCTTACATTCAGTCTACCCCAGGCAACACCTAGAGCCTCAGAGAGAGAAGTGCCTTCAGAGAACACCTAATGTTTCCCTGAGGGCTGCCACCTGTGACCTTGACCCCTCCCTCTCACTTGATCTTCTAGAGGCTTCGGAAGAAAGTGCTGATGGGCTTAACTTTAGAGTCAGATTACTTTGGCTTCCTGGCCTGTTTTCTGGCTCTTCCTTCTGCTGACCTGTGACCTTGGGATATAAGTTAACCTCTCTAAGCCTCTGAGCCTAATTGTCACCTTATGTAAACTGGGTGTGCTGGATAGATAGGTGGATGAATGGATGGAGGGAGGAAGAGAGAGAGAGAAAAAGAGAGAAGGAAAGAGGGAGGGAGGGAGGGAAGGAAGGAAAAAGATGACAAGTAGATCTTCCTAACTGGTTTCCGTGCTTGCAGTGCTACTCCCTATCTCATTTTAAATGTAATCAAAAATATACTTGCACATGCTTAGAAAAATTAAATAATTCTACAAGTCTTCACACACACACACATACATACACACACACAAATTGTCAATTCCCAATTGTCCCTTTACCCTTCTATATCCTCTTCCCTGAAGGTATGCTTCTCCTTCTTCATTTGCTTGTTTGTTGTTAAAGATATTTATTTATTTATTTATTTATTTAAAAGGCAGAGAGAAAAAGCAATCTTCCACCTACAAGTTCACTCTCCAAAATAGCCAGAGCCTGGAACCCCACTGGGTCTCCAAGGTGTGTGTCAGGGGTACAAGCTCTTGAGTTATCATCCACCGATTTCCCAGGTGCATGATCAGAGGGAAGAAGCCAGGACTCAACTGGTGCTCATGGGATGATGGTATCACAGCGGGTGGCTTTACGCACTGTGTCACAATGCTGGCCCCCTGTGTTTGCTTCTTAAACCCTTCAATGAACACCTTGACCTTACCTCAAGAGGTACCTGTCCTTGGTGATTCCTGAGACTCAGCAGGGACATTGGAAGAGAGGGAGTCTGTAGTCTGTTTCCCATGTTGCCACCTTACACCTGACCAGTCAGATACTTTCTCATAATGACAGTTGAGGTAGCACTCATCCATCGGTTTTCCAGCTTCCAAATTGGTGTTGCTGTCATGCCATATCTTTTACCTCGTCTTCTGTTCTCTTGCCTCTTACCCTTTTGGTCCTAGTTATCATGGTCTGTTACTCATGTCATGCCTGCTCCCTATGCAGGGCCTTTTCCTTTTCTGGTCTTTGTGTTGGGAAGGTTGTTTCCGCAGGTTTTTTTCACAGTCTCTCAAATCTCAGTTTACAGGTCACCTCCTCAGAAACACCCTCCTTAATCTAAGACAGTCGTCTAGTCCCCACCACCTCATCTTATTTCAGTTCTCTGTATGGACTTGATCAAGATTTCATATCACTCCTTATTGATTTGCTTGTTTATTCTATTTCACTCAATAAGAATATAAAACCAGTGAGAGACTAGGAACCTCATCTTGCAGTTCATATTTTATCTTGGTACTTAGACAAATGGTTAGAACCAAGATTCTTCAGAGAAACAGAACCAATACACACACACACACACAGACACACAGGTTAAACACTCCTAATCCAAAACCTGAAATGTCCCAAAATCCAAACCCTTTGAGTCTCAGCAGTGTTAGAACAGTTTTGGGTTTGGAGGCATTTATAGTATTGGAATTTTTAAATTAGAGATATTCAACCAGCAAAGCCTACTAAAAATATTCAAAATCTGAAACACTTATAGCCTCAAATTTTTTAGGTAAGTGGTACTTGACGTGTGTGTGTGTGAGAGAGAGAGAGAGAGAGAGAGAGAGAGAGAAGTGCAGAGAGGGACTTACTAGGAGAAGTTGGCTCATATGATTATGGAGGCTCAGTAAGTCGAGACCCAGGAGAAACCAAGTAGTCACAGTGTGTGTCTGAAAGCAGAAGGCTAATCCCAGCCAGCAGAGTATCAGACAGAGAGGATTCTTTCTTTGTTTCAAGTAGGCTTTCTGCAGATGAGAAAAGACCCGTCCACTCTAGGGAGAGCAAGCTGCTTTACTCATTGTACCTTTCTAATGTTTATCACATCCCAGAAATACCCTTACTGACACAACACAATATTGTTCAACCAAACATCTGAGCACCCTGTGGCCCAGTCAAGTTGACACAGAAATTAATCAATACAACGCCTGACGTTTTTCAATCAATATTTATTGAACGACAAATAAACAAATGCATTCTCTGACCTTAACCACATTCAAGTATACATGGAAGAGTGGAGAATGACTCTTGTGCTCCCCTCACTTTACCACTCGCTCAATGCTCTTGTCATATGTCTCCAGGTGCTTGCAAACTTAGCTCCATACCTCTGCTTGACATCAAGGTTAGAGTCAGTCTTCCTCCAGGCTCACAGCTTCAGCCTTGGCAAAGCCATCATGCTAAGCCCTTGAGAATGTATCGTAGAGCCTGGCTGAGTTAGAGGCAGCCAGCTTCAACTGAGTACTCCCAAACCAGTGCTAGTCATAGCCTATAGCATTAGCAAAAAGCTTATGACCAAAGGAATCAATACATCTGAGTTTCAGAAGGGGTAGAAGGAAATCTACACAGGGAATTTACAATAATTGAAAATATTGCCTCTCTGCTACCATGAACTAGAATGTGACCTAGGACAGCCCACTTCCACATTCCTAAAAACTACCACCACAACCATCTCCCCTCCATGATTCATGGGTAAGGGCAGTCCTAGAAAAGTTTCTTATTGACAGGGCAACTCTCCCCAATGATCTCTTCAACTGATGTGTCATATATCAGTTCTCATCTCCCAGTACCTATTTCTGGAACCCCTTCTCCTCAGGCTGTGTGAGCTCTGATCAGAGCAGTACCATCTAATCACAGTGGTAACCCCGGAGAAGAAATACGACATCATCTCCAGTTGCAAGATCAAGGCTCTTCTGTTTCACAGGTTACAATCCCTCACTGATACAGTGAAGGATTATGGCTTGAAAATTTAACTTGTTAGCCCCCAGTGACTGGAGGTAGGAGAACAGAAAGTTCTAGAGTAGGGAGAAAACTTCTTGGGTGTGGTTAGTGTATCTAAGAGAGTTGTATCTAAATAACGCTGACTCAATTATTCTCCAAGGCATCAAGTCTGAGTCATTGAGGTAGCCCTTCAGAAGGAAGCTGAGATTCCAGAATCATGCTTCCTGTTGGTGAAATACCCTTTCCTGACCACCCGGTTACTACCACAGGACTGCTCTATGCAGAGGGCATCAGTCCTTAAACATCCTAGGGAAAACAGCATCAGGAAATCTTCTCTGTGCCTTTTTTTAAAAAAAGATTTATTTATTTATTTATTTGAAAGGCAGAGTTACACAGAGAGAGGAGAGGAAGAGAGAGAGAGAGAGAGATCTTCCATCGGATGGTTCACTCCCCAACTGGCTGCAATGGCCAGAGCTGTGCCAATCCAAAGCCAGGAGCCAGAAGCTTCTTCTGGGTCTCCCATGTGGGTACAGGGGCCCAAGGACTTGGGCCATCTTCTACTGCTTTCCCAGGCCACAGCAGAGAGCTGGATCAGAAGTGGAGCAGCCAGAACTAGAACCAGTGCCCATAAGGGATGCTGGCACTTCAGGCCAGGGCGTTAACCCACTGTGCCACAGCACCAGCCCTCTCTGAGCCTTTTTCTTCAAGTAGTCCTTTATCCAACATAGCATAACGCTGACAGTTGTTTATTGCTTTGCCTCCCCTGCTATATCACTGGCCCCTAAGGACACAGGTTAGACCTTACACACCACTGTAACTCAGGTAAATGTCTACAAGTTTGTTAATAACCAATGACCACATTCAGGGAGTAGCCATAATAAAATGGAACAGTAGAATTTTGGGCAATCTAGAAAGAAAGCCTTGGCATGGAGAATCACCTATTTTGTTCAATCTTAGCAATTGCAAGGAATTGTTAAGCAATTTAAGGAGTCATCCCCTAGTCACCAAAAGGAAAAAGTAAAATAGTATTTATCTGAAATAGTAGGTTTTATTAAAAATTGCTTAGAACATTCAGAAACCACCAATAGTTGTGGGAATGCGAAATACACTGAGGCAGTCATGATTCCAGTGAGGTGTAGACTTCCGCACCAGCCTCTCCAGTGGCAACCTTCCACACATGCAAATCACAGTAAACAGCCACGTGTTTGGAAGTCCTACAATCATTTCATCTTCCTACCTTTCTCCTTATTTCCCAAAACACAAACTAATTAGAGGAGATAATCCTCACCTTGGCAAAGTTGAATATTGTGCAATGATTACAGTAAGTCTCCTGATCACTCTGTTGCTTGTATCCCACTAGATGTAGAATGAATTCAGACAGCCTCTGTCAGATAGCTCCTAATTCAGAGCACTTTGCTCAGCTGCCAGAAGCAATAACGCTCTGTATTTTAAAAATTAAGAAGTTTCTTCTTTCAGAATT
This sequence comes from Oryctolagus cuniculus, assembly GCF_051225735.1. NCBI lineage: Eukaryota > Metazoa > Chordata > Mammalia > Lagomorpha > Leporidae > Oryctolagus > Oryctolagus cuniculus. The sequence continues at coordinate 63,133,574 of NC_142879.1, forward strand.
TTCACATTTCAGAACTAAATTGCTAATAGCCATTCAAAAAGAATGCCCTACTTTCTCAACTATTTATTTACTATAGTGACTACTTTTTCAGACCCAAAGATCCAAGGCCATGTATTTATTAGATGCATATCCAATCAAACTCCAAGTTCATGTCTGTGTTAGAAAAGTGTAATCTGGGAGAAAAGTGTAATACCAGCCCCCACTTACAGCTTAGAGTTTACTAATAAATGACATCTTATCTGGTTAAGGCACCTGAGAAGTTCAAAGCAGTGACTGAACTTAATATCTAACCTGCAGTTGTGAAATCTAACAAGACAGTCTCCTCTGGCTTGCAGATAAGACTTTGCTTTCTATTTTGACAAGCAGACAAGACTACCAGACTTGAACATGAGTGATGGTGAGACTTCTTGCTCAGAAAGCCATCTTCAGTGAAGCATGCCTTCCTAAAGCCAGTCAAAGGCCAAGCAGGCTGCGATTTCGATTTACAAAGAACGGAAGGAGATCCTCTGCATATGAATAAGAGAGCCCCCCAGAGGAGTAAGCCAGTCATGTGTTCACACCCCATGGGATGTCAGACTATCCAGTCTTACTGCTTGTCCCCAATCTTCATTATCCAAATATAAAGCATGGTAGTCACAGATACTCTTTTTTAAAAACTTTGCCATTTATTTCAAATCACACTCCCAAGAACATTTCACCTGAGTATGACTAAGCAAGACTGACTGTTCTTTTCCTCTCCCTTAACCTTTTCTCATTTGGGCTAAAAATTTCAAAAATAGCCCAAAGATGGGCTGGGAGAAAAAACGTAAAGGGAAAAAAAAGAGTTCAGACGAGAGAGAGCTGGTCCTTGGCCCTTGAAGAAGTTATCTTCTCAATGAATGTGGATGCCAAATGTACTTCATTGGTTGCACATTACCTGGTATCTTCCCTCAGACAATTCAATTGACATTTCTTTTTTTAAAAATTATTTATTATTTATTATTTATTTTTGAAAGGCAGAGATATAGAGAAAAAGAAACAAAAACAAACAGATCTTCCATCTGCTGGTTCACTCCTGAAATGCCGGCAACAGCTGGGATTGGGCCAGGCTGATGATGGGAACCCAGAACCCAATCCAGTCTCCCACGTGGGAGCTAATCACTTGCTGCCTCCCAGAGTGAGCATTATCAGGAAGCTGGAATCAGAAACAGAGTCAGGACTTGAACCCAGACACTTTGATATAGATGTGAGTACCCGAAGCGGCATCTTAACCACTACATCAAGCACCTATCCCTCAACTACATTTCAAACAGTGACATGTATCTGTATAGGATTCTTCCTACCGCACATTCTCAAAGAAGTGAAAATGGAAAGATGCCTCTCATGAAACATAAGCGATAGACGGCATGATGGGGCAATAAATATATTGAGTTTTTACCCAAGTTCTTGTCTTCAACAGACATATAAACACTGAGTGGAGATTGATATCATGTGAAAATAGGAACAGAGTCTATTTGGGAATAAATGTACATTCAAGTGTGAGTGTGGGCTGCCCTACACCTAGAAGTACCCAATATGAGTGGTCCAAAGAATTGCCCATAAATGAGAGACAAAGAAAAAATTGAAAATGGTACCTATAATTGGGAATGTCTGTGAGGCAGGAGAGCACACTTGAGAGCAGTACATCCAAGTGTGTTTTCAGTGGAGAAGGAGAGAAAACAGGGTAGTACCTCTAAGTGAGGTCCATGGCAGAAAAAGAGCTCTTTCCCTCTTCCACATTTTTTATAAGGAAAGAGGATGGTACCTTAATTGAATATGCAAACAGGGTGGGGCCTTAGCATGTGCCCTGGTCCCATATGTGACAAGTACATCCTGCGAAGGGGGGTATATCAAATCAACAAAGAGATAGGGTTACATTTCAGGGATACAAAAGTTCTGGCTCACCTAGCCTTTAATGAAGTAGTTGTACCATATCAGACAGATCAGAAGATCATTTTCAATCAAGAGAACCTTCTAAAATCAAACAAGGCTGTCCTAGTGTGGATTTCAAATTCAACAGAAATTTTCTTGACAACTTAGAGAATAAGCAGTGGAACCAAGGAGAACACTCTGTCTCTTCTATTTATGTGAAATTAGAGCACAAATCTCTTTAACTCTTGTGCAGAGGCATCCCAAATGTCACAGAACTCCCAGAAGGAGTACATTTGTAGAGAAAGATACACTTATCTTGGCCAAGGGGTGAGGGAGAGTGCTCTTTGCAAAACATGCAATTTAAAGGCCAATTTGGTGCTTGACACACAAAAGACAATCCCTCAATAAATGCTACTGACTGGCAAATAACTTGAAAAGCAGTCTAAATGCTCCTGGAATTGGTGACTTCTTAACCCCTTTTGGTCTATTTTTGGGATGGCATTTGGAGCATCATTCTCAGGGCCTCTGTTTTAAAGAATAGGTCATTCTACAGTCTTTCAGACCTGAAAGATGACTTGTAATTCCATTGACCTGGAAGGTTTGGTGTCAATACACTGAAGATGACTAGCGTGAAAGTAGTAAAACAACATGAAATGTAAAACAGTCTTCTCAGGGCAGCTACTTGGCATAGCTAAGATGCCATTTGGGATGCTCACATTGCAAGTTGTAGCATTTGGGTTTGAGTCAAGCTCTGTAACTGATTCCAGCTCCCTACCAATGTGCACTCTGGAAGACAGCAAGTGATGGCTCAAGTAATTGGGCCCCTGCCACCCATATGGGAGATTCAGACTGGATTACTGGCTCCCAACTTTGGCCTGGCCCAGCCACAGCCACTGTAAGCATTTGAGGAGTCAACCAGCAGATGGGATCCATCTCTCTCTCTCTACACCTGCCCCTACCATGTATATGCAATCACACACACATCTGACTTTCAAACAAACTTTAAAAACCCTCCTTTAAACTGAATTGACAGTCACTGAGTACACAAGAGAACTAAGCCATCCTTCCCCTATGTCCAGCTGATGATCTGGTTGCCCTAGTAAGCAAAAGATTCTAGAAAGCCCAGACTAAAGCCCATTTTCTCTTCCCACAAATGCCACCACCTCCAATCTTAATCTGTCATCACTAAGTTTTAGACGTGTTGGGCAGTATGAGCAGAAAAATAACAATGTGAACCCTTCTCCTCTTTATACTGTAAGTGAAGTCTGTTGTTGTGACCTCTTTTGGTTGTATAGAAACAAGGTAACAAGGGAGTAATTAAAAGGCATGAAATTGAACTGAATTGATTTATGTTGGAGATGACAATGAATGAGTATAGACTAGACACCAATGATATTGCTTTACAATGTTCCCAAATCTGGTTGGAGGAATTGCAACAGAACCCCAGAAACTGGATCCATTTGTGTTATGCGCAGCAAATCTTTTACAGACCCCATTATGGTGAAAGAAATAGGTATTTATTGCAAAACACAGAGCAAGGAAGTAGGCAGATATCGCTAAATTCTTGGGCTCCTTGAGGGAATGAGGATGAAGGCTCTTAAAAACTGAAGTTGGAGGGCCGGCGCCGCGGCTCACTAGGCTAATCCTCCGCTTTGCGGTACCAGCACACCAGGTTCTAGTCCCGGTCGGGGCACCGGATTCTGTCCCGGTTGCCCCACTTCCAGGCCAGCTCTCTGCTGTGGCCAGGGAGTGCAGTGGAGGATGGCCCAGGTGCTTGGGCCCTGCACCCCATGGGAGACCAGGAAAAGCACCCTGCTCCTGGCTCCTGCCATCGGATCAGCGCGGTGCGCCGGCCGCAGCGCGCCGGCCACGGCGGCCATTGGAGGGTGAACCAACGGCAAAGGAAGACCTTTCTCTCTGTCTCTCTCTCTCACTGTCCACTCTGCCTGTCAAAAAAAAAAAATTTTTTTTAAAAAAAAAAAAACAAACTGAAGTTGGAGCTAAGGGATGCACGTTCAGCACGCACCAAGTCCCAGGTGTCAACAGTGCTCCCAGCTTTCAGTTGATTGATGAGTGAATTTTGAAAGTGGCAAAGTGGGCTCTAGTCTGGGGACTAATTTTTGCTTGGGACCTTGGGTTCCTGGAATAGAAACTCCTCAAGATAAGACCAAACATCAATATGCTAACAACAGGGGAAATGAATGACTTCAAGGGACTTATGTTCAGACATCCAATATGGCCAGCTGCACTGGCAAATCATGGAGCTAATTTTAGTAAGTGATTGATTTGTAATCATAAAATCAGGATAAGAAAGGTTTAACCTAAGGGAAGGAGGTTGGGAGGCCATGGGAGACCAGGACTTGATGATATCTGACATCTCCATCCATGGCGATACATAGAGGCTCGGTTTCAAAATGGGGTGGAAAAAAACAGGAGCTGTCAGGGCAGGGTTGGAGTTTAGTGGTAGAAGGAGAGACGAATTCAGATTAGGCAGGAGAGAGCTCTAGGGACATCTGTCATGTTCACGAGAAAGAGAGGCGAGTGGGCACAAAAATTCTAATAAACTTGTTCAGTATTAAGAATCTGGAAAATCATTCATAGTACTGAAATTGGTTTTCAAATATTGTTGTTGAATGTCATGTTTCTGATCCTGTAAATGTCATACTATGCTAAGCCTGGGCCACCAGGGAGCTCAGCTTAAGGAGCTTGTCCCAGTTTGCCCAGGCCTACTCTTTACTTGGAAATGTAGAATGTGTCATGTCATTTTACCTGTCTCATCATTGGCAGACAAGAAGCTTCTCCTGAAAACTTAGTTGAGAATTGAGCCACTCTTCAGAGTAAGTCTAATCCAATCCTAATGAAGTGGATATTTTAATAAACATGAAATATTTTCTTATTTCTAAAAATATTAAGTTTAAAACTTCATGTACTTTATGCACTGTCTTCCTTATATAATAGTTTGTATGCAAACTGAAAGCTCTCAAATTATGAACATTCAATTTTTGTTATAGCTTTATTGAGATAATAGTTCACATTCACACATTGTACAATTAAATGACTTTTAGTATATTCACAGGGTCATAAACTATTACACAGTCCATTTTAGAATATATTCATCACTGCAAAAAGAAAGCCCATACCCTTTGACTGTCACCCTCTAATCCCTTCACCCCTTGCACCTGCAGGTAACCACTCATCGACTTTCTGTTTCAGTAGATTTACCTATTCTAGACATTTCATACAAATAGAATCACAACATGTGCTGCTTTGTGATGAATTTCTTTCATTTAACTCAATATTTTCGAAGTTCAGTAATGTTGTAGCTTGCATAAGTAATTTTTATGACCCATTTTTGGCTGAAGAATATTCTATTATATGAATATAACACATCTTGTCTCTTCACTCATCAACTGATGGACATTTGAGCTATTCCAAACTTATGACTATTTCAGTTATTAATAATGCTGCTATGACGAGATTACATCAAATTGAGAAGTTTCTGTACTACAAAAAAAGAGTAAGGAAAGTGAAGAGGCAACTGACAGAATGGGAGAAAATATTTGCAAATTATGCAACTGATAAAGGATTAATAACTAGAATCTGCAAAGAGATCAAGAAACTCCACAACAACAAAAGAAACAACCCACTCAAGAGATGGGCCAAGGACCTCAATAGACATTTTTCAGGAGAGGAAATCCAGATGGCTTATAGCAACATGAAAAAATGTTCAGGATCACTAGCAATCAGGGAAATGCAAATCAAAACCACAATGAGGTTTCACCTCACCCCGGTGAGAATGGCTCACATTCAGAAATCTACCAACAACAGATGCTGGCGAGGATGTGGGGGAAAAGGCACACTAACCCACTCGTTGATGGGAATGCAAACTGATAAAGCCACTATGGAAGTCAGTTTGGAGATTGCTCAGAAACCTGAACATAGCCCTACCATACAACCCAGCTATCCCACTCCTCGGAATTTACCCAAGGGAAATTAAATTGGCAAATAAAAGAGCTGTCTGCACCTCAATTGTGGGGAGCAACTGGGATTAGTCTGTTACTCGAATTAAGACTTATTTTATGCATCTGCTCTCCCACAATACGGCGCTGGGAGAGGAGGAAACAGCTTCTACACAGCTGCCTCCAGTTCAACCAATAAACAGCAGGACCTGCTCCTGATTGGAGGAGAGCAGCGTACTCGGCCTGTGGGTAGCAGAGTTGGGATTGGTGGAAGAGGACTATAAAGGAGGAGAGAGACAACATGCACCAGGAACATCTATCTGAAGGAACACCTGAGCAGCCCCCGAGAGAGCCGGCCGGCGGTGTGCCGCTCCCCCGCGGAAGTGGGGAAAGTGGCAGGGGGAACCGCCCTTCCACGGAGGTGGAAGGGTCAGTAGCCAACCCGGGAAGAACCAGCAGCAAACCCGGGGAGGGCCGAGAAGACAAAAGAACAGCGCAGGGTCCTGTGTCGTTCCTCCACGAAGAGGGGGAGCGACATCAATGTTTATTGCAGCTCAATTCACAGTAGCTAAGACATGGAATCAACCTAAATGCCCATCAACACAAGACTGGATAAAGAAATTATGGGTATGTATTCTATAGAATACTATACAGCAGTAAAAAAATGAAATCTGGTCATTTGCAAAAAAAAAAAAAAATGGGGGAATCTGGAAAACATCATACTGAGTAAAATAAGCCAGTCCTAAAGAGACAAATATCATATGTTCTCCCTGTTCTGTGACAACTAAATGAGCACCTTAAAAGAAACCTGTAGAAATGAAACTGACACTATGAGAAACAATGACTGGATCAGCCCTTGTCCTGTCAAGGAACAGCTTACTATTTTATTCTTTTTAATATATTCTTTAACACAGAATTATTCTTAGGTGTTTCAATCCAATTGAAAATTGATCCCTGTTAAAAATAAGAGTGGGAATAAGAGAGAGAGAGACATACAGCTTGGCACACATTCCCTCGGACTTCCTGTAGGGGTAAAGCTAAAAACTTGCCACAGGACTCCAAATCCCATTAAGTTGGCATGTACCAATGCCATCTTACTAGTTAAAGTGACCAGCAAAGTTCGTAACTGATCATAAAGAAGGATTAATTGTCAAAGGGATCACATAAATAAGATCAAATGTCTGCTAATAAAAATTGATTGAATTAAAAAGGAGGAACCAATCCGACATGGGAAGTGGGATACACAGCATACTCATAGAATGACAAATGCCCTAAACAGCACTCTTGCCTCAGAATCAGCCCTTAAGGCATTCAGATATGGTTAAAAAGACCATGAGAGGCTGGCACCATGGCTCACTAGGCTAATCCTCTGCATGCAGCTCCAGCACCCCTGGTTCTAGCCCCGGGTGGGGCACCAGATTCTGTCCCGGTTGCTCCTCTTCCAGTCCAGCTCTCTGCTGTGGCCCAGGAAGGCAGTGGAGGATGTCCCAGGTCCTTGGGCCCTGCACCGGCATGGGAGACCAGGAGGAAGCACCTGGCTCCTGGCTTTGGATTGGTGCAGTGCGCCAGCCGTAACAGCCATTTGGGGGGTGAACCAACAGAAGGAAGGCCTTTCTCTTTGTCTCTCTCTCACACTGTCCACTCTGCCTGTCAAAAAAAAAAAAAAAAAAAAAAAACCATGAGAGCATTTCAGGTATGGAAAGCCAAGACACTGTGGCAAAAAATGGCCTACATGAAGGATCTTTGTGAGTAAGATCCCAGTGGAAAGAAAGGGCCATCAAAGAAGGGGTACCTTTTTCTGAAGGGAGGAGAAAACTTCCCCCTTGATTATGGCCTTGTCTAAATAAAGTCAGAGTTTGTGGACTCAGTGGGCTTCCATAGCCTTGGCAGCTCATGACAAGAGCCTCGGGTGATCACTGACATCATAAATAAGAGTGTCAATTGTTAAATCAACAACAGGAATCACTGTGTGCTTGCTCCCCATGTAGGACCTCTGTCCTTAATGTGTTGTATTATGAGAATTAATGGTAAAACTAGTCTTCAAACAGTACTTTATACTTTGTGTGTCTGTGTGGGTCCAAACTATTGAAATCTTTACTTAGTATAGAGTTGATCTTCTGTATATGAAGATAATTCAAAATGAATCTTAATGAAGAATGGGATGGGAGAGGGAGTAAGAGATGGAATGGTTTGTGGGTGGGAGGGTGGTTATGGCGGGAAGAACTGCTGTAATACAAAAGTTGTATTTATGAAATTTATATTTATTAAATAAAAGCTTTCTATAAAAAAGAAAGAATTTGGGGCCAATACTGTGGCATAGAAAATTAAGCCTCTTCTTGCAATGCTGGCATCCCACAGGGTTACCTGAAAAAAATAATTTATTAATAATAAAATATATTAAATATAATTCATTTATATTTATATTTAAATATATAAATTTACATTTACATACAAATTTTATAGAGATTTGTGTTTTATATAAATATATATACATTTATAATAAAATATAATTTATTTATAATAATGCTGCTATGAACATTCTTGTGTAAGTTTTTTTGTGGATAGATGCTTTTATTTTTCTACATCCAAATTTTTGAGGAACTGACAAACATTTTTCCAAAACGCTGTACCATTTCACATATTGAGTTCCAATTTCCCCATATTCACACCAACACTTGTTTTTATCTGAAGTTTTAATTACAACCATCCTAATATGTTTGAGGTGGTATCTGACTGTTGTTTTAATTTGCATTTCCTTGATGAGTAATTGTGTCGAGCATCTTTTCATGTGATATTGGCCATAAGTATTCCTTCTTTGGAGAAATATCTATTGATACATTCTGCCTATTTTAATGGAATTGTTTGTCTTTTTTATTACTTAGTTGTAGGATATACATGCAAATGTATGTGTATATATTTAGATTCAACTCCCTTATCAGATAAATGATTTGCAAAAATCATTTTGTCCCTAACTGTGAGTTGTCTTTTCATTTCTTGATAGTGTCCTTTAGAGAATAAAATTTTTACTTTGATGACATCAATTTTATCTGCTTGTTTAGTTACTTACTCTTTTGGTCTTTGTCAAACCCAAGGTCTTAAAGATTTATACTCATGTTTGCTTCTAAGAGCTTTGTAGTTAAAGCTCTTACATCTGGATATCTGACTGATTTTAATTAACATGTGGATATAGAGACAGGGGCCCAACTTCATTCTTTTGCATAGAGATATACAACTTCCCCAGCCCCATTTGTTGGAAAGACCATTCTTTCCTCACTGAATTGTCTTGGCACCCTGTTGAATAAATTGACTCTAGATACATAGGTCTATTTATGGACTTTTGTTCCCATTCCATTAATCTGCATGGCCATGATTATGCTGGTACTCTCTTGACTATTATCGGTTTATTTCAAGTTATGAAATTCAGAAAATGTGAGTTCTTTTTAAATACTATTTTAGCTACTCTGGGTCTTTTGCGATTCTATATGAAGTTTAGAAATAGTTTGTAGAAATTGACAAGGATCTTGATAGTGCTTGTGTTAAACCTGTAGGTCACTTTGGGAAGGGCCACCATCCTAACAATATTCCAATCCACAGAAGTGAAACAACTTCTAATTTACTGAAATTTTTAATTTATTTGAACAATATTTTGTAATTTCTGGAGTATAAGGTTTGCATTTCTTTTATTAAATTTAATCTTATGTATGTTATTCTTGATGTTATCATAGATGTAATTATTTTCTTAATTTCAGTTTCAAACTGTTTATTGCACATGTATAGAAATACAATTAATCTCTACATATTGGTATATTTTGAAAGGTTGTTGGGGCCAGTGCTGTGGTACAGCAGGTTAATGCCCTGGCCTGAAGCGCCAGCATTCCATATGAGCACCAGTTCTAGTCCCGGCTACTCCTCTTCCAGTCCAGCTCTCTGCTGTGGCCTGGGAAGCAGTGGAAGATGGCCCAAGTCTTTGGGCCCCTGCACCCACATGGGAGACCAGGATGAAGCTCCTGGCTCCTGGGCTTCGGATTGGTGCAGCTCTGGCCATTGTAGCCAACTGGGGAGTGAACCATCGGATGGAAGATCTCTCTCTCTCTCTCTCTCTCTCTCTCTCTCTGCCTTTCCTCTTTCTATATAACTCTGACTTTCAAAAAATAAAAATAAAAAACAAAGAAAGGTTGTTGAACTCAAGTATTAGTTCTAATAGTTTTTTAGTGGGGTGCTCTATATACATGATCAAGTCATCTGTGAAGAGAGACAGTTTTACTTCCTTCCTTGTCTTTCTGGGTGTCTTTTATTTTCATTTCTTTCCTGACTTACATTGGCTAGAACATCCAGTACAATGTTGAATAGAAATGCTGAGAGCAGATATCTTTTTTCTCTTGATCTTAAGAGGAAAATGTTCAGTCTTTCACCATTAAGCATGATGATATTAGCTGTGGGCTTGTTGTAGATAGCCTTTACTGGGCTGATGTAGTTTCCTTCTAATTCTCATTTGTTGAATGTTTTTATAATAAAAAGATGTTGGCATTGGACTTCTTCTGATTATTTTTCTAGTAAAATCATCACATGGGGCTGGCGCCATGGCTCACTAGGCTAATCCTCTGCCTGTGGTGCCGGCACACCAGGTTCTAGTCCCAGTCAGGGCGCTGGATTCTGTCCCAGTTGCTCCTCTTCCAGTCCAGCTCTCTGCTGTGGCCCAGGAAGGCAGTGGAGGATGGCCCAAGTGCTTGGGTCCTGCACCTACGTGGGAGACCAGGAGAAGCACCTGGCTCCTGGCTTCGGATCAACGCGGTGTGCCGGCCACAGCGGCCATTAGGGGATGAACCAACAGAAAAGGAAGACCTTTCTCTCTTTCTCTCTCACTGTCCACTATGCCTGTCAAAAAAATAAAATAAAATAAAAATAAATAAATAAAATCATCACATGGATTTTTTAAATATTCTGTTGATATGGTGTATTACATTAATGGATTTTAAATGTTAAACATAAATAAATAAAATCCTAAAATAAATCCTACTGAATTGCGTGCATAAGCCCCTGTGTATGTTGATGCATTCAGTTTTCTAGCATTTTGGTGAGGGGTTTTCAGTCTGATTTATAGGAGATACTGGCCTAGGTATAGGAGAAGTATTCTTGGCATACAGGCAGTGTCAAGGGCTTTCTTTATCACTCTAACCACAGCATGACTTATCCTGCCCTTGCCTATGAAGTTTTTCCCCAGAGGCTTTAGGAACTCGTTTGTATTCAAAGCAGACATCTAGATCTTTCAGGAGATGACAAAGGCTACCTGAGATCACTGGCACAGTGAGAAATCTTTGAAACTGCATCCTCAGTTAAAAAAAAAAAAAAAGGCGTGAGCGTGATTGTCCCCATCTAAGCAAAAGAAGGAAGCTCAAGCCCAGACTGCCATGGGATCCCCTTTGACTGAATGCCCTAAGTCAGGATTCCCCCGGTCTTAGGATCCATATGCTGAAACTAGAGTCTTTAGAAGCTCACTCTGGGAAAGAAGCAAATCTCCGGAGTCTGGAGATGTCCACTCGCTGCTTTAGTGACCTCAGTCAGAACCAGTACAGCTCCTTCTCTGGCATGCACTTACCCATGGCCTTCCACACCCTTAGCTGACTACTTACTTCAGGTGGAGGTCTGTGCCAAATAATCATGAAAGTAAAACAAGAAGAGATTTTGTTCTCCATGAGTCCAGACAGCACAGTAGGAAACTGCCATCCCGGGGAGTGTGTTAGGATGGAGCACGTGTTCCCACTTTAAATTCTTTGTGCCACCAGAAGACATAGAAAAGCACAGCTTACGATGGCCTAAAATTATGGTACATTTAAAACTTCACCACAACATAATTAACAAAATAATATAAATAGAGGAATCTCAGAAAGCACTTGGGTGTATCAGAATTCCTTAAGAAAGTGAGTAAACACCTGTGAACACCACTTTGTGCCAGGCCCTGTGCTGTGGGGAGCAACTCGGACTATACTGTTACTGGAATTAAGACTTATTCTATGCATCTGCTCTCCCACAATATGGCGCTGGGAGAGGAGGAAACAGCTTCTACACAGCTGCCTCCAGTTCAACCAATAAACAGCAGGACCTGCTCCTGATTGGAGGAGAGCAGCGTACTCGGCCTGTGGGTAGCAGAGTTGGGATTGGTGGAAGAGGACTATAAAGGAGGAGAGAGACAACATGCACCAGGAACATCTAAGGGGAACACCTGGGGAACACCTGAGCAGCCCCCGAGAGAGCCGGCCGGCGGTGTGCCGCTCCCCCTCGGAAGTGGGGAAAGTGGCTAGGGGGAACCACCCTTCCACGGAGGTGGAAGGGACGGTAGCCAACCCGGGAAGAACCAGCAGCAAACCCGGGGAGGGCCGAGCAGACAAAAGAACAACGCAGGGTCCTGTGTCATTCCTCCACGAAGAGGGGGAGCGACACTGTGCCAAGTGTTATAACAGTGAGCAGACAAAATTCTTTAATGGGCTAAACGTTGTTAGTAATTCAAACAAGATAGCAAGTCTTTCAAAAGTGATGAAGACCTTAAAAAAGCCAAAGAAAACTAAAAACCAAAGCAGTTGCTGTTACAGAACACGCTAGACCAAGTGTAAAGCACAACTTATTAATTAACAGTGCTCTGTAAATACTCAAGATCCTTGGCAGTCTCCAAACCAAGTGTTAGATTACCTCTTCAATTGATTTGTTTCTCTTTTAGCCAAAAGCATGCCTAGAAGCACACCTTCCCCACATCCCTGTAGCACAAGCCATCCAATATCATTAATAGGGCAGAAAACAGTGTAAAAACAAACTCTCTCTAGGCCAAAATACATACATAGCACAGTTTTGTGTGCCTGTGTGCTTCTGATTTATGCTGCTAGTCACAACCTTTGCCTTGTGCCCACTCTATGGTGACCACATGGCCGAAATGTGTTTGCAAGAACTGTCAAGGGACGAGTTCTCAGCCGTTGGAGTTTGGGGGACTGGGCATACTTTGCCCTGGACCCTGTCCCAGAGCTATGGATGAGAGTGGGATTGAAATCATAGACTACTTCAGGTAGAAGGTGAAGCCGTCTCTTATTCCCACTCTTATATTTAGCAGAGATCACTTTTCAGTTAAATTTAACCACCTAAGAATAATTGTGTGTTAATTACAGAGTTCAACCAATAGTATTAAGTAGAACCAAAAAAAAAAAGAAGAAGAAGAAGGTGAAGCCCTGATTCAGCCTGTTGGGGCAGGGAACTGACAGCGGAAGATAGAGCACAACTGACACCATCCGATCGATGCTCATGTGATCACACGTGTTCTTAGTTCAGGTCCCACCTCCTGTGTGAAAAGGCTGCCTGAAAAAAAAATGAAAAGATGCTAGACCCTAATAGGATTAATTACTCAGGGATACACACTCAGACACAAGTCCTTAGGCTGCTGGAAGGATTGTCCCACCTGAGCTCAGGACAGGCACAAGTCTGGCAGGAGGGTTCTGAAAGGACACCTGGACTAAAAATCACAGCCTCTAAGGAGACATGGGTGGAACCAGAGGACAAACTCTAGAATGCCAATGACCGGTCCACGTTCATAAACTTCACTCACTCCCCCTGCCCAGCCACACTGACCACATCTGCCTCCCAGACTTGACAAGCTCCTACTTCAGGGTCTCCGCATACACTGCTCCCTCTCCAGAAATATCCTTTACCTTCTCTCCCCTGCCTAATGGCTACTCAGCAGGTCTGAGTTTCAATGTCAGCTTTTCCAAATTTTCTTCTCTGAGTCTTCATTCTTTGTTCTTAATGATTTAGTGTCTTATTTAAAAGGCAGAGTGACAGAGAAAGGCAAGACAGAGAAAGGAAGATCTCTCATCTGCTGCCTCATTCCATAAGTAGTCACAACAGCCAGGGCCTAGGACAGGCTGAAGCCAGAAATCTGGAATCCCATCCAGGTCTCCCATACGGAAGCCGGGACCCAAGGACTTGGGCCATCTTCTGCTTCTTTCCCAAATGTGTTAGTAAAGAGCTAGATCAGAAGCAGAGTAGCTGAGATTCAAAGTAGAGCTCCATTATGGAATATCGCTGTTGCAGGCAGCAGCTTAACCTGCTGAACCACGACATCAGCCCCTGAATCTCCATTCTAAATGGACTTCAGTTGATATCTCTCATGGCATCTTACATACATATGCTTCATGGCAGTCTCAAAATCTGTAATTATGTATTTGTAAACATATAATTGTTCATATGTATTATATAATATATGTAATATATATATATATATATAATTGTATACCCAGTATATAACACCTCATAGAAACCAAAAGGTATGTAGTAACTAAGTAGATGTAAACCATTACAGAGATTAAGTTATTTTCATGGATCAGAGCTAAGATCAATTTAAAGAAGAGTGTATCAAGACTACAAATAAGAAACGTTTACTTCCTTATTATCACCTTCGTCAAAATTAGATCTATAATATAAATTAATTAGGATCATTTTTCCTAAGTTAGATGTCCTAATCACTATGCTAAGTAAAGAACCTGTCATGTTAATAAGTAATGAGCTCTCAGTCACCAGAGTGTTTGAGAGTAAACAAGGTGATAGCCCTTGATTCTGAAAACAAAATTTGTTGAGCATCACCTATGAGGCAAGTACTGGGCTAGATCTGAGATACAAAAATAGGTAAGATAAAGCCACTTATCTCAAGGAACTCCTTGATGATGGGCACTCTTAGAGAAAGCATTTAAACCAGAAGATTCATAAGAATCCAGGCAGGAATTTGGTGATCAGATCAGAAGACTTATCCAGCAAACAGCAGTGGGATAGACCTACAGAGAGGTCAACTGTGTTAGTGCTGGAAGAACTTTAAAACAGCTGCTTCTCTGCTTTCCCCAACCTGCACCAGCACCTGCACTTGTTACATGGGTGCAAGTTGCTAGAAGATCTCTGGGTTAAATTAAAGACATGTATTTAGAACTTAGAATCCTGGTAGTACAGACAACCTCACATGAAGCAATTCTGTGAGGAAAAATGGGAGGCCCAAGATAGTAAGATGCTCCTGGTTGGGAAGGATGAGGAGTGAAGAGTGTAGTATCTGCTAGAGCTGCAGTAAAAAGCAAAACAGACTGAGTGACTTGCATGACAGATATTCATTTTCTCATTATTCTAGTGCACAATTCACTAGTGGTCTGAGATCAAAGTGTCAGCAGTATCGATTTCTTCTGTGGCCTTTCTCCTTGATTTGTAGTCATCCTCCTGTGGTCTTCCCTATGTGTGTGTACCAGTTATATTGAATTTGGGCCTATCCTAATGACCTCATTTAGCCTTAATTATCTCTTTAAGGATCTTGCCTCCAAATACAATCACTGAGGTACTAGAGATTAGGACTTCAACATACGAAGGGGGGTTATAATTCAGTCTATAATGGTGAGAAAGCAGAATTTATATTAAAGACAATTCTCATTTTATTTCAAATTTTTTCATTTTAAAATCAAATGAGTCCTTTCATCAATGGACAGATCAACTAGACATAAAATTAACAAAGAAACAACAGCTAATCTACAATATTGACCAAGTGGACCTAATTGTTATCTACAGAACACTTGACTCATAGCTGCAGAATACACATTCTTTTCATCAATGCATAGCACTTTCTCTAAGATGGACCATATGCTAGGCCATAAAGCATATCTCAGCAAACTAAAAAAATTCAAATCATACCATGTATCTTCTCTGACCACAATGGAATGAAACTGGAAATTAACTTAAGAAACTCTAGAAAATATTCAAACATATAGAGACTTAACAATTTGCTCCTGAATGGACAAAGGGACATAAAAGGAATCAAAAGAGAAATCAAAAAATTCCTAGAAATGAATGAAGATGACAACACAACATTTCAAAACTTATGAGATAGAGCAAAACCAGTGTGAAGAAGAAAGTTTATAGCAACCACTGTCTACATCAAAAAATTGGAAAGGTATCAAACAAATGATCTAACAACGCATCTCAAGAACCTAGAAAAACAAGAACAAATCAAACCCAAAACTAGTAGGAAAGAAATAATTAAAATTAGAGAATAAACAAAATTGAAACAAAAAAGATACAAAAAAGTAAGGAAATGAACTGGAATTTTGAAAAAAATAAAAATTGACACACCATCGGCCCAACTAACCAAAAAGGTAGGGGTAGGGAGAGAAGGCCCAAATTAATAAAATCAGAGATGAAAAAGGAGATGTTACAGTGTATACCACGGAAAAAAAAAGAATCATCAGGAATTAAAAAGCAGTTAAAGCCAACAAATTGGAAAATCTGGAAGAAATGGATAGATTTCAAGACACAAAGAATCTACCAAAATTGAGTCATAAAGACATAGAAAACCTAAATAGACCAATAACCAAGACAGAGATAGAATCAGCAATAAAGACCCTCTCAACAAAGAAAAGCCCAGGACCAGAAGACTTCACTGCTGAATTCTATCACACTTTGAAAGAAGAACTAGGACTTCACTGTGGTGAAGTAGGTTAATCCTCTGCCTGCGGCGCCAGCATCCAATATGAATGCTGGTTCTAGTCCAGGCTGTTCCTCTTCTGATACAGCTCTCTGCAATGACCTGGGAAAGCAGTAGAAGATGGTTCAAATACCTGGGCCCCTGCACCCATGTGGGAGACCCAGAAGAAGCTCCTGGCTCCTGGCTTTGGATTGACACAGCTCCAGTCATTGTGACCATTTGGGGAGTGAACCAGCAGATGGTAGACCTTTCTCTCTGTCTCTCCCTTTCACTGTCTGTAACTCTACCTCGCAAATAAATAAATAAATCTTTTTTTAAAAAAAGAAAAGAACTAATTCCAATTCTTCTTAAATTATTCAAAAACAACTGAAATGGAGGAAATCTTCCCAAACTTCTTCTATGAGACCAGCATCACCTTCCAAAACTAGAAAAGATACAACAAAGAAAAAGAACTATGAAACAACATTCCTGATGAACACAGATGCAAAAATCCTCAACAAAATACCAGCTAATTGAATCCAATAACACATCAAAGAAATCATTCACCCAGACCAACTAGGATTTACCCCAGGGATACAGGGCTGGTTCAGTATTCACAAATCAATAAATGTGATGCATCACATTAACAACTGAAGAATAAAAGCCACATAATTATCTCAATAGGTGCAGAGAAAACATGATAAAACATAACATCTTTTCTTGACAAAAAAAAAAAAAAACCTTAAGCAAAATGGCTATAGAAGGAACACACTTCAACACAATCAGGGAAATATATGACAAACTCACAGCCAGCATCACATTGAATGGGGAAAAGCTGGAAGGATTTCTGTGGGAGGCAGAATCTGTCTCCTGCGGAAGGCGAAGCCCGCCTCCCATAATATGGCACTGATAAGGAGTAACCAGCTTTTACACAGCCGATTCATCTTGACTACTAGAAGCCGCAGGAGCCGATTCATCCTCTCAACAGAAGAGAACGGCATGCTCGACACGTGGACAGGCAGAGCACGGATTGGTGGAGAGGACTATAAAGGAGAAGAGAGACGGCACGGTGGTGTGGGTTGGTTGGAGAGTGCGTTGGAGAGTTCGCGGGGAAGTTCGTTGCTTCGTTCTTTCTCCTTTCTCTCTACTCATTCTTGCTTTGGGAGTTTGCTGTTTGCTTATTCTTACTTTACTATAGAAAAGAGTTGTAAAAAAAGGGAACAGCAAGCATCCGGTCTGGTGCTGCTCCTCCGCGTGCAGAGGAGCAGCAGATTTCCACTAAGACAAGTAACCAGACAAGGATGCCCACTCTCACCATTACTACTCCACATAGTTTTAGCAAGAGCCATTAGACAACAAAAAGATATCAAAGGGATACAAATTGGAAGGGAGGAAGCCAAATTACACCTATTTGCAAATGATACAATTCCATACATAGGAAAACCAAAAGACTCAACTAGGAGTCTTTTACTGCAGCTCATAATAGAATTTGGCAAAGTTGCAGGATATAAAATCAACACACAGAAATCAATATCTTTTGTATATATAAACAATGCCAAAACAGAAGGAACTTCTAAGATCTGTCCCATTCACATTTAGCTATGAAAAAATTTAAGTACCTTGAGATAAATTTTACCAAAATGTGAAAGATCTCTACAATGAAAATTATAAAACATTAAGGGAAAAAATAGAAGACACCAAAAAAATGGAAAAATATTTCATGTTCATGGATTGGAAGAATTCATATCACCAAAATGTCCATTCCACCCAAAGCAATTTATAGATTCAATGCAATGCTAACATCAAAAGTATTCTCAGATCTGGAATAAATGAATCTAAAATTCATATGGAATCACAAGAGACCCTGAATAACTAAAGCAATCCTAAACAATAAAAAAAAAAAAAGCTAAATCATCACAATACCAAATTTCAAGACATATTACAGGGCAGTTATAATCAAAACAACTTGGTACTAGCACAAGAATAGAAATGCATACCAGTGGAACAGGCTAGAGATTCTAGACATTAATTCATACATCACAACCAACTAATCTTTGTCCAACAAGCTAAAATCATCTCTGGAGAAAGAACAGTCTCTTAAACAAGTGGTGTTGGGAAAATTGGATCTCTGCATGCGGAAGTATGAAACGAGACCTCTACCTTCACAAAAATCAACTGACAGTTCATCAGGGTTCCAAAGCTAAGACCTAAAGCCAGGGCTGGCGCTGTGGTGTAACAGGTAAAGCCACCGCCTGCAGTGCCAGCATCCCATATGGATGCCGGTTCAAGTCATGGCTGCTCCACTTCTGATCCAGCTCCAGCTCTCTGCTATGGCCTGGAAAAGCAGGACAAGATGGCCTAATTCCTTGAGTCCCTGCACCCACATGTGAGACCTGGAGGAGGCTCCTGGCTCCTGGCTTCGGATCAGCACAGCTCTGGCCATTATGGTCAACTGGGGAGAGAACCAGTGGATGGAAGACCTCTCTCTCTCTTTTTCTCTGTTTCTCTCTCTCTCTCTCTCTCTCTGCCTCTCCTTCTCTCTCTCTGTGCAACTCTGCCTTTCAAATAAATAAATCTTTAAAAAAAGACCTAAGCCATCAACTTACTAAAGAAAAATAGTGCAAGGCATTGGCCTAGGCAAAGAATTTTTGGATAAGACACCAGAAGCACAGGTAATAAAGACAAAAATAGACAAATGGGATTACATCAAGCTGAGAAGCTTCTGCATTCCAAAATACTCATCAACGTAAAGAAGCAACCAAGAGAATGGGGGAAAATATTTTCAAATTATGCAACTGATAAATGATTAATATCCAGATCTATAAAGAGTTCAAGACACTCAACAAGCAGTCTAGTTCAGAAATGAGCTAAGGTCTTTTTATTTTTATTTTATTTTTTTGACAAGCAGAGTTATACAGTGAGAGAGAGAGACAGAGGAAGGTCTCCCTTTTCCATTGGTTCACCCCCCAAATGGCCACTATGTCCGGCGCTGCGCTGATCCGAAGGCAGGAGCCAGGTGCTTCTCCTGGTCTCCCATGCAGGTGCAGGGCCCAAGCACTTGGGCCATCCTCCACTGCCTTCCCGGGCCACAGCAGAGAGCTGGACTGGAAGAGGAGCAACCGGGACAGAATCTGGCACCCCAACTGGGACTAGAACCCAGTGTGCCGGCGCCGCAAGGTGGAGGATTAGCCTAGTGAGCTGCAGCGCCGGCTTGGGTCCCTGCCACCCACATGGGAGAGCCGGATAGAGCTCTTGGCTCCTGGTTTCAGCCCTGGCTGTTGCAGCCACTTTGGGTGGTGGACCAGTGGATGGAGGATCTCTCTCTCTCTCTCTCTCTCTCTCTCTCTTCCTCCCTCCCTCTCTACCCCACTCTCTGCAAATCTGACTTTCAAATAAATAAATAAATCTTTTAAAAAATAAATAAATAAACCTTTAAAAATCTTTAAAAAAAAGAAATGAGCTAAGGATATGAACAAGTATTTTTCAAAGGATGAAATACAAATGGCCAACAGACACATGAAAAGATGCTCAGGCTCATTAGCCAATAGGGAAATGCAAAGCAAAACCACTATGAGATTTCACTTCATTCCAGTTAGAATGGCTATCACCCAAGAATCAGAAAAAATAAATTCTGGTGAGGATGTAGGGAAAGGTATCCTAATGCACTACTGCTAGTAATATAAACTATTACAAACATTATGGAAGACATTCTGAACATAGATCTACCATATGACCCAGTCATTCCATTCCTGGAATTTACCCAAAAGAAATGAAATCAGCAGATGAAAGTGTTATGTGTACCCTCATGTTTATAGCAGCTCAACTTGCAATAGTTAATATGCAGAATCAACCCAGATATCCAACAATTGATGAACTACTACTCAGCCATAAAAAAGAATGAAATCCTTTCTTTTGCAATAAAATGGATGCAACTGGAGACCATTATGCTTAGTGAAATAAGATAGTTCCCAAAAGAAAGGTATCATGTTTTCCCTGATTTGTGAAATTAATACAGAGAGTACTAAAAAAGTATGTATATGAGCAAAATTGTTATTTTGAGGTTTAATTATTGTTTATAGCTCTTATCTACACTCTTGAAGAATGGTGGTGTTTCTGTTACTACTTGTTCAATTCTTTATTTAGCGCAGAGTTAATCTTGTGATTCTAAAGTAAATTGAAAGTATGTCATTTTAAAAATTAAAAGAATAAGAAGAAAGATGGTGAGTGGGAAATATCATCATGCTCTCTTTAAAGATTTATTTATTTGAAAGCCAGAGTTATAGAGAGAGAGAAGGAGAGTAGAGAGAGAGGTCGTCCATCCACTGGTTCACTCCCCAGTTGGCCACAATGGCCAAAGCTGTGCCAATATTTGTCTAGTACTTTCTTTGTATCAAATGCTGTTCTAGGTCCTAGATTCAGAAATAAAGAAAATAGTGAATACTTCACTAGAGTTAGCTGCCATGAACTTGAGCAATGATGTTGATGATTTAGCTTGGAGACATTTTTCCAGCTCCTTTCCCCTACTATCAGCTATAATGTCAATAAGTTACCATTGCTGATTGATTGTCCACTATGTCTCAAACAATGCAAAGCAGGAAAACATTTGTAAAGAATGTCTAGTTGAGGACACACCACACTTATTACTTTCCTCCTTATCTTTCTCAATCATTAACATAACGAACATTAAGACATGCTTTTTACTGTGAACTTTTTTTTAAAAGATTTGCTTTGTTTATTTGAAAGACACAGTTACAGAGAGAGGTAGAGACACAGAGAGACAGGTCTTCCATCCGCTGGTTCACTCTCCAGATGGCCGCAACAGCCGGAGCTGTGCCTATCTGAAGCCAGGAGCCAGGAGCTTCCCCTGGGCCTCCCACACAGGAGAAAGGGCCCAAGGACTTGGGCCAACTTCTACTGCTTTCCCAGGCCATAGCAGAGAGCTGGATCTGAAGTGGAGCAGTCGGGACTCGAACCGGTGCCCAAAAGGGATGCCAGACTGCAGGCGACAGCCTTACCAGCTATGCCACAGCCCAGCCCCCTTTATGCTCTTAAAATTACATATATGAAACACATGAAATTTGTTCCCTTTATATAAACAAAAAGTTTTAAAAAATAAGAAAACAAACAAAAAATAAATCTAAAAAATTGAAAATAAAGTGTGTCCCTTCTCCTTGGTCCTCTGTACATTAAAATTTTACTGCCTAGTAAAATCAAAGAAACTTGAAGCTGTGCTGAACTCAAACTCACCAATGGATTACATTGGGCCAGTAGTTCCCAACACCTGGTGGTCAAGAAAATACCTGAGGGTAGAACATTTCAAAATCCAGGTCACTAAGGATCATCTCAAACCAATGAAGTGGGAATATCTACGAATTACAGAGTCAATATTTTTTTAATCTCCCCAAATATTTGAAAGGTTTGAAAGTCACTGGTTCTGACATTTCAGCAAATCTAAGGTTTTTTCCACAGAGAAGAGTGTCTGTCATGCTTTTCCCATGTTATTCCTCATTCTTTTCCCTCAATAATTCTGGACAAATATAAGCAATAAAATTCTTTTTACAGAACTTGAGCAACAAGATTGCAAATAAGTTTGGGACTAAACTTAAAGAATTAATATTCAGGCTGGCGCTGCAGCTCACTAGGCTAATCCTCCGCCTGCGGTGTCGGCACACCGAGTTCTAGTCCCACTTGGGGTGGCAGATTCTGTCCCGGTTACCCCTCTTCCAGGCCAGCTCTCTACTATGGCTCGGGAGTGCAGTGGAGGATGGCCCAAGTCCTTGGGCCCTGGACCTGCATGGGAGACCAGGAGAAGCACCTGGCTTCTGGCTTTGGATCAGCGTGGTGCGCCAGCCACAGTGGCCATTGGAGGGTGAACCAATGGCAAAAGGAAGACCTTTCTCTCTGTCTCTCTCTCTCTCACTCTCCACTCTGCCTGTCAAAAAAAAAAAAAAAGAATTAATGTTCATTCAATTACTTATTTTAGTTTACTTATTTATCAGTTGGTGGTGGTCAGGCCCCATGGAAGATGCTCGGGATGGAGGAGGTGTGTGTGGTCCTTGCCTTTGGTTCTAACCTTGCATATTTCTGTGCACAAAAGTCTTACAAACTGAAAAGAGTTTCTGGGATTCTTTAGCTTCTGGCGGCTGCCTTAAGTTGAAATTGGCTTCAGAATCCTCACAGTGAGGAATGAACATGTTGCTAAGGTGCAGTGGGGAGTCTCTCCTGAGGGCCCTACTGGAAAGCTAGCCACAAATCATGCCCACATTGACCATGCTCTGCAGAAATAAATTTTCTCCTCATCTTGTGTGGCTGAAGGGTGTTGTCAAGAAGCACATTCATTTTATGCTCCTTTAATCATATGCCAGGGCTGCACACAACTCCACTGGGACAAGAACGTGCCTACATACATAGATACACCGAAGCGTCTAAATGTTAGCCTGGCTCAAACAGCCTTATTGGATTTTTTTTTCAATATTCACTGGAATCTATGAATCCATTTCTAAATAAGGTCTAAGGATAACCAGCAGGGCGGCCTATTGGCCTGAGCCTAACAGCACTGGCATGGAAGTTAGCCAAGGTTTCCCCCCTCCCCCCCGCTTGCTTTCTGCCTCTAGGATCCAGACTGCATCTCTTATTGTTCCTTTCCCAGGAGTTGGCAGGTTAAGCACTGTCACACCGATAGTTAAGGACACTTAGGTATTCTGGATCCTCAAAGACACCAAGCAGGTTCTGAAAAGATGATGAACAAACTAACCTTCTCTGGGGCACTGCTCCTTCGGTGATGTCCTACAGGTTGGATGGGTGCAAATTCCATCATAGTTTGAGATTTGTCATCTATCCTAGTTGAGGTGCCCACAATGAGAAGATTGTGGGGACTAAATAAACAGCACCTGTGCACTCTTACCTTATGACCTCATTCTTTACCTCTGCCTTTATCTTAGGAAGTAGATCCTATTTTCAGGACTATAATCCAACTTGTCTCTGCTTTAAAGTTGCCAAGTCTCTTCCTTCTACTATACCACTTGACATATTGTCTTTCTTATCTCTACATTCTACATACTCCCTTCAATTATATGATTGGACCAAAAACATATCTACTTCACCTTAAACCAGTGATTCTAGACTATCAAAAATAAACATCAGAAATAATAAGGTTTCTTCTTGCATTGGCCAAGGGTTCTTTATTTTTGGATGCTCAGTGTACCAGAGAAAAATGGATTCCAATTAATGTCTAAGGGAAAATGAGTGTGGCTCTAGCTCACGCTGATCAGATTCTGCTGTGTTCTCCATGGAAGGTTCAGTCTCTCTTCTTGGACCCTAATTTGATTCAGAATGTTTGTGCCGTAGTTCAGCTGTTTGAAGGAGGGTCAGTTCCCCCTACCTGAGGCAGGAGGTACGGAGAGAATGGATCCTTGAGATAGGTTGGTATACTCAGCCCTCAGCTTATCCCAGCCGAGTTTTGACTATAATATATCATCTGACATAGACCACTTGAAACCCTACTGATCCTCTGTAGACCATGCCTCCCAACAGTAAATTATAGAAATAAAGAGCTGTTCCTTTAAGGTATGAAAGGGAGGATTCGGCCGGCACCGTGGCTCACTAGGCTAATCCTCCACCTGCGGCGCTGGCACACGGGGTTCTAGTCCCTGTTGGGGCGCCAGATTCTGTCCCGGTTGCCCCTCTTCCAGGCCAGCTCTCTGCTGTGGCCCAGGAGTGCAGTGGAGGATGGCCCAAGTGCTTGGGCCCTGCACCCCATGGGAGACCAGGAGAAGCACCTGGTTCCTGCCTTCCGATAGGCGCAGTGCCCCGGCCGCAGCAGCCATTGGAGGGTGAACCAATGGTAAAGGAAGACCTTTCTCTCTATCTCTCTCTCTCACTGTCCACTCTGCCTGTCAAAAAAAAAAAAAAAAGGAGGATTCATAACAAGCAGAGAACATAATTACTAGTTAGTTTTTTCTTTTTAATCTAAGTAGCCCTTTTATCAGAGCTTGGGCTTAGGAGAATAAGGAGGTCAAAGAGGTAAAGAGAAAACATGGGCTGCGATTATATAATGGCATTCTAACAACATAATGAACAGTGCAATAAACTCCCTAGCATTTAACATACAGAAGGGTGGATGACTTCGAGGACTACACAGCTTAAGACCTTTCCTTTACAGAGAGCAAGCCTGTCCTCAGAGGGCTGCAGACTTGGGCACGCATTCACAATTTATTAGCACAGAATGATTTGCTAATAAATTGAGAAAATAAACCGTATCTGTATTGCCAGCTATAGGGTAAAACTGGGGATGGGAGGCAATCTACATGTGTTTACTATTTTAAAAGTGAAGTGAAAGCTTTCTAATTAGACTTTGTGGATTATTTATTTTAATCACGGAAAGAAAAGAGAAGGGGAAAGATGTAAACAAAAGTAAACTCTGTTCTTGAGAGAGAAATGACAAAACACTCCATTCTTTTTTCTTGGATACATTGTAGCATTTTTATACAACTAAACACCCCTCCATCTAGGATCTACTAAGAAATAATTGAACCCCCAGAAACCATAGGATGATTGGTGAAGAGCCTGACATATATATTTTCAAGGTACCTTTAAAATAAATCTCTCTAAAGATATTCAATTTTCTTAGTAATTCCCATTAGGCGATGGTCCAATATAGTTGTCTAATAACTTTTTCCGTGAATCATCTCTCAGCAGGAGTCAGGAGAGTAAAGAAAGTACTAAGGGGCCTCCACTTTGGTTTAGGATGTAGAATGTCACTCCTACCCCAACATCCAGAACAAGTAGTAGGCTCTACAAAAGAATAGCATATTTGAGCTCCCTCTCAGAGCTGAGGTTGTAAAGCAACCTAATGAATTATGATCTACTCTCCAAGGTTGGAGAAACATACAACTATTTCCTGACTGGTAGACCAGAAGTGGAGATAATCTCCAAAAAGGGAAGACAAGAACCATACATGTTTAGTCAACATTTCAAAACTTCCTATCAAGCTAAACCACTTCAAGATTTATCTTATTTATTTGAAATTCAGAGTTACAGAGAAACAGGGAGGCATACATACACACACACACACACACACAGAGAGAGAGAGAGAGAGAGAGAGAGAGAGAGATCATCCATCTGTTGGTTCACACCCCAGGGCTGGGCCAGGTCAAAGCCAGGAGCCTATAAATCCATGTGGGTCTCCTACATGGATAGCAGGTGCCCAGGTACTTGGGTCATCTCCCACTTTTTTCCCAGGCACATTATCGGGGTGCTGGAACAGAAGTGGAGCTTCTGCGACCTGAATGCTCATAAGGGATGTTGTGGCATCACAGGCAGCAGCTTTAACTTGCTGGGCCACAACACTGACCTCTAAACTACTTTTTAAAAGATCTGGAGGTAGGGGGTTCTGGTGTTGTGGTGCAGCAGGTTAAAGCCCTGGCCTGCAGCGCTGGCATCCCATATGGGCACTGGTTCGAGTCCTAGCTGCTCCACTTCCAATCCAGCTCCCTGCTGGGAGACCTGGAAGAAGCTCCTGGCTCCTGGCTTTGGTTTGGCGCAGCTCTGGCTGTTGCTGCCATCTGGAGAGTGAACCAGTGGATGGAAGACTCTCTTTCTCTCTCTCTCTTTCTTCCTCCCTCCCTCTCCCTCTCTCTCTTTCTGTCTCTCTCCCTCCCTCCCTCTCCCTCCCTCTCTATCTTTCAAATAAATAAAATAAATCTTTTTAAAAAACAGGATCTGCTGGTGCTGCGGCTCAATAGGCTAATCCTCCGCCTGTGGGCGCCTCTGGGCACCGGATTCTGTCCCGGTTGCCCCTCTTCCAGGCCAGCTCTCTGCTGTGGCCTGGGAAGGCAATGGAGGATGGTCCAGGTCCTTGGGCCCTACACCCGCATGGGAGACCAGGAGAAACACCTGGCTCCTGGCTTGGGATCAGCGCAGTGCACCGGCCTCAGTGGCCACTGGGGGGTGAACCAATGGAAAAGGAAGATCTTTCTCTCTGTCACTCTCTCTCTCACTGTCCACTCTGCCTGTCAAAAAAAAAAAAAAAAAAAAAGGATCTAGGGGTGGGCATTTGCCTAATGGTTAAGATAATCACATCCCTCAACAGAGTCCTTGGGTTTGTCTTACCTTTAGCTCCTGACTCCAACATCCTGCTAACACAGACCTTGGGAGGCAATCATGATGGCTCAAGTAAAGGGGTCTCTGCCATTCATGTAGAAAATCTAGATTGAGTTCCCAATTTCCAGCTTCTGCCTGGACTGTCCCCAGCTGTTGTGGGTATTTGGGGGCTGAAACAGCAGATGGGGACTCTATCTAGCTAACTAGTGTGTGTGTGTGTGACTTTACAATTGTTCAAAAATGATTAGTAACATTAATAATAAAGTCTAATGCTTAGACTGTTATATACTATACATTTCAATTATTGAGTCAACTATTGCAGGAAAAAACTTTTTATAGATAAGGAAACTGGAGCTTAGCAAAAATGCAATAATCAGTGTGATGGAAACTATTCTACAAAGCCTTTAGCCCTCACCATGCCACATTTCCACTGCTACTCATGATCAGAATGAAATCAGGATGTACTTATATTGCTACACTTTTCTGAACATCTGAGACAGGAAAGTATTGTGACAATACCTGGGAAATGGAAAAACATGAAGTTTTTAAACATGTGTAAGCTTCCAGGGTAACTGCCTAAAGTCATTATTTGAATTCTTGGAGGAAATGTGAAGGAAAATTAAAGATATATGGAGACTAAATGTTCCTTGAAAGGAATATTTGGATGCCTAATCTCCTTATTGAATAATCACTCTTTCCTGAGCTGATTTATTTCTTAAATTATTATCAAAGTTATTATAAAATTTAGTAGCTACCAAAATGGAAATATTCATTTCTTTTTCAGAAATTTCACAAACATTAAAAACAAGAGTAACCCACATTAGTAATGGTATTTAACACACCACTGATAAAAATTTAATATTTAGGCTTTAACCCAATTTCTATTTCAATAAATGAAATTAAGGTGATATCACTTGCCCTTCTCATTTAAACAAGCTAAAATAAAGACTGATCAAAAAGAGAAGGTCTACACATGGAATTCAAGCTGTTCATAGAAAATGAAATTAAAACATAAGTTGTTTTTGGTGCTAAAACTTTGAAATTCATCAAAAAGTACACGGAAATGTGTACTATAAGAAATGTACATACAATTTGTTTTGAGCATTAATAAACATTTTAATTCTGTTTTTCCAAAAACTTTTTTGCAATAGACTTGTATTTCCTAACATAGATACAAAAGTATTTTGTGCCTCTTTTAACCTGTTGAGATTGCTTGGCAGCTGCATATTTTCATTAGTCTCATAACTAACACCCATTTCTGTTGGCTCAGAGACCTTGACTGGGACTCACTAACACATGTGAGTCATCCCTCTCATCAATTAGTTACAAAGATGATGCTGATAATGACAATGATTATGGTTATTACGACATAGTCATGAACTGCTTTACATTACATTTTCTGATTGAACAGTCACAATAGCTTTATGAGGAGGATATTGTTATTGTTGTTGTTGTTTTCCAGTTTTATAGGTGAGAGTTGAAAGAACTCAAGTGTCTTGCCCAAGATCCACAACCAGAGATAGGTGCTACCTAGAGGTAAACCCCATAGTCTGACTCCAGAGCCATGTTCTCTGCTCTACCATCTCTTGGAATCACTGGAGCTCACCATGTGAAAAATTCCTGTAACTGCTTGTCATAATTTATTCAACAAGATCTTTAGAATAATGGGTTCACGGGTCCTCATAAGTCCCATCCAAGGAAATAGCATGTGGATACACAAAAGGTATCAGAAGACTCCTTGCCCCTCTACCATGAATAAGCAAGCGCTTCGTGCAGGCTGGTAGCCTTGAGCTGATTGATGCTGAAAAGTCCTTCAGATAGTTAGCATCTGCTTGGACACAATGGTTGTACTATTATTCCGTAAATTAGAAGGTACTTAGAGATAGTTTCTGAAGCAAATTTGTGTCATCAAAACAACTCTCAACCATTCAACATGTCAACATTAAAAATCATTTTTTTAAAATATGACAATGTTCTTTAAAAAAGAATGTTTGAGCAGTTACCAAATCAAATCCAACCTCTTTTCACACAACCACCTATGCTAAGCTTATGGACTATTTTGAAGTAAACCTCAGAAATTAATCGTTTCACTTGTAAGTATCTCAGCATGTGACAGAATTAAGGAAAAGTACAATGGAACCAGCATGTCATTACATTTTTCTAAATTAACAGTAATTCATTAATGTCATCATCAAATATTCAACATTCAAATTCCTCTGTCACCTAACTTTCTACACTTTGTTTGAATACCATGTTCTTTGTGGTGATTATAGGTCATCATTTTCCAAAGTATCTTCCCTGAGTTATTAACTGATGCTATGCCAAATTTTTTATTTTCTAATGTTTATTAATTTGGATTTATTTAAATGGCACAGCTACAGAAAAAGAGAGAATTTCCATCTATTGATTCACTCCCCAAGTGGTTGAAACAGCCACGGCTAGGCCAGGCCCAAGTCAGGAGTCAGGAACTCCACTCAGGTCTCCCTCATAGGTGACAGGAACCCAAGTACCTGTGCCATTCTCCACTACTTTTCCAGGTGCTTTGTAGGAAACTGGATCAGATCAGAGCAGCTAACACCCGAATCGGCACTCCGATTGGGGTGCACATGTCCCAAACAGTGTTTTAACTCACTGTGCCACAATTACCTGCTCACATGTCAAATTTTTAATATACATATATATATATATATATTTGACAGGCAGAGTGGACAGTGAGAGAGAGAAACAGAGAGAAAGGTCTTCCTTTGCCGTTGGTTCACCCTCCAATGTCCACTGCGGCCTGTGCTCTGCGCTGATCCGAAGCCAGGAGCCAGGTGCTTCTCCTGGTCTCCCATGCAGGTGCAGGGCCCAAGGACTTGGGCCATCCTCCACTGCACTCCCGGGCCACAGCAGAGAGCTGGCCTGGAAGAGGAGCGATCGGGACAGAATCCAGCGCCCTGACCGGGACTAGAACCCGGTGTGCCGGCGCCGCAGGCAGAGGGTTAGCCTAGTGAGCCGCGGCGCCAGCCACATGTCAAATTTTTAAAAAGCATCTTGTGAGTCACTGATTTAGAAGAGAGGCTATTGAATGTTACAGAGTTAAACAGATTTCCATATTGTAGGTCCTTCCTTCACCTTAGATTCGGTAATATTCACCAAGGAGGGGCCTGATGTGCAACTTCTCCCAAATCTGCCTGAACGTGTTGTTTTTGTTTTCTAAAACACACCTTCAGAAATATTGTAATAGGCAACTCACTAAATTTTTGTCTCCATTTTCTTCTCCTTGTGTGAAATTTAATGGGATTGGTCTGTCCTCCTAGAAACATTAATTTATCAGTTTTATGTCTACAAAGCCTGAATTCTGTGAACTGTATGTTTCAGAACATTGGGTACAGAGTTAGCATATGGGCACCAGAAGGACCACCCTTGGAGGCAAAAGTTTGTTCTGTGTTGGATGGGCCCATGGTTTGAATACATGCCTTAGCAAAAATTGATGATGTTTAAATGATCATTGTTCTTAGAATTCAGAGCACGTGGTCAGATCTTTGGGTTAAAACCAAGCTGTTCTCTGTCAAGGAAAGAGCCCATACTTGCTGTGTAACATACCCCATGGTAGTGGCTCTTTCTAAAACTAATGTCAAAAGAAGCTGGAGAGGCCAGCGCTGTAGCATAGCAGGTAAAGCCTCCACCTGCAGTGCTGGCATCCCATATGGGCACTGGTTCGAGTCCCGGTTGCTCCATTTCTGATTTAGCTCTCTGCTATGGCCTGCAAAAACAGCAGAAGATGGCACAAATGCTTGAGCCCCTGCACCCATGTGGGAGACCCAGAAGAATCTCCTGGCTCCTGGCTTCAGATCAGCACAGCTCTGGCCATTGCTGCCATTTGGGGAGTGAACCAGCAGATGGAAGACCTCTCTCTCTGCTTCTGCATATCTGTAACTCTGTCTTTCAAATAAATAAACAAATCTTTTTTTAAAAAAGCTGGAAATAAGTGACCTACTACATACAGATTCAATTCTGAAAATAAAGGAATATCCAGAACATTTGTACAGGGAAGTCAAGAGAAGCATTTTGGATGAGAGCTCTCCAAGAGATTTGGGATGTGCTATCTTTGGCCAGCGAATGGCCACATAGAGTTACCCAGTTCACAAATTGAATTTTCAGTTTCTCCTGAAGTACATTGATATTTCTAGCACTCACCCCCACAGTCCTAAAACCAATACCATAAAGAAAAACTGCCTCAATTTGTGTTGAAGATGAAGAAAACTGCACTGGCAGAAAGCAATTCCATCCCAACTCCTGGCAGTGAGTCAGGAGGGAATGGAAGGCTGGAGGGGATATTATCTACTCTCAGGATTGCCGTTAGCAGGTGTGGGTGACCCTACTGTTTGTGTGACATCCCCAGGAACTCACGGCCCACCAGCACCAGTCTTTGAATGCCCTCTCTGTCACTGGTGACACTTTATCTGCCAAGAATCTTTCCAAAGTCCCTATCTTGAGTACAATAACAAGAGTTCAGTACCCCAGGGGCTACGTATTGTTTCAGGATTTTATTTAGCTGACTTGCTTCTGCTTGGGCAGAAACAAGAGTGATGCTAATTGGAAGCCTGGTTGATTTCTGTTTTCTTTTGCATCAACTGCTCTGGGAGCAAAGTTAGAAAAGTTTGTTTCTGCTGGCAGACGTTGGGAACATTACTGCAATTATCACCCTTTCATTTTCCAAGCTAGGGCCATAAAGTGAAAGATGTCATGTCTCCTTCCATTCCAGGGACACTTTTGGAATTCTCAGTCCATCCAAGTTTCTCCATCATTTCTGCTAAATGAGAAGGCACTAACATTAGGATATTAGTATTAGAAACACTGGAGGCACTGGGCCCTGGGTTTCATATCAAGGATACAAAGAGTATAGAGTATAGCCCTAACCCTTCAGGGTTTGCAGTCTAATTGGAGACACATGGCTAAAATTACAAACCATGAGGCTTACAACAGCCTTTCTCTCTAGATTCTTATTATGAAAATATCAACAGTAAGAAAAGTTAAAGCACTAGGAAATACTGAGTACTGAGCATCCATATACTACATCCTTCACTTCAATTAATGGCTGTCATTACTGACTTTATCATTGATGTGTGTTGTGTGTATGCAAGGACTTGCATGTGATTTTGCTGAACAACTTGAAAGCAAGTTGCAGATAGCATGACACTTGAGTGATCTAGCTGCATCTCTTAAATTTAAGAACATTCTTTGAGCACAGTGGTTAAGACACTGCTTGGGATGCCACATCCTGTATCAGAGTGCCGGGGTTCAAATTCTGGCTCTGCTCTCAATTCCAGCTTCCTGCTAATGCACCTCCTGGGAGGCAGCTCATGACAGCTCAAGCAGCTGGGTCCCTGCTACCTATTGTGGGAGACCCGGATTGGTTTAAGGCTCCAGTTTCAACCTGGCCCAGCTCTGGCTGTTGCAGGCAGTAGGGGAATGAACAGTGCTCTCTCTCTCTCTCTCTCTCTCTCTCTCTCACTGTCTCTTTGTCTCTGTCTCTCTTCCCCTCCTTCTTAAATAAATTAAATTTTTAAAAAGTTTTTTTAAATAGGAACATTCTCCTATTTAGCTACAATACCAATATCTACTCAGGAAAATATATAATTTCCTAATACAAACCATCTTAAATCCAATGTATATTTATGTCACAACTTGGCCCCAAATGTCTCCTAGAACTGTTTTGTTCCAACCAGTAACCACAGCAGATTTGATTGTCTTATTTCCCTATACCTTTTTTAAGATTTATTTATTTACTTTGAAAGGCAGGGTTACGGGGTGCAGGGTGGGGGTCCTCGTCCATCTGTTGGCTCACTCCCTAGAAGGCTGCAATGGCTGTTGCTGCACTGATCCGAAGCCAGGAGCTTCTTCCTGGTCTCCTACATGGGTGCAAGGGCCCAAGCACTTGGGACATCTTCCACTGCTTTCCCAGGCTACAGCAGAGAGCTGGATCGAAAGTGGAGCAGCCGGGACGCGAACCAGTACCCATATGGTATGCCAGCACTGCATGTGGGCC
Organism: Oryctolagus cuniculus; assembly: GCF_051225735.1. Taxonomy (NCBI): domain Eukaryota; kingdom Metazoa; phylum Chordata; class Mammalia; order Lagomorpha; family Leporidae; genus Oryctolagus; species Oryctolagus cuniculus. The sequence continues at coordinate 63,166,023 of NC_142879.1, forward strand.
CACTTTATACCTTTTAATCTAGCACAGTCACCCCCACCTTTAATTTTTTGGACCCTGGCTCCAGGACTTTTTGGAGAGATCAAGCCAGGCATGGAATGCCTTACTCTCCAGGTTTGTCTGATTGCTTCCTCGCGGTGTCCATGAACATTTTTACTGACACTATCTCCTATAAATTGAAAATTAGTCCTGAAGGCTTGATTAACCAGATTCAGCATGTTTGACAAGAAAATGCAGCACCTTCCTATATCACTGGTGGGACTGTAAGAGGGTGCGGCTGCTCTAGGAAAGCAGCTGGCAATTTCTCAAAAGACCCAACAGTGTCACCACAGGACCCAGAAATTCCGCTCTGAGATCTATACCCAAGGAAGATGAAAGCTTCTGTCCATGCCAAAACTTGTACACATGTGTCCATAGTAGCACTATTTTTTTTTTTTTTTTTGACAGGCAGAGTGGACAGTGAGAGAGAGAGACAGAGAGAAAGGTCTTCCTTTGCCGTTGGTTCACCCTCCAATGGCCGCCGCGGCCAGCGCACCACCCTGATCTGAAGCAAGGAGCCAGGTGCTTCTCCTGGTCTCCCATGGGGTGCAGGGCCCAAGTGCTTGGGCCATCCTCCACTGCACTCCCGGGCCACAGCAGAGAGCTGGCCTGGAAGAGGGGCAACTGGGACAGAATCCAGCGCCCCGACTGGGACTAGAACCCGGTGTGCCAGCGCCGCAAGGCGGAGGATTAGCCTAGTGAGCCGCGGCGCCGGCCCATAGTAGCACTATTAATGATAGTTTCTAAAAGTGTCCATTGGCTGATGGGTAAATAAAATGGTGTATATCCTCGTGAGAAAAGGATTGGAGTTCCGACACATGGATGAACTTTGAAAACTTGCTAGGAAGAAGGCTGTTCACAAAAGACACAGACATACAATTCTGTTTAAATGAAATGCTCATATTAAGCAAATCTGTAGACAAATGAAGTAGATTACTGGTTGCCTAGGGCTTAGAGTGGTTGTGACTACTAATGTAGGGGGAGTGATAAAAATTGGATTCTGGGATGGGCATTATGGCACAGCAAGTTAAGCCACTGCTTGGGACATCTGCATCCCAACTGGAGTGCCTGGGTCAAGTTCCTGAGGCTCTGCTTCCAATCCAACTTCCTGCTAAGGTGCCTGGGAGACTCAAGGACTGGATCCCTTCTATACGCGTGGGAAACCATGAGGGAGTCCCTGGCTCCTGGCCCCGGCCTGGTCCTATCCTAGATATTGTGGACATTTCCTCTCTCTCTCTCTCTCTCTCTCTCTCTCCACCCTTTTCTCCCTCTCTGTCATTCTCTGTCACTCCACCCTTCAAATAAACAAGAAAATCTTTTAAAAATTAGATACCAATGATGATTATACAACTCTGTGTATATTTTAAAAAACACTGAATTTTATGCTTTAAATGTATGGTATGTGAATTACATCACAATAAAGTTATTAAAATTTTAAAAAAGCTCCCTAGATGGTGCTATACATTTGGTAAGGTACCACATTAGGAAGTCCATAAGTACAGATTATCCCATGGTTAATGATGCTCAATTTGACCTCTTGGTTAAGGAGTGACCTGACTCTCCAGAGGAAAAAGTTGTTTTCCATTTGGACATAGCAAAAAACCTGTTGGGAGATGGATTGAAAACACACACACACAGTGTGCTCCCAACCATCTCACCTAAGTTTCTAATGCAATTGATGAGCCTTGGTTGAATCAGTAAGTTCACTAGGTATTACAGAATGGGCAACACTTCTTTTTATAGACTCAGAAACTCGGAGAAGGAAGTAGGCATTTGGCCTAGTGTTTAAGGCACCTGCATTCCACATCAGAGTACCTGGGTTTGATACCTGGCTCCAGATCCTGACTCCAGCTTCCTGGCAATGCAGACCCTGCGAAGCATGTGTGATGGCTCAGATAGCTGGGTCCCTGCCACCCACATCAAAGATCTGGATTGAGTTCCCTGGCCCAGTCCCTACCATTGCAGGCAGTTGAGGAGTGAACCAGTGGGTAGGAGCACACACACTCTCTCTGTGCATCTTTCTCATTCTGCGTGTCTGTCTCTCTGACTCTCAAATAATTTTTAAAAAATCAGAAAATTGGACCTAACTTTCTAGGGTTACTAGGCAAGCTGCTGGCAGACAGAGACTAGAAGCCAGGGCTCCTTTTCCTACCCACTGTACATTCAATTCACTACCTTAGGCAGTTGCTTACTTGTGTATAAAGGCCGTGTCGGCTGCATAGAGGGGTAAGAAGGTGTTACTGCAAGGATACGGGAGAAAAATTGCTGCTTCCCAACTAGGATGGAATACAGGACTGAGGATTCCAGGAGCAGCGTAAGCAAAGAATTCAACAAGGGTCAGCCTGACTTCAGAGGAAATTTGTTGGTGGTGAGCAGGAGAATCTTCAATTACAACCTAGTGCTAAGGATCACGAACTCTGGAATCAGAATGCCAGGATCTGAGCGTCAGAGCTGCCACTTAGTACCTAAGCAAGCTTGGGCGAGTTACATAACCTTTCAGTGCCTTAATCCCTTGGCTATAAAAAAGGGAGAATAACAATACCAATACCACACTACCACAGGGGTTTGTTTTCTGGTCCTGGGCTTTTTTTTTTTTTTTAAAGAATTAAATGTGTTTCAGAACATTCCTGGTGATAGTAAGTTCTCAAAAATGTCGACTGCCACTACATTCCACAAAATGCTTAGATAGCAATTTGCAAAGAATAAGAATAGTGCAGACACTATAGTGCAGCCAACTACCCTCCCTTCTGAAAAGAAGGCACTGCCTCTGCTCAGTAGGCACCCTGGGGCACTGCTACTACAAAGGCAAAGTGAAATTGAGAGAAAGCAGTCAGGATGGAAACCACGAGGTCTGGGATGCAATTGCACATCTGCCGCCAATCCCTGGGTGATCCATAAGGAGTCCCCTCTCTTCTCTGTGCCTCAGTCTCTACTACGGAAAATGGAGAGGTAGGACTGGTTCACATTCAAGGACGCTTCCACCTCTGATCGTGCAATTCCAGGGATTTTCAGGAGGTAATGCATCCGGTGTGTCCATTTCAGGGATACTAGAGTGAAGTAGTATTGGCTCATAGAAGGATAAGGCATTGCTTTCCTGACATCAGAGTTGGCACATATCAGAGTATCCAAAAGTTACCCAAGATCACCTTCATTTATCTATTCATCAGAGGCATTTTTAAGGGAAGGCAGTTTAAGGGAAGCCATTTGAATTAACCAATCCCACAATGAGTATATGATTATCTTAGTTGCTATTACTATGAGCCCTATGTAACTTGCCATGGTGATGTTATGAACTTAGGCTAAATTTCTTTGTTTTCTACTTCTTAATCATCTACAATTTACTAATAAGCATATTGGCCAGGAAACAATTTGTGGGGATAAAGCATAAAACTGTGGTTGGGGCCCCGGCACTGTGGCTCATCTGGCTAATCCTCCACCTGCAGCACCGGCATCCCATATGGGCACAGGGTTCTATTCTATTCCCGGTTGCTCCTCTTCCAGTCCAGCTCTCTGCTATAGCCGGGAGTGCAGTGGAGGATGGCCCAAGTGCTTGGGCCCTGCACCCCATGGGAGATCTGGAGGAAGCACCTGGCTCCTGGCTTTGGATCAGCACAGTGCACCAGCCATGGCAGCCACTTGGGAGGTGAACCAACGGAAGGAAGACCTTTCTCTCTCTCTCTCGCTCTCTTATTGTCTGTAACTCTACCTGTCAAATAAATAAATAAAAAAAAAATCTTAAAAAAAAAAAAAACTGTGGTTGGATGAGGTCTCCTTGATGCTTAAAAGTTCACAGTAAGATGCATGTTTTAACGTTCGTTATGTTAATAATTGAGAAAGATAAGGAGGAAAGTAGTAAGTGTGGTGTGTCCTCAACTAGACATTCCTTACAAATGTTTTCCTGCTTTGCATTGTTTGAGACATAGTGGACAATCAATCAGCAATGGTAACTTATTGATATTATAGCTGATAGTAGGGGAAAGGATCTGGAAAATGTCTCCAAGCTAAATCATCAACACCGATTGCTCAAGTTCATGGCAGCTAATTCTAGTGAAGTATTCATTGTTTTATTTCTAGATTGCTAGGACCTAGAACAGCATTTGATACGAAGAAAGTACTAGACAAATATTGGTTACTGTGGAGGTGAGGATTTAAAATACATCGATAAATTCTTTGATATTTCACCTTTCAAGAGGCAGAGATTAATTACTCTGAATTTGGGCTTGATTTAGTGATTCACTTATAATGAGTGGAATAAGGCAGAATTAGCAGTGTGTAATTTCAGAGACGAGATCATAAAAGGTCCCAGAGTTTCCTTCTCACCCAGTCTCTCCTGAGCAGCCCCACAACAAGGCCTCCACACTAAGGAACTGAGGCCTCCAACCTGCATGAGCCTGCTTGGAGCCAATCCTCAGCACCAGTCCAGCCTTCAGATGATGACTGACGAAGATCTCATGAGAAATGCCGTGCCAGGGCCACTTGGCCAAACCAGTCCCCATTCCTGACCTTCAGAAACCTTATTAGATAATGAAGGATTGATGTCATAACCCACTAAGCTTTGGTGCAATGTGTTATGCTGCAATAGACAACTAACACAGATGCATAAATGAATGAACAGAAGAATGGGTTAGACACCTATGAACTGGAGGAAAAGCCCTGGAAAAATCTCATGGACAACAAATACTCGTCCTCCTTTGTCTTTTCCTCACTAATACATAAACTGCTGGGCCTCTTTTCCTTGTCTTTATAGGAAATTAAGTTGCCCCTGCTCCTTCCTTTTTACTTAGGAAAAAGAAAACGGCAAGGCACAGATTTTTTTTTTTTTTTTTTTTTTACAGCAGCAACCGGCTGCTAGAGTAATCCATGTTATCTTAGAGAAACAGGAACATTTCAATCAGGTCTAAAACGATTTCTGTATGGATAAAGGACCAAATATATCTCAAATGGAATTTTCCATGAGAGGAATATACTGTGAGTCTAGCTCTCAGATTACTTCATTGGTCAGCAGACTAAGAAGCCAAGAGTACTGGATTTGTATTCTTCGGACCGACCTGGCTAATTTGGTTAGTTTCCAAACAGTGAAAACAAATCCAAGCTTCTGAATTTAATAATTGTGCTATTAGAAGTAACACTAACTGCTGTAACAACAAAAAATTAGCCCACAAGTATAGAATGGCTCACAACACAATGGAAGTTTATTTCTCACATCCATAAAGCAGAAAACACACATTCTTGATCGGCAGGAGGCTCTCTTCTGAGACAGGCACCCAGCCCCTTCCATCTTGCGGCCCCATCATCTTTAAGACATGGCTTTCAGCTTTGTTGTCGTTGTCTGTAGGGAGCCAAAAGATGGGGAAAGCACAAGAATCCCATGGAAGGGAATTTGTGGGCCAGGCCCAGAAGCAGCACACATTACTTCTGCTCAGGTTTTATTGGCTAAAACTCAGTTATTTGGCTTCCTGGACCCAAAAAGCTAGTGCTCCCAAGAAGGAGGGGAGACAGAAGCTTTGGGAACTAGCCAGTCCCTGCCACAGTACGGGCGCCACTTACATGCTTGCCATAGATCACTCCTCAGCTGACTCCCTTCCTGCTCCTGCACATCACTACTTGAACCCCAGCCCAAGACAGGCTAAACTCCTTTCTTCTCTGCTTCCAAAGAACCTTGAGTCCATCTAGTCTCCACCATATTATCTCTCAGTTACCATCACTTATGGATCTGTCTTCTACATTCCATTAGCATCTGGGGATTGGAGACAACATCTTTTTTCTGTGACTCATCTCTTGAGAAATGAACATTAGATTGATGGATGAATAAAATGAGAATAATAGACAATCATGTGTCTGTACTACCCTTTAACAGACATGAAAAGAATATAAGAAATAGAAAGACTATGCCACGTTTTCACAAACAGAGAGGAATACTTCTGGTTTTATAACCTTTCTATGGAGTACTCATTAGTGCCAAGAGATAAGAATTGGAGTACTTGCTGCAGAGTGACACTGGACAGCACGAATTCTCACTTCAGCACTCTTGTTTCTGAAGTAGCTAATATTGACTACCAGAGACTTGACAGAGTAAAAGGTGGCACAGTTAAAAAATGAAAGTCTGTGGAAGTAGATGTCAGTTGCTCTGAAGTTCTGGTGTTGGTCCTGTCCTTGAACTAGAGTTTTCCAATAATCTGCTTTATGCCTTAACTCTCCACCACTGAAAGTTTTTGGACAAAGGCAAGATGGTTTTAATAACCATAAGAGTGACATTGTTGAGTGCTTACTCTGTTCCTGGAAGTGTACTAAGGGCTTGTTTGCATATTTTCTCTACAGAGTGCTATGGAATACCATTTTATAGGTGAGGAAAGTCATTGTTACAGAAGTTAATTAACCTCCTGAAAGCCATCCTGCTGCTGAGAGGTGGTGTCAGGATCTGGGCTCAGGCCAACATCTTGCTCTGTGTGCTGCATTTTCACGCTTGGGTTAGAGTTCTGACAGGCTGGTCTCCTACTTACACATTGAGAAATCAACTGACTGGCCATAGAAGGAAAAAATACCTCTCAAAAAATTAATATTTGTAGGATTAAGAGTTTATTCAGTAGTCCCCACTTACCCAAAAAAAAAAAATACCTTCCAAGACCCTCAGTGGATGCCTAAAATGTGGATGTCCCATGCCCTATATACACAGTGTTTTTACCTATATCTACATCCCTGTGATAAAGTCGAATCTGTAAAGTAGGCACAGTAGTAGAATCATAATAGTAACTGATAATAAACAAATTATAACAATGCACTATAATAAAATTGCCAACATCACTAATCTTACACTTTGAGGCCATTATTAGGTAAAATAAAGGTTATCTGAACACAGGCTCTGAAATCTGATAATCAAGAAGGTTCCCAAATGACTAAAAGGCGGGTAGAATATAAAGCAACAATACCCTGGATAGCAAAGGATGACCCATGTCTCAGGTGGGACAGATCAGGACAAAAGATTTCATCATGCTACTCAGAACAGGGCACAATTTAAAACTTAGAAAGTATTTATTTCTGGAATTCTCCATTTCATATTTTCAGATCAGGATTAACCACGAGTAATTGAAACCAAGGAAAGTGAAACCATGTATGAACAATATCTACTGTGTTTTCAAGGATGAGATATATTTAATAGATAAATAAGACACACACACAGAGTCCTGGCCATTATTTGTTTATTCAAGGAACTCTGAACATTACTCTGGAAAATTCTCCTAGAAGAAATCTGCTTCTGGAATTCCCAAGAGTGAAACCAAAGGTACAGGGGACTAGTGTATCAGTATTTCAGGCATCCGGTAGGCTCTGAGGAGTGAAAGACAGCTTTCTGAGCTGGGAGGAGACACTGATCTGCCTCCTGAATGGAATAAATCACACATGTTTGGGGAGTTTTCTGCTCAGTATGAGTGTGTGCAACAGCCAAGACTTACCTGATGTGGAACAAAGAGAAGACTTGAGACGACCAAGCCAGCATTCCAGGGAGGTTTTGGTTCTTTTTGGTACAGTGAATAAACTTGCCTTTTGAGACCACATGGAAGCCTGTAGCCCAAATGCTTCTTTAACCCTCCGTTTCCAAGGCCCGCAGGCAGGTAGCAAGCAGCTACTCCCAAGGGAAGCATAGCAGGGCTGTGAAGAGCTGGGCTCCCAAGCCACATTGCCTGGATTCTTCTCCCAACCATGCACCTGGGGCCAGTGATCTATCCTAGGGCCTCCCCTCCTCGCCTACAAAGTAGAAATAGTGACAGGAGCTGCCTCCTTGGGGGCGCTATGAGGATGGCATGCGTTAAAACACATCTGGTTCCAACAACAGTGACTGGCATATAACTAACACTTGATATGGCCAGTTCTTTTCAGGGCCAATGTGCTGATGGTCATTGGCCATTTTATTTCTTTCTTTCTCTCTCTCTCTCTCTCTTTTTTTTTTTTTTTTTGCAATTTGAGACCATAGTCTCAGGGGGGGAAAAATTCATCTCAAAGCTACAGTGTGAAAGAACGAAAAGGTAAGCAGATAAGAAATAACTGGGGGGAGAATATGTGGCACAAAAGAGGCCACTGGGACACCCACATTTCACATGGGAGTACCTGGGTTTGAGTTGCTACTCTGTTTCTGTTCCAGCTCCCTCTTAATGGACATCTTGGAAAGGCAATAGATGATGACTCCAGCAGTTTGTTCCCTGCCACCCACATGGGAGATTTGGATGGGGTTCTTGGCTCCTTACTGTGGCCTGGCCCCGTACTGATTATTGTGAGTATTTAGGGAGTGAACCAGCAGATGGAAGATTCTGTGTATGTGTGTGTGTATATCCCTCTCTGTGTCATTCTACCTTGCAAATAAATAAAAATATATAAAAATAAACTTTGAATGCTTAAGGGTATTTCACAGTAGTTGAAAAAATTATTGAAATGATTTTTTAAATAAAGAAAAGGGAACTAAGCAGCACAGGACTGGTCTCAGAAGCAGGACTATTCCAGAGACACTTGAACTCAGTTCTCACGCACCCCTTGATGAGCCAGTCTTGCCCCTGACCAAACCCTGATACAAGGAGATCCCTGTGAAGCAGCCTCATCCTTGTGCAACACTTTACAATTCAGTAGAGTGTTTTGTCTTTTGCAGATATGTCCAACTGGATATATAGCATTACTATTGAATCTGTTTTTAACACCTTGTGGAACTATAAGAAAGCCTAAGGACAGATTAATAAATACAGAGTTGACAGGCACATAACTATAAAGTAATATCAGACATTATCCATATATATTAATGAAGGCGGGATTCCAGGGACAGACACACAAGGTTCCCGGAGGGAGCTGGCCCACTTTGTTATTTTTATGTTGGTTCAGATGGTATGTATTTCTTAGGTATGGCATAAAGTGGTACTTTATTCCATCATCTGTAAGCCAGGCACACAGAGTCATCTCATTTCTCAAAGGAATACAAGAGAAATAAAACTTTAGGCAGCAAACCGAAATGCACCTTCCTCTCTCCTTACTATTTTTTTTTTTTTTGATGGAACAGAATTAGATTTTCCTAAGAGTAAGCTCTGCTAACTGGGACCACATCCCCAATCCCCAAAGGAAACACAACGAGATCAATTTCCACAGATATTTCAACACTGGGACCCTCTCATCCGTTAAGATTTAATAAGAAGACTCAATAAAATCTGGCCAGATATGACACAAAGCTATTCGACTCTTTGATGACTCAATGGAGATGATTATTTTGCATGATGCAACTAAATATCGTGACGGCTGGCTTCATTACTGAGATTTTGGTTATGTGCTTTTGGTGTCGTAAGTACAAAGCCTAAGACAGTTACATGTAAGCCAAAATACCAGCTCATGTCTAAGCAATAGAATTCAAGAAGACAAGAGCCCCAGGAGGTCACCTAAAGTTTATATACCCTTTACTGGGGGGAGAAAGCAGCAACAATGGGACATTGGTGGAACCTCCTTTGTGTCCTAGACTTGTTGGAATTGTTTCAGTTCTCCTTACAAAGTCCATTTGATTCTATGGATTAAAAACAAAAGGAATCGTATGATGGATTCAAGAAAACAAACGATTTCCCTAATGAGCAGGGTTACAGGCAAATATGGAATTCTGATCCCTTATTCCTGTCCTCATCCAAGCAAAAGCAAAAGCAAAGCAGTAGTACTGATGACCCACGGCATGCATTGCACAGGCACAAGGACCCAAAGAAGTTTAACACGTGCTCCCTACCTGGACTCTCTTCTCTGGGTCAGGCACTCAGATGTCTTTGTCTGATAGGCATCCTGTGAGAACATAATTTAGGTGATTGGATCAGTAGTTTGATGTGCTGCCTTTTGTAGGATCCTAAAATACTTAATGAAACACTATTTAAAAATTCATTTTTTCTGCACACCAGATGTGTCCCTTTTGTTCACAACCAATATTGACAATCTGGCAAGAGGACAAAGGCATCTCTATAAAATACTCCTCACTGATAGTCCTGCATTTTCCAGCAGATGGAGAGACATAAGTGGGAAGCAAAGCTGGGGCCCTGCACCCCGTATCTTGGTGCCATCAGTGTCACCACTGGAAGGGCCCTGGGCAGCATCTGAGACAACCACATGGTTGGGTTGGAGCAGAAGAACTGTAACCCCACCCTCTCACTGATTGCGTCCATAATCAATCTCCTGTCCATGCTGAATCCTTCCTCCAACCGGGGCTGGAAGCTGCCACCCAGGGGGAAGCACAGAATGCAGACCTGAAACCCCCTTCTCCCAAGTCTCCTGCTGCTCCCACCCCAAAAGCTCCTGGACAAAATCTCCTGGACCTCACATGATTTTTAACACAGCCTTCAACCCTCCCAGAGCAAGGATAGAAACCCTGACCGCTGGGAAGCTTCTATACCTGGTATTCTGGCATATCAGTGACTTGGAACAAGCCAGGTTCAAGCACTGACAGATCTTCCTCCCCGTACACAGCAAAACAAGCAAATGCCAGACTTCCGGGTGGAAGGAAATGAAGCTATGGGCTCCGTAGTGAGGCTCTCCCTCCCAGCCTTCGGTTGTTCCTGGCCTGGTGAGGGAGAGCAGGCAGGACAACCTCAGCCCTGTTCCCTGGAGGCCTGGTTGAAGACAGCCTGATCAGTCTGGGGGGTTGCCTCTCTAAAGATGTCGGTGTGTTGTTTTTCTCTTAATTACATTTGCTCCTGGGGGAAGAGCCTACACCAAGGAGGTGTGCTCTCAGCAGCAATTTGTCTCAGCTCAAAAATGACTGAGAGAGGTGGGGGGCAGCTTCTGTCTGGAACCCCTTTGCTGGTCCAGAAAACACAGGCTTGTCTGGACCTGGCCACCTTCTGAGCTTGCCCTCTCCTTTCATTCTCTGTAGCTCCAGTGTCAGAGGTCCCCTCCAGCAGGAGTGCTTTCTCACCCTATAGCTTCCTCTCAGGCAGCAAGGTACATCTGTAGTCTGGCAATCAACCCCTGTCCGTGGGGCCTTCCAGCCATTCCCTGGCAGTGCAGCCCCATAGTGGGTTAAAATCCTGAGCTTTTAAGAGTCTGAGTGACAGCCGGCGCCACAGCTCAATAGACTAATCCTCCACCTTGTGGCGCCGGCACACCGGGTTCTAGTCCCAGTCGGGACGCTGGATTCTGTCCCGGTTGCCCCTCTTCCAGGCCAGCTCTCTGCTGTGGCCAGGGAAGTGCAGTGGAGGATGGCCCAAGTGCTCGGGCCCTGCACCCCATGGGAGACCAGGAGAAGCACCTGGCTCCTGCCTTCGGATCAGCGCGGTGCACCGTCCACAGAGCGCCAGCCTCGGCGGCCATTGGAGGGTGAACCAACGGCAAAGGAAGACCTTTCTCTCTGTCTCTCTCTCTCTCACTGTCCACTCTGCTTGTAAAAAAAAAAAAAAAAAAAAAAAAAAAAGTCTGAGTGACCTCACAACAGAGGGAAGGCCTGGGACAGGAGAGGAGAGGGATTCCTTACTTTCTGCTCCAACTCAGCCCAGCTGATCATCTCCCACTCTGGATTTCAGAAGACAATTCTGTTTTGCTTCTGAGTTTGGGTCAAGGTAATAAGGAAACATAGTTTGGTTTGGACATTGTGATGCAGCAGGGGGGCTAAGCCACTGCTTGGGACGTTCGAAACCCATGTAGGAGTCCCAGCCGCTCCATGTTTTTGATCCACTTCCCTGCAGGTACACCTGGGAGGCAGCAGTTGATGGCACATGTACCTGGGTTCCTGCCATTCCTGTGGAAGACGCAGATGGAGCTCTGGGCTTTTGGCTTTGGTCTGGCCCAGCTGTAGCTATTGCAAGTTATTTTGGAAGTGAATCAGTAGATGGAAGATTCCTCTCTCTCTCTCTCTCTCTCTCTCTCACACACACACACACACACACTGCCTTTTGAAAAAAGAAATCCTTTTAAAAAAGAAATAAAAAGAACCTGTCCTGTCCTGTTTAAGCAGTGTGGCCCTCAAGGGCTGATGGTGGAGAGAGGGTGTGCAGTTCAGGAAGCTATGGGAACTGCACACACCACAAGTGCCCTGTGCCAGACATGGGCATTGAGCTGCAGGGTTAGAACAGAAGATAGAAGTGCACTCGCTCACTCCCCTCCTCCTACCCCTCTTACCCCTCCCCCTCCTCTTCTCTCTGAAACTCTCTCAAAATGAATAAATCTTTTTTTTTTTTTTTTTGACAGGCAGAGTGGACAGTGAGAGAGAGAGAGACAGAGAGAAAGGTCTTCCTTTGCCTTTGGTTCACCCTCCAATGGCCGCCGCGGCCGGCGTGCTGCGGCTGGCGCACTGCGCTGATCCGATGGCAGGAGCCAGGTACTTATCCTGGTCTCCCATGGGGTGCAGGGCCCAAGCACTTGGACCATCCTCCACTGCCTTCCCGGGCCATAGCAGAGAGCTGGCCTGGAAGAGGGGCAACTGGAACAGGATCCGGCGCCCCGACCGGGACTAGAACCCGGTGTGCCGGTGCCGCAAGGCGGAGGATTAGCCTAGTGAGCCGTGGCGCTGGCAAAATGAATAAATCTTAAAAGGGAGTGGGGACAGCATTGTGCCGTACTGGGTTAAGTTGCTGCCTAAGATGCCAGCATCCCATATTGGCATCAGTTCGAATCCTGACTGCTGCACTTCCAATCTAGCCATGTGATAACTTGCCTGGGAAAGCAGTAGAAGATGGCTTAAATGCTTGAACTACTGCACCCATGTGGGAGATCCCAACGAAGCTCCTGGCTTCTGCCTGGTCCAGCCCCAGCCCCGGCCCCAGACATTGTGGTCATTTTGCGAGTGAACCAGTGGATGGAAGATCTCTCTCTCTCTCTCTCTCTCTCTCTCTCTCTCTTTATCTCTCTCTGTAACTCTTTCAAATAATAATAATAAAATCTTAAAAAAAAAAAGACACTCAGATCCCATATCAGAATTCCCAGGTCTGGCTCCAGACTTCAGCCTCCCACCAATGGAGGCCCTAGGAAGTGGTAGCTATGGTTCAAGAAATTAGATTCCTGCCACCATGTAGGGCACCTGGATGGCACTCTAGGCTCCCAGCTCTGGTCCTGGCCCAACCTCAGCTGTTGCAAACATTTGGGAGCTCTCTTGTTTTCCCCTCTCCCTCTCAAATTAATAAAAATTAACAAATATAATTTACAAAAATAAAAAAAGATTCCCACTCCAGCCTGGGGAAGAGCTAGATCTCAGGAAAAGTCAGCCCCCAGCTGTGACAAAAAGAAGGGACACAGAGGATGGGAACAAAGAGAAGACCCTGCTCAGCAAAACCCAGATGAGGAGAGGCTGTCCCACCAGGCTGAGGAGGAAGGTAAGGCCACTTTAATGCTGAGAGTATCATCAGTTCATTTTGCTCAAGGAACTCCTGGCTCACCTTGAGACAGAGTGTTGTGGGGGGGAGGGGTAGGCAAGACTACCGGGAGCAATGGAAATGATTCTCATTTATGACTGACTGCAGCCCTGACATTGGGATGAGCCCATCTGCACTCCTGGCTCTGCCCTGGAATCGATTCAAACACTCTGTATATACTATTTGTAGAAATTGCCATTTCCATTTAACTATTCATTGTAGACCTTCTTTCCATGTCAGATATTTAAATGCGATATAATGTTAATACTTTAATGATATTTGATGTATCATTAAACAATTCCCTGTTATTACATATTTAGATTGGTTCTGATTTTAAACTATGGCAATCTTCATGTGTTTCCTTAACTAAATCCTTAAGTAAAATCCCTGGAAATATAATCTCAGGGTGAAATGGCTTGGATATTTTTTAAACTCCTGTTACATTTTGGAATGTCTCCCAGGAGGGTTATCATAATTATAGTAGTCAGCTTTTCATTTCTATAACAAATACTTGGCACAGGCTACTGAGGAAGCAAGAAAGTTTGTTTTGGCTCCTGGTTTTGCAGGTCCACAGTCTAAGATCATGCAGCCCCATTAGGTTGGCAGCTGATGAGGCTGGCAATGGTCGGGTATGGAGTGCGGGCAGAGGAAGGATCACCCAGCAACCCAGAGAGCAGCTCGACTCGATGTGGCTTTCCTAACCAATGCTCTCATGAACACCACCTTCCAAGGGCACGTCTTCAATGACCTAAGAACCTCCTGCCAGGCCGACCGCCTAGACACTGCATAGTTGGTTTAAGTTTCCATCCTGTTAGTACCATCAACTAATGAGTTAGGGACGTAACCATCTTTAAGGGTTTAGGAGCCATGTCCTGTTCAACCAATAGCAATAATTTACCTGGTCCTCAGCAGCAACAGACTTTGGAAAATGCATAGTACAACCATGTACTATGTAACTGTGATAAATATAAACTTCTGCCCTTTTTTTTTTTCACTCAACATGTTGTATCCTACTCATTCATCAGTGTCTCTTCACTCTGATAAACAATTGGCAAGTGGTAACACTTCACAGCTTGCAAGGCATTTTTACAAACTTTTACTCCTCCTAAAAACTGGGAGAGATAGGACTTGCTGTGATTATCCCTGATTGTGAATGAGGGGGGAGAAGTTGAGTGATTTCTCTAAGGTCTTCTGGTCTAGAGACACTGGTAATGAGAAAAAAAAATTGCTCACCTGCTAAGCCTAGTGTTCCTTCTATGCAGGCTGCCCATTAGCATGGTCCGCCTCCTGTAATTCTGATTTCCTTCTCCTGGTCTGGATGTCTATGCTTAGCACTCCCTGAGCTGTCTAAGAATCCAATGAAAATGGTAGAATCACTTCCCAGAAAAGGGGACACACATATACACATAAAAAATTGTAAACACAGTTTCAAGAGGAAGGGTTTCAAAAATATTATACAAATAGGTCCAGAGTATAAAAGCCTGAAGTTAAGATTTAGTTCATTAGCACTTATATTAGGCAGAATTTGAAAATTATCCCAATGGCCCTCACCCATATATAATCTCTCCCCCTTTGAGTGCAAGTCCATCAGTCCTGGGGTTATGTTAAAGAAAAATACTTGTCAAAAGAGAGGTGCTTGAGGGGTCCCACTCATTGATTGCGTGAATCTTTAGATTTAGAGGTCAGAGATTGAAGAAATCACAGATGCAAAGCACAAAAGAGATGCAAAGCCAGAGGGAATTCCCCTTCTGACTTTGGAGGTGCATGGAATCCTGCAGCAAGGTCCTGAGAGGCCTGTAGGAACTGAGAGCACCCCAAGAGTGACAGCCACAAAGTATGGACGCTTCAGCCCTACAAACCCCAGGAACTGAATTTCACCAGCCACAGTGAGCTCCGAAGAAGACCTGGAGCCCCAGATGAGAAGCGACACTGGCTAACACCGGGTATCAACCCTGTGAGATCCTGAACACAAAATCCAGCCCTGTGGAGCCCCAACTTCTAACCTGCAGAAACTGAGACAATGACCAGGTGTTGTTTTAAGTCGCTAATTTGTTAAGTGCAGTCGAAATGAATCAACCTGCTACATCTGAGCTCCTGCTAGATTATCATTAAGATTACCCTGATAAAGGATAAAGGGATTTTTATATTTTCTTTTTTTTTTTCAGAGTACAGATTCTTTTATTCCATTTGTATAACATAACATGACAAGCAAATCATTGTATAGGCAAGCACATTAATAGAATGTAGAATCGAGGAAGGGGGAAGGGAAATATCCCAAAGGGATTATAAAGGTACAAAGAGCCGGCGCCACGGCTCACTAAGCTAATCCTCCGCCTTTTGGCGACGGCACACCAGGTTCTAGTCCCGGTCGGGGCACCGGATTCTGTCCCGGTTGCCCCTCTTCCAGGCCAGCTCTCTGCTGTGGCCAGGGAGTGCAGTGGAGGATGGCCCAAGTGCTTGGGCCCTACACCCCATGGGAGACCAGGATAAGTACCTGGCTTTGGATCAGCACGGTGCGCCGGCCACGGTGGCCATTGGAGGGTGAACCAAAGGCAAAGGAAGACCTTTCTCTCTGTCTCTCTCTCTCACTGTCCACTCTGCCTGTCAAAAAAAAAAAAAAAAAGAAGCCGGCGCCGTGGCTCAATAGGCTAATCCTCCACCTTGCGGCGCCGGCACACCGGGTTCTAGTCCCGGTTGGGGCGCCGGATTCTGTCCCGGTTGCCCCTCTTCCAGGCCAGCTCTCTGCTATGGCCAGGGAGTGCAGTGGAGGATGGCCCAGGTGCTTGGGCCCTGCACCCCATGGGAGACCAGGAAAAGCACCTGGCTCCTGGCTCCTGCCAGGATCAGCGCGGTGCGCCGGCTGCAGCGGCGGCCATTGGAGGGTGAACCAACGGCAAAAGGAAGACCTTTCTCTCTCTGTCTCTCTCTCTCACTGTCCACTCTGCCTGTCAAAAAAAAAAAAAAAAAAAAAAAAAAAAAAGGTACATAGATCATTTTAGGGATGATGTATATGTTCATTATCTTGCTTGTGGTCATGGTGTCAGGAATGTATTTTATGTCAAAACTTTGTTGTACATTTTAAACATGTACAATTTAATACATGTGAATCATTTCTGAATGAAGCTATTTTTAAAGATCACTTTTAACACACAATATACTAATGCTCAAAAATATATTTTATTTAATAATTACATTAGCAAAAACTAAAAAAATTGGCAATATCATAATACAATCTTTTATATACTGCTGCTGAAGAATAGAATCTATACTCTACAAAGGCATTAATTTATTTAGTTTCCTGACTTATGCCAAGATCCTAGCATAGTGCCTGGTACATATTTTATGCTTAACAAATATTAAGTTAACATATGAACAAATAGATCTGTGAAATACACATCAGTATATTCTGACATTATGTGGTATAGCTAATTACACTCATTTAATATGATTCACTAATTTCATGTATCTTGTGCAAGTACCCCAGGGAGATTGTACAAAAGCATCCATTATCACCATCCTAGTAATAAAATTTCAAATGATACAAATGTCTATTAAAGGTAAGTGATAACTTGTGAGATATGAGAACTTCAAAAAGTTTGTGGGCAATGCAGTTTAGGAATAAAATGTGAACAGGTTTCAAGAATGTTTGCAACTGGAGCTGGTGCTGTGGTGCAGCAGGTTAAAGCCCCAGTCTGCGGTGCCAGCATCCCATATGGGCTTTGATTTGAGTCCCGGCTGCTCCACTTCCAATCCAGCTCTCTGCTAAGGCATGGGAAAGCAGTAGAAGATGGCCCAAGTGCTAGGGATTTTTATATTTTCATTTATTTATTTTCATTTTATTTGTAAGACAGAGAGGTAGCGGAGGAGGGCAGGAGGAAGGAAGGGAGGGAGGGGTTGTTATCTGTTGATTCACTTTCCCAATGCCCACAATAGCCAGAGCTGGCCCAGGTCTAAGCCAGGAGCCAGGAACTCAATCTGGGTCTCCCATGTGGGTGGCAGGACCCCAAGTACCGGAGCCATCATTTGCTTGCCTCCCAGGATGTACATTAGCAGCGAGCAGGAAGCCGGATTGGGAACAAAGGAACTGAGACTCAAACCAACCACTGGGATCATCCTAACAGCTGCACCAAACAACCACCCCCAAAAAGATTTTTCAAATGTTTCTGCCCTACCTTCCCTGAGCCTCTGGTGATGGAAGACACAGGCCTAAAGACAGACGGTGCCGAATGCTGCGAACAAAGCTGGAACTCCGTCTCCCTCGGCAGTCGGAGGAAAGGAAGCGTCAGAGGAACAGGAGCGTGGTCGGAAGATTGCTGACACACAGGAGGGCCAAGGAAGCATGTGCAGTCAGGGGCTTGGGCAGCTCCCAGGGTGGGAATCGGGGTATTCTGGGAGCAGAGAGGGCAGGCCTGGAGCAGGAATTTCTCGCAGTGTTTCCAGGAAACAGTGATTCAATTCCCCTTGCTGAAGCCCAGAACAGGTGGTAGGTCGGTGGAAATATCCCAGAAAGGCAGGGAAAGATGGAACTGGAGAGAGGTCAGGCCTTTGAGCCGGCCTCTCTGTATCACTCTGTGCCATGGAAAGTCGTGGAAGCTTCACAGGCTGGAGTGGCTTTGTCAGAGCCGGGAGTCAGGAAAATTGAGCAGGGCATGTGCTGGAACCAAGTCTCGATGGCCCTCTTGGCCATTTGTCCCTGTGGCTTTCTGTGCCCCAGTAAGGGAGACATATGAGACAACTGGGGCCTCGTGCTTCTCTTCCCTCCTTCCTCACTGTTATGGATTTGCTGGCCCATCTGTAACTCAGAAACGCCAGGTTCACCTCCAGCCCATTCCTCTAGGGGCACATCCCTCCTGCATCAAAAGGAGGAAAAAGGCCTGGCCAGGCACAGTGCCCCTGGCTCGGCTGTTTCGGTGCTGCAGCGCAGGTGAGGAGCACTCTCTGTCCCGGGTGACACCCCCTCTTTCTTGCTCAGTCCCTGTGGCTCCCTCCCTTGCCGAGTGAGAAGAGATGCTTTCTCAGGGCTCTGCAGATCATTTAATCTGCTCTTTCTCAGCCAGAGGCTCTTGACATCCGGGCCGAATACACACGAGCATAGTCGCTTGTGAAAGGGCTTTGAATATTCCATCTGTCTTCTGCCAGATCAGAGTCAGTACAGAGAGAGGGGGAAGTCCTGTCAGCAGTCTGGGGGATGATTTGTAACTTGCATCTCTCAGGCCCAGAGTGGTGAGAACCACTGGAGCTGGTTTGCCGTTGGTGCTTCTGGGTGGAAATTTAATGCAAAAGCTCTGATTGGTTGACCCTAACGGGCTGACTTTGGTAAGTCACCCTGGCTCGCAGTAAGAGCAAATTTGATTGCTGGCTCCCCTTTGGCTCTCACAGTGCAGTCAATGGCACACACGTGCTGTTCCGTTCCTTCCAAGCCTCCATTTTCCTCTCTGTAAAAGGGGAACAAGAACAGGACCCAGGAAGTGATTAGCTCATGGTGTGCCCCAGAAGTAGTAGCTCCCACCCCCACCCGCTGAGGCCTACCCCTTCAGCGTGAGCCCATCTGTGTTCACGGATGTGGGAAGCCAGCCCTCGCCCTCTGCACTCTCATTGGTGCACCAGCTTGGCTGAACATTGGGATCACCTGGGGTTTTTTTGTTTTGTTTTGTTTTGTTCTGTTTTTTTTGACAGGCAGAGTGGACAGTGAGAGAGAGAGACAGGGAGAAAGGTCTTCCTTTGCCGTTGGTTCACCCTCCAATGGCCGCCACGGCCGGCGCGCTGCAGCTGGCGCAGCGCACTGATCCAATGGCAGGAGCCACGTGCTTCTCCTGGTCTCCCATGGGGTGCAGGGCCCAAGCACCTGGGCCATCCTCCACTGCACTCCCTGGCCACAGCAGAGAGCTGGCCTGGAAGAGGAGCAACCGGGACAGAATCCGGCGCCCTGACCAGGACTAGAGCCCGGTGTGCCGGCGCCACAAGGCGGAGGATTAGCCTAGTGAGCCACGGCACCGGCCACCTGGGGAGTTTTTAAGAAGACTAATGCCTGGCCTCATCCCACCCTTGAAATTCTGATTTCATTGGTCTGTGTACAGCTGGGTCACTGGGACATTTTAGCTCTCCCCAGGTGATTCCAAAGCAGCCAAGGTTAAGACTACACAGAGCCAGTTAATGGTGCAGTCTAGGGCTATAAAACAGTTGGCCTGGTGGTAAATGCTTCACTGAGCCCGTGACCACCACAGCACCTGCTGTGAGCAGTGTCTCACACTGAGGGGGAGGAGCTGACTTGGGGGAGGGAGGCACGAACAGATGAAGTGACAGGCGCCCAGCCCTGAAGCTGCTGGACCTGAGTACCCCAGATGCCAGGACACAGACCTTGGCCTTAGAACTCCACACTTTTCCCCCAAAGCAGCAAGAGGTCAGGGTTATCCTGGCAGGGGGGCTCTGAGGCCTCTGAAGTTGACTGTTCATCTCGTCTTCCCTGCTTCCCTCGAGCTTGGCAGAGACGCCTTTCCCCAGTGCTCCAGGCCTTCGGTTCACAATCCTCAGTCTCACTCAGAATCCAGGATGGGAGTGGGGGAATCCCCCGAATGCTTTAAATGCAGAGTTGATAGTTAGAGGCTCCCAACCAAATGAATGGCCCAATACCTCGAGCATGATGGAGCAGGTGCTTTCCAGGCAGAGCCTCCAAATTGTCCATGCTGTAAAAACTCCGTTGTGTGTTTGGGAGTAGAGGGAGCATTTGTTTTTGAGCTAGGATCTCTGGATCTTTAATTAATTTGAAGCTGCCTTGCAACAAGAAATCCTGTGAACAGGTGACGCGGCAATTAAAGGGTGCGCATTTATTCAAGCACCTGTTTTAATACTGTCATGTCCTCTCCACTGAGAGCCTTATACATATGAACACACAATCACACACGAGTTCTGTTTCTGGGCATGAATTTTAACTCGGCTTCTGTTCACACTACAATTAGTCCCAAATTGATTCCCATCAGAGGCAATGAACGCTACCTGGTCTCTGTAGTCTCTCCTTGAAGCTGCTCAGTTGCACACACCCCACCCCTGGGGCTGAGGAGCCAACTCTGACCCCCAAGGAGGTGACTTCTTCGGCCTATCCAGGCCAGAGAGGTGACATCACACACACACACACACACACACCGCCTTTGGAACACTTCAGCTTTTGGCGGCCAACAGCCTGACTGCTTCCAGCAGCTTTGTCTGCTGCTGTGTCCACTCCTCTGTGACAAAGGCCCTGAAACAAAGGCACTGCAGATGCTTCTATGAAGTCTTCCCAGCTCTCCAGGCCAGAGCAAAGCACGGCATGAGGATGGGGTGATGGAGCGTGAGAAAAATACACAGCTGGCGGCTATGAAACAATACTCCCCGGAGCAGTATTTCCTTCATGGCACTTGCTGCCACAGGAGGGGTGTGTGTATGTGTGTGTGTGTTTAATCATCTGTGTCCTTCCTTCCCAGTAGAATGCAAACTCTCTGAAAACTAGGACTTATTTATTTCTCTATCCCAAGAGTTCCACAGTGCCTGGCACATAGTAGCTATTCAATAGATGTTTGGAATAGGGAGAGAGGAGGAAAGGAGACGGGGGAGAGAGAGAACGTCAAGCCACACTGACTTTGGGATTATATAAATATAGGTTTAAATCCTTTCTTTCGCAATTGCAGCTGTACAAGAAATAATAATAATAGATGAGCTCTTTGTTTTCTTCAAGTCTGTTTCATCAATTATATTAGCAATTGACAAGGCTTGGCAAGGCTGTTAGCACTACCAGGCATCCTTCATGGGCACTATTTACTTACCTTATTAGTAACACTAGTATTAATAAGGAGTAAAGTCCTAGGGAAGGTGCAAGTATTGGCTTCCGGTCAGAGCTTAGAAGAAAAGCAGCGTTCACCAAGGTGTTTCTGCTCGCTGGGCTAAGGTCCCCAGGTTATCTGTTTTCCCAGATGAGTGAAAGGTTCATCTGTTCACTCACATCCTTCCAGCTTTGTTCCCCCTAATATGGGTTCCATCCTTCCTCATGACATAGGTATCTTAGCAAATTTTGAGCCCTCTCCCTGCCCCACATACGTGACCCTGGTCCAGGATCCTAACATCTGGGAATGGATCTCAAGTTGGCCATGATAGAGTATAGCATAGTTCTATCTCTTCTGACCAGAAGCAACACTTTTCATGGAATTTTCCCAGCCTGTTTCAGTGAGTCATCAAAGTATAATTTTCAAAACATGATCCTCATGTAAACATATAGGAGATTACACATATTGAAGATTTACTTACTTTGGTGAGCACTGGCACAGCAGTTAAGATACTTCCTGGACACCCACATCCCGTATCAGAGTGCCTGAGTTTGAGTCCCAGCCCCACTTCCCATTCTAGCTTTCTGTTAATGTGCATCCTGAGAGGCAGTAGATGAGGGCTCTAGTACTTGGCTCCCTACCACCCAGGTAGGAAACCCAGATTGAGTTCCAGATTCCAGGCTTCAGTTGGCCCAGTCCCAGCTGTTGCAGGCATTTTGGGAGTGAACCAGGTGATCGAAGCTGTTTCTTGTTCTTTTTCTCTCCAATAAAATAAAATTTTAAAAAATAGATATTTATTTACTTCATGAAAGAGAGAAGCTGGGGATGAAAAAGCTATTTCCATGGAGAATTTGAAACACAAAGTTTTAAACCTCCAGGAATGGCATGTTGAAATAAATGTGCTAATTTTTTTTAAAAATTGTTTATTTGGAAGGCAGAGTGACACAGAGAGAAGGAAAGACAGAGAGAGATCTTCCATCCACTGGTTTACTCCTTCAAATGGCCACAACAGCCAGGTCTGGGCCAGGCTGAAGCCAGGAGCCAGGAACTTCATCCTGGTCTCCTACAAGGGTTGCAGAGGCCAAAGTACCTGAGCTATCTTCTGCTGCCTTCCCAGGCTCATTAGCAGGAAGCTGGATCAGAAGCAGAGTAGCTGTGACTTGAACCACTGCTCCCATATGGGATGCCGGAGTCACAGGCAGCACCTTAACCTACTGTACCACAATGCCAGCCCCATCAGTTTGCTAATTTAAAGACCACACTGGCTAATGTCCTAATGGGCAACAAAACCTTTTTACAGGACAGAAATCATTCATTTCTCCACCAGACAAATATTAACAAGGAATTTTGCAGAGCCTGGCCCTTTGTCACTAGTAAATAGTAAGTCAAATGAAAGTACATCCCCCTGGAGAACTGAATGTCTTTAGGAGTCCTTTAGGCAATGCTCCAGTTGGCACTAGACAGACATGCAGTCACTCGATTTTTATTTCCAAGTTTCAGATAATTTTTCTAATAGCATCAGTCTCCGTCAACCCAGTGGATGTCACTGCACTGTGTTAAACTCTTATTGGCGATCTAGGTGCCTGGTGTGGTCTCCCAACCCCCAGTTGCCAGAATGACATTTGCCCAGGTCAGTTCAGTTGTCTGCCTCTGATCCCATCAGCTGTGTTCCAGGGATGACTTTAGCAGAAATGCAGGCTGTTCCCTCTCTGCTAAGTGGAGCCACTTTTCCAAGAAGGGGATTCCACTGGAATGGAAGGAGAGGGTAAACAGTGAAGGAACCACACCAGTGTGGGGAGTGGTACTGAGAGAGCCCCAGTTCAGGGCCTTCTGTTTTCTAAATAGGCATAGAGAGAAAGTGTTTGGACTGACAGAAGCAGGTTAGTATCCCACCCTGGAGTAGCAGAGCCTGTGTAGGTGGGAACCCTTCCCTCCTAATCCTGTAGGTTCACTTTGTGTAGACCTAATACTGAAACTACCATTTAGAGGGTTATAAGGAATGCTATCTTCTAGGGAAAAGCACACTCAATGGGATATTCTCCCCTCTGGGCCTCAATAGCCAGCATTTTATTGGTAGCCTTTTTATCTTAGTATAACTAATAGATCTATTTTGAGTAAGGATGTGTATAAGTGTCGCTCCCCGTCTTCGTGGAGGAACGACACAGGACCCTGCGCTGTTCTTTCGTCTGCTCGGCCCTTCCCGGGTTTGCTGCTGGTTCTTCCCGGGTTGGCTACCAACCCTTCCACCTCCGTGGAAGGGCGGTTCCCCCTAGCCACTTTCCCCACTTCCGCGGGGGAGCGGCACACCACCGGCCGGCTCTCTCGGGGGCTGCACAGGTGTTCCTTCAGATAGATGTTCCTGGTGCATGTTGTCTCTCTCCTCCTTTATAGTCCTCTTCCACCAATCCCAACTCTGCTACCCACACGCCGAGTACGCTGCTCTCCTCCAATCAGGAGCAGGTCCTGCTGTTTATTGGTTGAACTGGAGGCAGCTGTGTAGAAGCTGTTTTCTCCTCTCCCAGCGCCATATTGTGGGAGAGCAGATGCATAGAATAAGTCTTAATTCCAGTAACTTAGTCTAGTCCGAGTTGCTCCCCACATATAAGTCCTTGTGTGATTCCAGGAGACGAGAAATACAAAATGTAATTATAGAATTACCATTGTCACTAGTACCTCCAATCAGCACATCATCCATAGGGACAGTTCCCAAGAGCTTTGTATGGGAAAAGTGTAATCTCCAGCACAAATGGTGGGCTACCAAGACTTTTCCTATGTCCCCTTTAGGATTACAGATGTAGGTATTCATCTAGACTCTGTGATTCCCTGGGGAGGGCAGGGAGCATCATTTCCATTTGCTGAATAGGAAAAAAAAATGGAAATGCTGAGACACAGTGAGGGTCATGACTGCCTATTGTTGAGACCTCCAGTCAATTAAATGTCAGAGAAAACCTCAATCGGCTTGGATGCCTTGCTGTCAACACACAAAACAGCCACTGCCACAGAAAGAACAGAGCCAAAGGAGGAAAGGGTTTGGTTCCCAAAAGAGCCCTTTCATATTTAGTTAGGCATTGTTTAATCAAGGTGGCCAATTTTTTAAAGGCTGTTTCATTTCTGATTTTAAAGCACATGAAAAAGGTAGCTACTTCACCCATTCCTTAGCTCTAGGCTCGCCTTGGGATCGGGCTGTTTGCAGATTGGAATGGTATGGGGGAAGGCTTGGTAAAATGGAAAAGACTGAAGGTTTTGGGGTCAGATGAACCTGAGCTAAGCTCCAGGTTCTGCCACTGGCTAACCCCATGAGAAAGCAGCCACCACTTGGAGTCTCATCTTTCATTCTTTGTAAAAAAAAAAAATCTTTTTGAGGTGTTAGCACAAAGAGTCGATGAAATTAAGTCACCTATTACCTGTAAAGTACGTCTCAAGAATCCAATGGATAGGAAGCAGGGAATACATGGCAGCGATCACTATAATCAGCCTCCCAGAGGAGAGCAAATAGTCACTCTCAAGAAGAATTTACAGAAAGGCCCACTCTCAGGCTGTCATGTTTCCAAATCCCTTGATCACAATGTGAGGGAAGGAGGATATTGGGAGTAACACAATAAAGAGAGCAGATATGAAAAACCATAGGCCCTGCTAGCTCTCAAGTGTCTGTGTCTGTGTTTGCCCGTATCAGTAACCTGGCATGCAGCATTCTGGAGAAGTGTGTGTGCAAGGCTGAGCCTTCCTGAAGCACAGAGGCAGCACCCTGGCCATCTCTCCCCAGGCCCTGGATTAGTACCTAGAAAGTGAAGCTCTGTTGGATGAATGGACAAAGAAAGGTAGGCGAGATACAAGGGAGGAGATGAGAGCCTCAACCAATGGAAATCTCAGTCATTCCTCCTGGGGCCCAGCTCTTTGTGGTTAGGCCCATCAGAGTGTAAACACAGTCCGCCAGAGAAGGTTAAGCTTCCTCGGGGCCCTGCAGACCAGCCATGATGTGAGGCTACACAGCTCCTCCAGCAAATCTCCAGGAGCTGGCTCTAGGCAAAGCAGAGCTGCCAGTGAGGCTCTGCTGCCTCTCCTCACTCCTGATTGCCAAGATAGTGGCTTGGTATAATCAGGCAGCTACTTAGGTTTAAGAGAGCTGGAATTCTTGATGCCTGCAATGTAATGCTTATCTCTTTAACCATTAGCCTCATATGCCCACCTTCCCAGGATACACCTATATCTCATCCAGGCCCAAGAAGGAGCAGGCACCATGATGACCACATGGGTATTAAACTCTACATGGAGGTGCTGAATGTACTTGGGCCCCTGCACCCACATGGGAGACCTAGATGAAGCTCCTGGCTCCTGGCTTTGGTTTGGCCCAGCCGTGGGGAATGAACTGGCAACCAGCAGATGGAAGACCTCTCTGTGTTTCTTCTTCTCTCTCACTCTTGCTCTCGCTCTCACTCTCTCTGTAATTCTGCCTTTGCAATAAATAAAATAAATCTTTTTTAAAAAAAAATCCAAGATGATTTCACAAATACTAAGACCCCATCCAGTTTGTTAATTCAGTTTAGGCATCACACTTGACTACATGAAAGAGCTGAGAATGGGGGAGAATTCTCTTTATCCTCTTTTTTGCCACTGACCACCAGTTGGGGTACTATTCTGGCTTTCTCTTTTTCTCTCTCTCTTTAAGCAACCTTGTAGCCTGCTCATGACACATCTTTCTCTGTGTAGTGAGACCCACACTCACATGTAAATGTATGTTCACTCTCTCACCTTTTAAGTAAATCCTGTTCTCACATGGGTACCTTATATATGCTTCCACTCAGAGTTCTTATCTCAGTAGGGTACAAGAACCTGGACAGAGGGGCCGGCGCTGTAGCATTGAGGGTAAGGCCGCTGCCTGCAGTGCCAGCATTCCATGTGAGCACCAGTTCAAGTCCCAGCTGCTCCTCTTCCAATCCGCTCTCTGCTATGGCCTGGGAAAGCAGTGGAAGATGGTCCAAGTCCTTGGACCCCTGTACCTGCACAGAAGACCTAGAGGAGGCTCCTGGCTTCTGGCTTCAGATCAGGGCAGCTCTGGCCATTGTGGCCATCTGGGGAGTGAACCAGCAGATGGAAGACCTCTCTCTCTCTGCCTCTCCCTCTCTGTAACTCTGCCTTTCAAATAAATCTTTAAAAAAAAGAATTTAAGGTATCTAACCCATATCAGTAGGTCAGTTCCTGCCCTGACATATCATTCAGCTTTCAGACATGAGTTGGTGGAGCCTTAACTTTCAAGTACTGTGGCAAAGAGGCTAACATGCATCTGAAAGGCATACTGGTTGGGATCAGACTCCTGCCACCCTCACTCCCCTCCTTGCCTCTCCCCAGCCCCCTCTGCACATGCTCCATTACTCCAGGCACAGCAGCTCCTAGCCTATGGATTATAAATTCTGGTCACCCTCCTATGATTTTATCAGTAAAAAAAATACTGCTGTTTTCACTTTCCTTTTTAACCCCTGTACTACAAGAATGTCACCTCACAGCCTCTAGTAAGCTGGAGCCCCTACTGCCAGGCTACTCAGAGAACCAGCTGGTCGTTAGCTACCTAATGCATGTTCTGTGCCTCCCAACAGTTCTCTGAGGTAGGCGTGCATGTATGCCTTTTCAGGTGAGAAAGCCAAGACTTAAGAGGTTAAGTTTATTTCCAGTTTACATGGGCTTCAGAGAGCTTCCAGCCTTTGCAGCTAGCATTTGAACCCAGGTCTGAAACAAATAGGAAATGAGGGAAAGAGAAGAGGAATAGAAATCCTTTTCTATAAAATAACTATTGTTTATGCAGACAGCATTTATTTAAATCCAGTTTGTGCCAAGGGACATCATTGTTGAATTTGCTTTGAGTGGCGTGGAAGCCATTCTAATAAATACGGAATTGAGATGAACACCAAGAGGTGATTTTTGACTAAGCATATGTGTACTTGCTGAGCCAAATAGATTTGCAAATAAGAACATCAGCTTGAGGGAAGCAAGAGGCATTCAAACTTCACCTGCTGGCTAGCTTCCCCATGATTTAACAATGGTTTCACATATTTCACTTTAAGTCAGTGTGACTCAGGTATAAAATTTGTTCTCCCTAAAGTTTCCCTGAGGTAATCATTACCATAACCGTGACAGAAAGATTCTTGAATTTTAATCTATTGATTATTGGCCACACACACTTTACAAATCCATTTCTGGATTTCAGAGCAACGGAAGTGCTCTTGGTCATATTCCCTGCACTCCTTACCCACCGGTCTGAATTTTAAGCTGTGTGGATGACTTTGTATGAATTGTTTGGAATGGTCACCTCGCCTTTGACCCCACTACCTCAGCTGAAGTCTGTGAACAAGTTTCTGGGCTGAGACTGGATTGTTTAACAAGCTGCCAGATATTTCCCACTGATATAGGATTCAATTTTTTTCTTTCCATAACAGTATTTCTCAAAATACTTTGCACAGAATTTAAGTTCATCCTTTTATATTATTTATTTGAAAGGCAAAGTTACTGAGAAGAATAGATGGGGTGGGGAGTGAGAGAGAAAGAGAGAGAATCTTCTATTCATTGGTTCACTCCCCAGATGGCCCCAACAGCCGAGGCTGGGCCAGGCTGAAGCTGGAAGACTAGAACTCCATCCAAGTCTCCCACATGGGTGGCAGGGGCCCAAGTATTTGGGCTATCTTCCGCTGCATTCCCAGGCATATTAGCAAGGAACTACATGAGAAGTGGAGCAGCTGGGACTTGAACCAGTTCTTATATGGGATGTTGTCATTGCAGGCAGCAACTTAACCCACTGAGCCACAATGCCAGTCCTAGAATTTAAGTTCTGTCAAGTACTTCACACACATACACACACACACACAAAGTCTATAATCTAATGAATTTGGGAAATCCTGGGTATTAGAGCTCCCTCTTAGATATTTCTGATGGCCACTCAGCTTTCACAAACCATATAAACATTCACTATTTGCCCAGTTTCTGACATCCCTGAAGTGAGTGTTCTGTGGAATGCACTACGGGAAAACCTATTGTTCTAGAAGATTCTGGAACATGAAAACTATTTCCAGTAAACCCATTTGCCAAATATGTGAAAACACAGCAAAACAAACAAACAAAAAAACAAAAAACCTCTTCAAAATAGTTTGAACAGCCCACTCAGAAATAAGATGATCCTGTGCTAGTGCCTAGCGCCTACTGGTTAGTGAGCATCCATTATCTCATTGAATCCTGAGCACCCCCTCAAAGATAAGGATAGTTCTTTTCCTTACGCACAAGGAAACAGGCTCAGAGAGCCTAGGTAACTCTCCTAGGGTCATACCAGTGCAAAGAGACAAAACTAGAATTTTGAATCTTGGCTCAAAACCAAAACTCTTGAAGATTACACCGTAGCTGGGATTTCACTATTGGAGTAAGGTCATCCCCTATACTAGAGAATGCCTTCACCTCGGGAGAGCTCATAGAAGGCAAAGCAGACCTCAGTCATCACGTGTGTCCAGGTAGAGCTGAGCCTGGACAGGGCCGAGTGTTCCCACAGCTGTCCCTCCCACCCACCGCCCAGCCAGCTACAGAGTGGAAAGGCAAGTTCAGCTCCTTCCCAGTGAGCAGCCAATGATGAGGGATGGGGATCAAGTCAGCGAAACAGGAATGGTCTCGAGCTGGGATCTCATGCCCCACTTACAGCTGCCAAATTCTTTTTTTTATTTAATAAATGTGAATTTACAAAGTGCAACTTTTGTATTATTGTGGCTTCCCCCCACAACCTCCCTCCCTCCCACGGCCCTCCCCTCTCCCACTCCCTCTCCCATTCCGCCCTTCATCGAGTTTCATTTCAATTACCTTCATATACAGAAGATCAACTTAGTATATACTAAGCAAGGATTTCAACAGACAGCTGCCGAATTCTTTCACTTCCCATGTATCCATTCGAAGATTTCTTTTCTCTAGTTCTCCTGACCACTGGGGAGGCTGAGCCCGAATACCCCTTGTTGTAGTCCTTACTGTAAGTCAGAATGATTGTTAGAGGGACAAGTGACAGTGAAAAGTCTCTGTCCTCTCATAGATTCTGCTCAAGCTGCAGGACAATTAATACAAAAGCACAGAGTATACATCACATCAGGCACTAATAGACACACTGAAGAAAAGCAGAGCAGGGTAAGAAGGGGAGGGTTGCTGTAGGGTTCCCCAGCAAACCCTGCACAAGAGGCTACTTGTAGAGGCAGAGAGAGCTGAGCAAGGTGAGGGAGCAGCAAACAAAAGGTGTCTGAAAGAAGACCAGGACCTTCGAGCCCCCTTGTGTGCTTCTGGCCTAGTGGCTTGGGGCCTGGCACAGGCTGGCACAGAACCTAAGTCAGGGGACTCGAACTTTGCAGGCAAGAGTTGTTGGGAAGGAGGCAAGGAAGATAGAGCGGGCTTAATACTGGGTCTCAGGACAGAGACTGAGAGCTATTTGATCTTTTTTAACTTCCTGGGGTGTTGCTGGGGCCAAGTCTTCTGTACTGGGCTGGTTGCATAACCACCTTCTCTTGATATTTGGTGACCCTCTCACTAGTGTGGCCACCTGCACCTTAGTCCCTTTGCTGTAAAATTTAAAAAAAAAAAGGAGTAGAAAAGGAGTAGTAATAGGACCTACTTACTCTACATAGCTGGTTGAAGGTTAGATGAGTTAATGTGTAAAACATTTAGAAGTACTACCTGATACTGAAAACCTCTCAACCAATACTATCATCTGATAACATCCTGCAGATTGGCACCTGAATGTATGTGTGTGAGAGGGAGAGATGGAGGAAGGCAGGAGGGGGAGAGAGAGAGAAACAGTAAGAACAAGAGAGGGAAAGGGATGAGCAAACTACCTCTTAAGTCTCTTTTAGCACTAAAAAAAAAAAAAAAAAAAAACTGCATTCCGTTTTCTGACACATGACATGGATAGCTGTCCCCAGGAAAATATGATGCTTTAGTAGGTCTTATTCCAGCTTCCTCTCTGATCTTTCAGGAGCAAAAACTGAAGCCAAGTAGCCTGACTTCTCAGGAAACT
The DNA here is from genome assembly GCF_051225735.1 of Oryctolagus cuniculus. Classification (NCBI taxonomy): domain Eukaryota; kingdom Metazoa; phylum Chordata; class Mammalia; order Lagomorpha; family Leporidae; genus Oryctolagus; species Oryctolagus cuniculus. The sequence goes on from NC_142879.1 coordinate 63,196,214, forward strand.
AACAGTTACACTGGTGATTGCTGTCACTATTTGAACGGCAGCATCAGGACAATTTTGAATTCACTTAAAGTACTGAAGAGTGAGTTCCCACAGTTAAAATGAAGCTCTCTTTATTTGCTTCTGCTAATTAAAAAATCAGAGCTAAAGATACTTAAACACTACAGTTAAAATGGCATGGCTCTATACTGGCTTAATGAATTCTCTTATGAAATCACTGTAATTCACGAAACACACTCTTCCTTGCTTTCTTCTGAACTTTACAGTTAAATTTAAAGATCAGTGTTAACATTCTGTCATTTGGTTGTGCAATAATGTTTCTCCAGAACAAATAAAAGTCTGGCTTTCTGACTTACAGGTGCATTCCCTTTAACCAAAAAATAAAATGTTTTTTATTTTAAACGCATAATTATTAGAAGTCTCAATTTTATTATGTTTACTTTTTTAAAAAATTATTTAAGAGCTAGAGAGACAGAGATGTACAGACAGATAAAGCTTCTATAATGCTGGTTCATTCACCAAATGCCCACAACAACCAGGAGGTCAATGTCAGGAACCAGGAATTCAATCTGGTTCTCCCACAGGAGTAGCAGGGACCCAACTACTTGAGCCATCACCTGCTGCCTCCCAGGATTGGCATTAGCACGAAGTTGGAATCAGGGTCCACAGCAAGAAACTGAACCGAGGCATTCTGATACAGAGGTGTCTTAACCATGAGGCCAAACTCCTATCTCTGTAAGTTCACTTTTGACTTCTGTAGATGTGGTCCTTTAGATAAAATTAGCCATCAAAATCCTCCATCTGAATGCCTCCTTCACAAGCCACATTTACAACATTAAGCTTATCATCTGAGCTTTCAATCTGTGCTGTCCATTCTGTTCTCTGGAGCATCTCATCTCCACCATTCTCTACCCAGTTTCCTCATCCAACAACAGGTTCCACAAAATGTACCTTGTTAGTTTCCCTCAACTCTTCAAACCCATTTTCCTTTCAACACCTCACCTCCCAGTCCAAAATCAACCCTTAAGAAGATTGCTACGATAACCTCTTAAATGGTCTTCCTACCTCCAGTCCTGAATTCAAGTCCATTCTCCATATAGATGCCAGAGAAACTTTCTAAGCTCACTAGGCTAATCCTCCTCCTGCAGCACCGGCACACTGGGTTCCTGTCCCGGTTGGGGCATCGGAGTCTGTCCCGGTTGCTCCTCTTCCAGTCCAGCTCTCTGCTGTGGCCAGGGAGTGCAGTGGAGGATGGCCCAAGTCCTTGGGCCCTGCACCCGCATGGGAGACCAGGAGAAGCACCTGGCTCCTGGCTTCAGATCGGCGCAGCTGCAGCAGCCGCAATGCACCAGCCATAACAGCCACTTCGGGGGTGAACCGAGGGATAAAGGAAGACCTTTCTCTCTGTCTCTCTCTCTCTCTCTCTCTCTCTGTCTCTCTCTCTCTCACTGTCTAACTCTGCCTGTCAAAAAAAAAAAAAAAAAAAGGCAAGTGGGAACCTTGACTTCTTTGTTGCCCCTGATGAAATCCAGGAGGTCAAGGGATATGGTTGTCCTGAGGCAGTTAGAAAGTTTCATGCTGGAGAAGGGGGACCTGAAAGATCCCCCTACAAGACAGTACCCTGTGTATTTATCATCGTCGCTATCCTCTACGTGCTGGCCATGTGTCTATGTGAGCAGGATGTGACTGTCTGAGCCCGCAGTTACTTATCGCTGTGTAATAAACCAACTCAGCTACCAGGAGGAGTACAAAGGAGGTAACCTGGATACCCATCTACTCTCCGAACCTCCAAATTTCACCACACGGAACAATTCTGTGTTTACAATTCCTGGGCGTTAAGAAGTAAGAAAGTTTATTGACATAAATACTGCTTACATTGCTGAGTATCAGGCCTAGATGTCTATCCACCACAAACAACATCAATAACAACAGCAACGTGGGAGTGATGGGGACATCTCTGAGCAGCACCATGCATTCTATGGACATAGGTTTATTGCAGAAAGTACCGGTGAGGTGCAGGCATTTGGCCTAGCTGAGAAAACACTGCTCAGGATGCCAGCACTGCATATCCAAATGCCTGAGCTCTTGGCCTGGGTTCAGAAACTCCTGGCTCCAGCTCGATTCCTGCTTCTTGCTAATGCACACCCTGCAAGGCAGCAGTGACAACTCAAGCAGTTGTGTTCCTGCCACTCACAGAGGAGATCTGGGTTGAGTTCTAGGCTCCCAGTTTCAGCCCAGCCCAATGCTGGCCATCACAGGCATTTAATGAGTACACTAACTATGGAATCTCATATTCATTCATTCTCTCTCCCACACTCCCTCCCTCCTTCTCAAATACATAATAAGCAATAATTTAAACACTTCATGTTGGGAGGAGCAGTGGGGAGCCCACATAGGCTACTGACGAACTGTCCCGTCAGAGCATGAGTGCTGTCCACTGCCTATAGACTCGCGATGCACAGTGGGAACTTCACCCACCTTCCAGCACAATTGTGGGTCCCCTCTTTCTTGGCCATGACAACAGACTGCTTCACAAACAAGCTGACATCAAACAAGAAAGCTTAATAAACACTGGGAGATTTGTGGAGCCCAAGATGATGTAAACTGCCCGTGAGGTGGGGGAGGGGGAGCCTCAGTATGATCTCATCTTGCTGTGAACGCTTCGCTGCCAGGAAAATGAGGTTTCCTGGGGGATGCTATGGTCAGGCGTAGGCTTGATGAGGTGGAAGGGAGGCAGCCGCTGCAGGCACCCCTTGGCTCACGCTGCGACAGGGAAGAGGGAGGCAGGTGCCTGTGTGTGCTGGAGTGAGAAGCAGGAGCAGTGCTGCAAGATATTTTCATTTTTGGCTCCTTAGATAATAATGAATGGGACATTTCCCTAGCACTGCAGCGTGAGCAAATCCATGAAAGGAACTTCCTACTACTTTTTACAGGGTACATAGGAAAACACACAGGTGCAATGAGATTAAGAAAAGAAGAAAAGAGGTTTTTCAACTTGAGGAATAAATCAGATCAAGCAGCTATTCTGAGGGACAAATGGGCCCTATACGTCAGAGAGGGACACCAGTATTTTTCCTGACACTGGGTTCAAAGTAATGCACCAAGGCCTCTGGTGGCCACCTCAAAGGGCTCAGAGCATAATTTTGAAAAAGATGAGCATCAAACTACAGACTTGGGAGTAAGTGAGCTCACTTGGGTTTTTTTGGCTTTAACATTACTGTAATAGTCAGTTTCCAGTAGGCTAAGTGTGTCGAAATCAGTGTGGTTTTATTTGACCTTTCTAAAGAGAGAAGTAGTTAAGAAATGGGATAATGGGATATAAAGAATATTAGGGAAGATGTTTGGTACAGTGGTTAAGATGCAACCTGGGCACTCTAATCCCATATTAGAGTGACTGATTCAAATTTTGGCTCCTCTTCCAATTCCAGCTTCCTACTAATGCACACCCCAGAAAGCAACAGATGATGGCTCCAATGCTTGAGTCTCTGCCTCCCACAATGAAGCTCTGGATTGAGTTTTGGGCTTTTGGCTTCACCCTGGCTGTTGTGGGCATTTGGGAACTGAACCAACAATTCTCTCATTCTCTCTCTCTCTCTCTCTCTCTCTCTCTCCCTCCCCCCCATTTCAAGTAACATGAAAATAAATAATTTTTTAAAATACATTTAAAGGGACCAGGGCTGACATTGTGCTTAAGCCCCTGCCTGCAATGCCAGCATCCCATATGGGCACTGGTTCGAGTCCCAGCTGCCCCACTTCCAATCCAGCTCCCTGCTAGGGTGTCTGAAAAAGCAGTGGAGAATGGCCCAAGTCCTTGGGCCCCTGTACTCATGTGGGAGACCCAGATGAAGCTCCTGGCTTCAGCCTGGACCAGCCCTGGCTGTCGTGGCCATTTGGGGAGCAAACCAGTGGATCTCTCCCTCTCTCTCTCTCTCTTTCTCTCTCTCTCTAACTCTGCCTTTCAAATAAATAAAGTAAGTCTTCAAAAAATTTAAAAGGGAGGGGCTGGTGCAGTAGCACAGCAGGTTAACATCCTGGCCTGAAGCGCCAGCATCCCATATGGGTGCCGGTTCTAATCCCGGCTGCTCCTCTTCCAATACAGCTCTCTGCTATGGCCTGGGATACCAGTAGAAGATGGCCCAAGTCCTTGGGCCCCTGCACCCATGTGGGAGACCTGGAAGAAGCTCCTGGCTCCTGGCTTCAGATCGGCGCAGCTCCGGCCATTGCGGCCATCTGGGGAGTAAACCATCAGATGGAAGACCTCTCTGTCTGCCTCTCCTCTCTCTGTTTAACTCTGACTTTCAAAAAAATAAAATAAATCTTTAAAAAAAATCTAAAAGATAATAAGAATGCTTACTCCAGGACCTTCCATTTAGCAGATAGTGAGGTGTATGAAATACTAATTCCTTTAGTGAAAACAACACTTCAGCTAGTCTTAGTCTGTTTTCTGTTGCTGTAACTCAATAGCTGTGATAGAGTGATTTACAAAGAAGATAAATTTATTTTGTATGGTTCAGGAGACTGAGAAGTCCAAGGTTAAGGTTAAGGGGCTGAACTCAAGACAGCCTTTCTGCAGAGCTCTGAGGTGGTGCAGGACATCACATGGCTACAGTTGTGCATCCAAGAAAACAAGCCAAACTGGATTTTAAAACAGACGTACTCTTGGGGCTGGCTTTGTGGAGTAGACCAAATTGTCCAAATTTTAGCTTCAGTTCTCTATATTTCGTTTGTTAAGGAGACTGAGTTCATCAATAAGGACCCCACTGAGCCCACCATCCCAGAGTCACAAAGTAGATATTTTGAAGGATATTTACAATTATTTCTTACTATCTAAGAGTTTCTTTTCTAGTTGGACATAGGGGAAAATAAGTCAAAGATAATATAATAAATTCTTAGAAACAAGCTATAAATACATACTGCTGGTTCCTCTTCCAGAAATATGGTAGGATGGCAATTCCACACCACCTTGAAGTTAGGCAGTGTGACTTTTGACTTGTTGGGCAAATGCACAGAAGTGACATGTTGTCATTTCCAAAAAAAAAAAAAAAAAAATTAAGAGACTGGGAGAAACTCACTTTTTCCATCTGCTGTAACCTGACACCCAGAAACCTGGATTTCAAATGACCAAGATAGTCAGAGCTGCCTAAATTAAGCCATGGAGATTTGGAAGATGTTTGTTAACATGGCATAACCTACCTCACCCTGGCTAATCCAACAATAAACTGTATAATAAAGAAGTCTGTTCATACTAAGAGATTACACATCAGCTAGAGTCCCAGACTGCAAGTCTCAAAATCTCTTCTGAGGATTCTAGAAAGAAAAGTAGGTAAATTATAGTTCTTAGAGTTCCCAGTCTCCTACCATCCCACCTAATCACATCCTATTCAATCTGGGTTGCTTCTGAAGCCAAGAGTTTCTCTCAGAAGCCATGGCCTACAAGATGGCTTTCTGGAAAGAACTTACTTTTCTTCTTCTGCTATCACTGCTGACTCACGTCAGCTTTAAAAAAAATCCATCTTTATCCACTATCCCTCTAGAAGTCACTCATACATTCATCCAGCTACAATCAGGACACCAAGTTCAACAGAGGAGCAAAGTCTCAATATTATTATGAAGCAGCAGGTTGGAACACCAACCCAATGTCCTTGTGAAATGTGATTCTCTGCTGGCATTCACTTCTACTCCACTGACATTTAGTAAATATTATTGACAGACTAATTGACTTGTGTGGCTAATTGACTTCATAAATAGAGTCCCCATAAATACTGAAGAACTGAGGGTTGCCCTTTTTCTGCTGTTTAAAACATAGGAAACCGCCTTAGAAATAACAGAGTTTCCCTGATCACTATCAGCATAGGAGAAATGCATTGGTGCGCCTTCCTGGTAACAAGATCTTAAAAGTTAAATATAGCTGGTTTTCTGGAAAAATAAACAAAACTGACACACCATTGGCCCAACTAACTAAAAAAAGAAAAGACCTAAATCAATAAAATCAGAGATGAAAAAGGAAATGTAACAACAGACACCACAGAAATAAAAAGAATCATCAGAAATTACTACAAGGACTGTTTGCCAGCAAACAGGGAAATCTATCAGAAATGGATAGATTCCTGGACACATGCAACCTACCTAAATTGAACCAGGAAGACATAGAAAACCTAAACAAAACCATAACTGAGACAGAAATTGAAACAGTACTAAAGGCCCTCCCAACAAATAAAAGCCCAGGACCTGATGGATTCACTGCTGAATTCTATCAGACATTTAAAGAAGAACTAACTCCAATTCTTCTCAAACTATTCAGAACAACTGAAAAATAGGGAATTCTCCCAAATTCTTTCTATGAAGCCAGCATCACCTTAATCCCTAAGACTGAAAAAGATGCAGCATTGAAAGAGAATTACAGACCAATATCCCTGATGAACATAGATGCAAAAATCCTCAATAAAATTCTGGCCAATAGAATGCAATAACACATCAGAAAGATCACCCACCCAGACCAAGTGGGATTTATCCCTGGTATGCAGGGATGGTTCAGTGTTTGCAAATCAACCAATGTGATACTCCACATTAGCAAACTGCAGAAGAAAAACCGTATGATTATCTCAATAGATGCAGAGAAAACATTCGATAAAATACAACACCCTTTCATGATGAAAACTCTAAGCAAATTGGGTATAGAAGGAACATTCCTCAATATAATCAAAGCAATTTATGAAAAAACCAAGGCCAGCATCCTATTGAATGGGGAAAAGTTGGAAGCATTGCCACTGAGATCTGGTACCAGACAGGGATGCCCACTCTCACCACTGCTATTCAATATAGTTCTGGAAATATTAACCAGAGCCATTAGGCAAGAAAAAGAAATTAAAGGTATACAAATTGGGAAAGAAGAAGTCAAACTATCCCTCTTTGCAGATGATATCAATCTTTATTTAGGGGATCCAAAGAACTCTACTAAGAGACTATTGGAACTCACAGAAGAATTTGGCAAAGTAGCAGAATATAAAATCAACGCACAAAAATCAACAGCCTTTGGCCCGGCGCCACGGTTCAATAGGCTAATCCTCCACCTGCAGCGCCGGCACACAGGGTTCTAGTCCCAGTCGGGGCACCAAATTCTGTCCCGGAAACTCCTCTTCCTGTCCAGCTCTCTGCTCTGGCCCGGGAGAACAGTGAAGGATGGCCCAAGTCCTTGGGCCCTGCATCCGCATGGGGGACCAGGAGAAGCACCTGGCTCCTGGCTTCGGATCAGTATGGTGCACCAGCTACAGTGCGCTGGCCGCAGCGGCCATTAGGGGGTGAACCAACGGCAAAGGAAGACCTTTCTCTCTGTCTCTCTCTCTCTCACTGTCCACTCTGCCTGTCAAAAAAAAAAAAAATCTACAGCCTTTGTATACACAGGCAATGCCACGGCTGAGGAAGAACTTCTAAGGTCAATCTACAAAAAAAGCTACAAAAACAATCAAATACCTTGGAATAAACTTAACCAAGGACGTTGAAGATCACTACGATGAGAATACAAAATCTTAAAAAAAGAAATAGAAGAGGATACCAAAAAATGGAAAAATCTTCCATGCTCATGGATTGGAAGAATCAATATCATCAAAATGTCCATTCTCCCAAAAGCAATTTAGATTCAATGTGATACCAATCAAAATACCAAAGACATTATTCTCATATCTGGAAAAAAATGATACTGAAATTCGTATGGAGGCTTAGGAGACCTCGAATAGCTAAAGCAATCCTGTACAACAAAAACAAAGCTGGAGGCATCACAATACCAGATTTCAGGACATACTACAGGGCAGTTGTAATCAAAAAAGCATGGTACTGGTACAGAAACAGGTGGATAGACCAATGGAACAGAATAGAAACACCAGAAATCAATCCAAACATCTGCAGCCAACTTATATTTGATCAAGGATCTAAAACCAATTCCTGGAGTACAGTCTATTCAACAAATGGTGCTGGGAAAACTGGATTTGCACATGCAGAATCATGAAGCAAGACCCCTATCTTACACCTTACACAAAAATCCACTCAAAATGGATTAAAGATCTAAATCTACAACCTGACACCATCAAATTATTAGAGAACATTGGAGAAACCCTGCAAGATATAGGCACCAGCAAAGACTTCTTGGAAAGGACCCTGGAAGCACAGGCAGTCAAAGCCAAAATTAACATTTGGGATTGCATCAAATTGATAAGTTTCTGTACTGCAAAAGAAACAGTCAGGAAAGTGAAGAGGCAACTGACAGAATGGGAAAAAATATTTGCAAACCATGCAACAGATAAAGGCTTAATAACCAGAATCTAAAAAGAGATCAAGAAACTCTGCAACAACAAAACAAACAACCCACTTAAGAGATGGGCCAAGGACCTCAATAGACATTTTTCAAAAGAGGAAATCCAAATGGCCCACAGGCACATGAAAATGTTCAATGAGGTTTCACCTCACCCCGGTTAGAATGGCTCACATACAGAAATCTACCAACAACAGATACTGGCAAGGATGTGGGGGAAAAGGGACACTAACCCACTGTTGGTGGGAATGCAAACTGATAAAGCCACTATGGAAGTCAGTTTGGAGATTCCTCAGAAACCTGAATATAACCCTACCATTCAACCCAGCCATCCCACTCCTTGGGATTTACCCAAAGGAAAATAAATTGGCAAACAAAAAAGCTGTCTGCACCTTAATGCTTATTGCAGCTCAATTCACAATAGCTAAGAACTGGAATCAACCTAAATGCCCATCAACAGTAGACTGCATAAAGAAATTATGGGACATGTACTCTATAGAATACTATACAACAGTAAAAAACAACGAAACCCGGTCATTTGCAACAAAATGGAGGAATCTGTAAAACATCATGCTGAGTGAAATAAGCCAGTCCCAAAGGGACAAATATCGTATGTTCTCCCTGATCAGTGACAACTAACCGCACACCAAAAAGGAAACCTGCTGAAGTGAAATGAACAATATGAGAAACAGTGACTTGATCAGCCCTTGCCCTGACTGTTGATGAACAACTTAATACTTTATCCCTTTTAGTATTTTTTGTCCTACTTAATACTATTGGTTGAACTCTGTAATTAACACACAATTATTCATAGGTGTTTAAATTTAACTGAAAAGTGATCTCTGTTAAATATAAGAGTGGGAAATAGAGAGGGAGGAGATGTACAATTTGGGACATACTCAATCGTACTTGCCCCAATGGTAGAGTTAGAAACGTGCCAGGGGATTCCAATTCAATCCCATTAAGGTGGCATGTACCAATGCCATTTCACTAGTCCAAGTGATCAATTTCTGTTCACAATTGATCATAATGATATGTCTAAGAGTCTAAGATCGCATAAACAAGACTAGTGTCTGCTAGTGCTAACTGATAGAATTAAAAAGGAGAGAACGATCCAACATGGGAAGCAGGACACACAGCAGACTCATAGAATGGTGGATGTCCTAAATAGCACTCTGGCCTCAGAATCAGCCCTTAAGGCATTCAGATCTGGCTGAAGAGCCCATGAGAGTATTTTAGGCTTGGAAAGCCAAAACACTCTGCCAAAAAAAAAAAAAAAAAAAAAAACCAAACACCTAAATGAAAGATCTCTGCAAGTGAGATCCCAGTGGAAAGAACGGGGCCATCAAAGAAGGAGGTACCTTTCTCTGAAGGGAGGAGAGAACTTCCACTTTGACTATGACTATGAGTCTGCAAACTCAAAATGCTTCCATAGCCTTGGCAACTCATGACAAGAGCCTAGGGTGATTACTAACGCCATAAACAAGAGTGTCAAAATGTTAAGTCAACAATAGGAGTCACTGTGCACTTACTGCTCATGTAGGATCTCTGTCCTTAATGTGTTGTACTATGTGAATTAATGCTATAACTAGTACTCAAACAGTATTTTACACTTTGTGTTTCAGTGTGGGTGCAAGCTGTTGAAATCTTTACTTAATATATGCTAAACTGATCTTCTGTATATAAAGAGAATTGAAAATGAATCTTGATGTGAATGGAATGGGAGAGGGAGCGGGAGATGGGAGGGTTGCGGGTGGGAGGGAAGTTATGGGGGGAAAGCCATTGTAATCCATAAACTGTACTTTGGAAATTTATATTTATTAAATAAAAGTTAAAAATAAAAATAAAAAAAAGTTAAATATAAATGAATGTCCTTGTATTTGAGAGAAAGAGAGAGAGAAATGAAAGAGATAAGACCCAAGTTTACATAAGGAAATGTCCCCAAGGACCCTAACAGAAGAGCAAAGTGCCACTGTCAATGGCCTCAGTGGCCCATTCCTCAGGTGCCCAAAGTAAGCACAATATCATTTTGCCCTTGAAGTCATTCTCAGCTAAATCTGGATAATAATGACAAATACTTAACATGTACACAGTTTAAAAGAGCAATTAGTGAATTCATAAATTAAGGGCTTGCTTATTCCACTTTAGTCAAATATAAACATTTGTTAACAGCTACTTTTCCTTAACTAAAATGTTTCTCCTGGGAAATAAACAGATATTTGAATAACCACATTGCTGCTTGAATCTCACAGGCACCTAGGTCTAAGGTCAGAATTTCTTGTGATACTGAGTGTTGGTTAATAAGTCAATGTGGGAGGGAGATTTTAATGGAGCTCTCCCTTTGATGACAAATAATCCGTGCTTTTATCAGAAAGAATACAATGATGTCAGAGTGCCATGGGAAGGGGTTAGTTGGAAGACTGCCATCATAGACAATGTGAATTCACAAAAGTGTTAAGTTCCAGCTTTTAACCTTGTAGATGCAACAGCTAATTTATCAACACCAGGTAAGGATGAATCTGGAAATGATGTCATCATGTTACCTAAGCAATCAGAGAATAATGCAGAGAATCATGGTGTCAAGTTATCAAATGATAGCAAGAGTTAACAATCACATGGGCTGAAATATTAGCATTGTTACACCTAGTACATTATCCTCCTGCAGTTGGAATTGTATAGGATATTGAATTATATCAGAACAGAGTTTGGTGATGAAAGAACCACAACAAGGGAAGAAAATTGGATAAATTGGTAGAACTATGCTTTAGCCAAGAGTGCTTAATACAGTCTCCCTCTTCAAAAGTAAAGTCCCAAAAAATTAATAAAATTTGGAAAAGAAAAAAAAGGATATTCTTGCCCAATAGAACAGTAATATTAAAGACACTAGGAATAACTTCTCCTCTTTAAACAGTTCTTAGACAGGCATGGCCCATTAGCTTTCATTTAAGTCCCATACAAGATCAGAAGCCAATTCATTATGTTAGGATGATTCTCTGTATTTCTTCTGTAACTGTGCAATTCACACAGTTGAAGTTGTCTGGACAACCAAGATGCTCCCTGGGATGGAGGAGCTGTCCATGGTTCTGAACCACAATTAGAAACAGAGACCCTTCTTACTCCTAATCTTTCTTCTTGAGCTGTGCTGTAAACACCAGGACAAGTCATATTCAAGGGGAAACAAGAGCTCTTTTTGAAGGGTAAAATCTAAAATGTTATACACAAAAAAACTGTGTATGATTTTTAATACATAAAAAATTTCATGATGATAAAACATCAGAAGATACAGGTAGATACAGAAAGAAAATCATGGTAAAAGGAGAGTTTATTTTACCCTTCTGATGTCATGATACAGCAAAAAGGTAGCAACAAATCTAGAAAAGAAATCCCAATATACATACAGACAATTATGGAGCAAAACCTATCACCAGGAAAAGGAAACACTGAATTTTTATATATCCATGGAATAGTTACAAAATGAAGCACATATCAGACCCCTCAAACATATTAGTAAGTTTGAGAACAAAGAAATACTACAGATGATGTTCTTTGATCACAATGAAATAAACCAGAAATTACAATGCAGAAGTGAAAAGTTCCATCACACATAAGTCTTGTCTCAAAATAAAACTAGTAGAATTTTTAGAAAACACCAACAATAAAAATGCTACATATTAAAAATAGCTGCCACAAATAATGAAAAATATATATATCAAGGGTTCAACAAAAACATAGTAAAAGATGAACAATGACTCCAAGGAAAGTATAAATATAATATTAATAAATATGTAAGTAGAAACTAGTAAATTAGAAATAAAAACAAAATAGATTCATAAATCAAGGCACTGTGCCTTGATCTCAAGATAAGCAACAGGGAGGAAGAATTCTGAAGTAAGAGAGGGAATAGTTGCCTAGGGAAGAGAAGAGAAAAGGAAAAGAGGACTCAATTTACAAAGGCAGGTGGAGAAGCAAAGCCATTGAAAGATGACCAAATGTCAAAAAGAAATGTTTGATTTCCACTTTTTCCAAATGACTTTAGTTCCCAGGGAGATTTTCCCTCCCCTCTCTGGGAGTTTGACAGGGAGTTCACTCTTCTGCTCCCTTCCCCACAACAAACACTCACAGACAGACTACACTCCTCTCACTCTCGATGACATCTCTCAAGTGGTATTCTTGTTTACCCTGTTTCTTTCTGAGATAGCTTGCATTTCTTTCCTGTATAAAAAGCCATTTATCAAATGCCTATCCTGGACCAAGCAGGACAAAGGGTTTTGCAGGCATTTTTGCTAAACTCATACAAATTTTTTAGGCATGTCTACCTTATAAAAGAAGCTCACAGATTTTTAGCTTTTCACCAAAAAAAGCCAGTAATTCAAACCTAATTCTATCTACTCCAAAGAGGATTTTTCCTTGTGATACTATACTGCCTCTCCATGGATAGAGACAGGGATCACACAGTAATAAAACTTTTGCACTTGGCACATTGTTGAGAGGAAAAGCTAACATGAATAAGAAAATTAAGAATCAAATGATCTCAAATCCATAAATGACTAGCTGAAACAAACTTAAATAACTCCCCCAAAGACTAAGTTCAAAATACTATTTTTGATACTTCATTAAAAATTTTTTACATATATCAAAACCATATAGCTATTCTGGTACAGTTTATATGAAAAATTCCTTAGCATTTTAGTGGTCTGTATGTTCCCTGTAACTGTCAAACTTTTGGCAGAAAATGGTTGCACTCAAAAAGTGTTAACTAGAAAGAGTTTTAATGAAAATGTGTTTATAGGAATAAGGAAACTAACCAGAAATGGAGAAGCACCCAAGGACTGGCATATGGCTTCCCAACAGGAGCTGAAGTCGTGGGTAGAAGGATATGCCCGTTGTTAAGTTTTTTAATGGCAATTTTTTTTATTTTAGAGGCAGAGACTTAGCAGCAGAATAGACAGAGAGGGAAACAGAGAATGCCCATGCACTGGTCCAAGCCAAAGCTGGCAGCAGGCATTCAATCCAAGTCTTGAAATTGGGTGGCAGGAAACACTTTTTAAAAACTTTATGTATTTATTTATTTACTTTATTTGAAAAGCAGAACAAAGCACATGCACACACACAAACACACACACACACACACACACGAAGAGAAAAAGAGATCTTTTTTCTGTTGATTCACTCCTCAAATGCCCACAACAGCCAAGGCTAGGAACTCCACGGGGTCTTCAACATATATGGCCAGAACTCAACTACTTGAGCCAATATTTGCTGTTTCCAGGGCCTGCATTGGCAAGAATCTGAAATTGGGAGGTAGGGCTGGGTTTTGAACCCTATCACTCCAATATAGACCAAATTCTCACCCTCCCCGCCCCCATTGCTATGTTTTTAAAAATGGTTCAATATCTCTTTTCTGTTAACTCTCAGAATTTCTGCCAAGGCTCCATATTGGTCAAACTCAACCAAAATCAAAAGATTAAGAAAACCTGATGAGTGCATTCAGCTAGGGTCAGCCTCCTAGGGAATCTTAAAGGAAGAACAAAGACAGAGATCCCATCTGGTAGCAAAGCAATGAACCGCCAGCACATTCACTTTCCTCCAGCCAAGTGATTCAGGTGCTAAATTATGTGAATTTAGTCTCACAGTTTATTAATATACATTGTAGGTCTACATAATCAGATGTTGCCATCTCATCCTCTGCATAGACCACAACACAGTTGGATGTCATGCTCAATACGAATAGCTCCCAGAGAAGGAAATATCCACACATAAAGTAAATCCCAGGAAAGTCATCTGGCATACCAGCTACTATCAAAACTAGAGTATTTAGGGGCAGAAAAGTCAGGGGAAAAAATAAACATAAAGTCTAATTTATAATGGCCTAGAAATCAGACATAAGAGTTGCTGGGGAAAGGGGTAAGGGCAGAATTGATCTCAAGATAAGCAATAAATTCCTGATGTCTGGAACTACCTATCAATGACATGGACTGCACCTGGGAAAAGTAATCTCAGCACTTACGTAATTCAGTCATGGGCTAGGCTGCCACCTGCTGTTGGGGCTGCCGCAGAAGAAATGTTTGCATTTCGCAAAACACTGGGCTGAAGAGTTCTCCCTTTCCCTTACAGCTCTTAGATTTCAACTCAACACTGTCGCTCCCCCTCTTCGCGGAGGAATGACACAGGACCCTGCGCTCTTCTTTTGTCTGCTCGGCCCTTCCCAGGTTTGCTGCTGGTTCTTCCTGGGTTGGCTACTGTCCCTTCCACCTCCGTGGAAGGGCGGTTCCCCCTGCCACTTTCCTCACTTCCACGGGGGAGCGCCACACCGCCGGCCGGCTCTCTCTCGGGTGCTGCTCAGATGTTCCTCAGGTGTTCCCGGTGCATGTTGTCTCTCTCCTCCTTTATAGTCCTCTTCCACCAATCCCAACTCTGCTACCCACACGCCGAGTACGCTGCTCTCCTCCAATCAGGAGCAGGTCCTGCTGTTTATTGGTTGAACTGGAGGCAGCTGTGTAGAAGCTGTTTCCTCCTCTCCCAGCGCCATATTGTGGGAGAGCAGATGCATAGAATAAGTCTTAATTCGAGTAACAATCTAGTCCGAGTTGCTCCCCACACAACACCTTAATCAACGTACCAAACACACTGAATCCATTTAAACAAATGCCCATCCTTTACTCTAGGCCCACGTAGACAATACCCAAAACAACAGGCATTAAATTATTATTCCACGCATTTAAAAAATCTTTGAATTTTGCAACAGAGGCTTCTTAGAGAAAATGAATGGTGACCAAATACCCTGAAGCTCAGAATGCTTCTAAATCCTCTAAAAACAATGAGATACAAAACAAAGCAGAGATGTTCTGTCCTTAACTTTGCGTCTCAACTAGTGCCTCATTTCTTGTTAATGACTTAGGCCAGAAATTCTCTTTCCACGAAATGAAGGCCTATTGAAAGGATGGGGTCTCTGGAGAGTGCTGAAGCCGGCACTATGGCATAGTAAGTTAAGCCTCCACCCACGGTACTAGCATCCCATATGGGCACTGGTTCATGTCTCAGCTGCTCCTCTTCTGATCTAGCTCCCTGCAAATGGGAAAAGCAGTAGAAGATGGCCAAAGTGTTTGGGCCTCGGAACCTGCATGGGAGACCCAGAAAAAAACTCCTGGTTCCTGGCTTTGGATTGACTCAGCTCCACCAGTTACAGCCATTTGGGGAGTGAACTAGCAGATGGAAGACCTCTCCCTCTGTTTGCAATTCTGCCTCTCAAATAAATAAATCTTTAAAGAAAGAAAGAAAAAGTGCTGTGGTGATAACACAATAACTGTCATAATCTCCCCAGTGGAAACATTTCATGAAACTGTATACTCGTGTGTGTGTGTGTGTGTGTGTGTGTGCAACCTTCCTTCAGAGAGATTTGAAAATACATATGAGGGAACCCCAAGGTGGTAGATTAGGGAGAGGCATGATATGTTGGACCAGGGATAAACAGTGAAAGAAAGGTGTGCAGGAAGTGCACTTTCAGGGGAGAATTGGAGAGATGACCACTCTGGGAATCCTACAAGAGAAGGAGGAACCCTGTGGATCTGTGTGGAGGTTGTGGACATGCAGCATGAACACAGGCCCAGTGCACAATGCAGCAGCCGAGAGCCCAGAGCCGGGATGGGCGGAGCTTGGAGATGGAGCTTGGAGACTGCCCTGCAGCAACTACAGCAATATAACTAGAGGGCTAGCGTGGTATGAGTCCAGTCTGCAGCCTTGGGGGCTAACAGTTGCTATCAATTGCCCTTGGACCCAGTGCAAGTAGAGGGGGTGCATTTGTCTAATGCCAACTTACCCCACAGCAGTGCCTGCTGCCTGGCTGAGAAAGGGTAGGTGCCATTTTAGGTCTGTGCAGCAACTGCTTAAGCCCCTGTGCGTGTGCACAGCAACTGACTGAGGCAGGACTAACCTTCCCACCAGTACTGGCAGCAATAGTGAACTACATTGGGCCAGTAGCTCTTGTGTACCCGTGTGATCCAGTGCTTTTAGCAGAGGGAGCAATCCACAGTCCCCTCTGACTGTGAGCCTAGCTGGGAGGTGGCTGGAAAGCCATGTAGGACAGTGAAGTCCCTGCAGCCTCCCAGGAGCAAGAAAGATGCCTAGGGGGAGCCTTCTCGGGAAACATCTGCCTCCCAGTTTACTGGGCAGGCTGGCAGGGCAAACAGGAACCTCTGCACCCAGCAACTGTGGGAGCCTCTTGTGCTGAGACCATGGGACTCAGTGGTTACATGAGAAAGTGCAGGGAATAGCTGCATCTCTGGGCAGTCACTGGGAGCAGCTCCACAGCGAAGACTGTGCTCACAGTGAAGACTGCACAAATCACTTGTGTGATTTATACAGTGGCACAGAACACACTGAGGGAAAACAGCCAGGCATTGATCTCTACCACGCCCCAGTTGGGTGTTACCCTGATCCTCACCGCATCCAAGAGCACTGACCAGAGCACCCTGGCCACACCAACCACATACCTCTTGATAGTCACTGAAAGTGCAGACTTCCCACCAAACCACAGAGGCATAGCTCAAAGATAAAAGCCATCGGAGGAAAAAAATCAACCCCACAAATGCCTAAAAACAAATGTAGAAATTCAAGAAACAAGAATAAGGAAGACATCATGACCCCCCAACCCCTGCAAAAGAATACAACAACATTTCAATATTAGAATGTGAAGATGAAGAGGTTGAGGAGATGTCAGAACTGGAATTCAAAAAAACTGATTGTAGGATTACTTAGAAGTAATTGGAAGGAAATCCATGAATTAAAGAATTTTATACATGATATGAATAAAAATTTTTCCAATGAAATTGGGATTTTAAAGAGAAATCAAAATGAAATATTAGAAATGAAGTATTCAATAGATCAAATAAAAATGCAGTGGAAAGCCTTAACAGCAGACTTGGTAAGGCAGAAGAAAGAATGTCTAAACTTGAAGACAAATCTTTGGAAATCTTACAAACGAACAAAGAAGAAGAAGAAAACAGAAAACTTAAAAACAGCATTGGAAATGTAGGGGATACCATCAAATGACCCAACATATACGTCTTAGGAGTTCCTGAAGGTATGAAAAGAGAATGGAATAAAAGGCCTCTTGAGTGAAATAATTATAGAAAACTTCCCCAATTTAGAGAAAGAAAGGGACGTCCAAGTCCAGGAAACACATAGAACTCCTAACAGACATGACCAGAAAGAACTTCACAATGACACATTGTAGTGAACTTTCCACGGTAAAATGTAAAAAAAAAAAAAGAGAGAGAGAGAGATTCTAAAATGTGCATGATAAAAACACTAATTAGTTTTAGAGGATCTCCATTAGACTCATGGTTGACTTCTCATCAGAAACCCTACAGGCTAGAAGGGAATGGCGAGATATAGTCCAAGTCTTGAGAGAAAAAAAAAAAACTGTCAACCCAGAATACTCTACCCTGCAAAGCTCTCATTTATGAATGAAGATGAAATAAAGAGCTTCCACAACAAACAGAAATTGAAAGAATTTCTTGCCGCTCACTCAGGCTTATAAAATGTGCTTAAGGATATGCTACACACAGAAACACAGAAAGATAACTATTATCATGTAAGAATGCAAAGGCAGAAAATCCCCCAGTAAAAGTATAAAAGAAATTCAAAGTAAAAAAGCCATCATGGAAAAATGGCAGGGCCAAGTCATTACTTATCAATAGTCACCTTGAATGTAAATGGCCTCAACTCTCCAGTTAAAAGATGCAGAGTGATCACTTTTCAGTTAAAATTTAAACACCTAAGAATAATTGTATGTTAATTACAAAAAAAATACTAAAATGGATAAAGTATTACATTGTACATCAACAGTCAGGACAAGAGCTGATCAAGTCACTGTTTCTCATAGTGCCCATTTCACTTCAACAGGTTTCCCCTTTGGTGCTCAGTTAGTTGTTGCTGATCAGGGAGAACAAATGATATTTGTCCCTTTGGGACTGGCTTAATTCACAGCATAATGTTTTCCAGATTCCCCCATCTTGTTGCAAATGACCGGATTTCATTGTTTTTGACTGCTGTATAGTATTCTATAAAAGTGATCCCTGTTAAATGTAAGAGTGGGAATAAGAGAGGGAGGAGATGTACAATTTGGAACATACTCAATCAGACTTGCCCCAAGTGGTGGAGTTAGAAACGTGCCAGGGGATTCCAATTCAATCCCATCAAGGTGGCATGTACCAATGCCATCTCACTAGTCCAAGTGATCAATTTCAGTTCACAATTGATCACACTGATAGGTCTAAGAGTCAAAGGAATCACACAAACAAGACTAGTGTCTGCTAATACTAACTGATAGAATCAAAAAGGGAGAGAACAATCCATCATGGGAAGCGGGATACACAGCAGACTCATAGAATGGCAGATGTCTTAAATAGCACTCTGGCCTCAGAATCAGCCCTTAAGGCATTCAGATCTGGCTGAAGAGCCCATGAGAGTATTTTAGGCATGGAAAGCAAGACACTCTGGCAAAAAAAAGAAAAAGAAGAAAACCTAAATGAAAGATCTCTGGGAGTGAGATCCCAGTGGAAAGAACGGGGCCATCAAGAAGGAGGTACCTTTCTCTGAAGGGAGGAGAGAACTTCCACTTTGACTATGACCCTGTCAGAATAAGATCGAAGTCGGCAAACTCAAAAGGCTTTCATAGCCTTGGCAACTCATGACTAGAGCCTAGGGAGATTACTGATGCCATAAACAAGGGTGTCAAATTGTTAAGTCAACAACAGGAGTCACTGTGTACTTACTTCTCATGTGGGATCTGTCCTTAATGTGTTGTCCAATGTGAAGTAATGCTATAACTAGTACTGAAACAGTATTTTACACTTTGTGTTTCTGTGTGGGTGCAAACTGATGAAATCTTTACTTAATATATACTGAATCGATCTCCTGTATATAAAGATAATTGAAAGTGAATCTTGATGTGAATGGAATGGGAGAGGGAGCGGGAGATGTGAGGGGTGTGAGTGGGAGGGAAATTATGGGGGGGGGGAAGCCATTGTAATCCATAAACTGTACTTTGGAAATTTATATTTACTAAATAAAAAAAAATAGAACATGAGAGTGAAAAAATAAAAAGATGCAGAGTGGCCTAATGGATTAAAAAACAAGACCCATATATCTATTGCCTACAAGAAACACACCTCACCAGCAAAGATATATGCAGACCATAAGTGAAAGGATTGAAAAAGTATTCCATGCTAATGGAAAGCAAAAAAGGGCAGGTGTTGCCACCCTAATATCAGACAAAATAGACTTTAAAACAAAAACTGCTAAAAGAGACAAAGAAAGGCACTATGTAATGATTAAGAGATCAATTCAACAGGAAGATGTGACTATTAAAAAATGTATACACTCCCAATTCCAGGGTGTCTGACTATTTAAAAGAAATGTTAGTGGATCTAAAGGGAAACACAGACTCCAATACAATAGTAATGGGAGACTTCAATGTGCTTCTTTTTTCAATGGACAGATCAACTGGACAGAAAAGCAACAAAGAAAAACAGAGCTAACTGACACTATGGACCAAACAAACCTAACTGATATCTATAGAACTTTTCACCCCACAGTTACAGAATACACATTCTTCTCATCAGTGTATGGAACTTTCTCTAGGATAGACCATACACTAGGCCATAAGCCAAGTCTCAGCAAATTCCCAAAAACCAAAATCATACCATGCATCTTCTCAGACTACAATGGAATAAAGCTGGAAATCAACAACTCAAGAATCTCTAGATCATATGCAAATGCATGGAGACTGAAAAACATGTTCCTGAATAAACAGTGAGTCACAGAAGAAATCAAAAGAGAAGTCAAAAAATTTCTGGAAACAAATGAAAATGACAATATATCATATCAAACTTATGGGATACAGCAAAAGTAGTGTTAAGAGGAAGTTTATCCCCATGAAACTGCCCAGACCCTGTCAGATGACATCACAGTATAATCCCACTGCCAACCAGCCTACTCCCTTACACAGTCATAAATGTAATATTATGCTATAGATTACCAGACTTTACAGAAAAGCCTCTTCATCAGATACCAAAATCAATAGACAGGACCAGTAACTCAGAGGAAACAAAATGCAAGCAGGACAATAAAACAATACCTAGAGCTAAGAGAGGAAAAAGAACAAGCTGCTGAGAAAGTGAAAAATTTACAGAAGGAGAACTCTTAGAACTTTGAAATATAGCAGAAATGAAACTTTCCACAGAGGGAAGAGAATGTCAAAGAAATTTTCCAGAAAGTGGAGCAAGGACACCAAGAGAGGAAAATAAAAGAGAAACTAAAAGAAAATGAGAGCTGGTTTCATAAATTCTAAACAGAATGGAAAGGAATTAATTATAAGGAAAAATTCCCAGGATTGAAGTGCAGGAATTACCCAATAGATACAATGTTCCAAGTGCTTAGTGTAATAAATTTAGAAAGATTAATTCTAGGGGCCGGCACTGTAGGACACTGGATTAAAGCTACAGCCTGCAGTGCCAGTTTCCCTTATAGGCTCTGGTTCAAGTCCAGGCTGTTCCACTTCCTAGCTGACTCTCTGCTATGGCCTGGAAAAGCAGTGGAAGATGGCTGAAGTGCTTGAGCCCCTGCATCCTTGTGGGAGATCTAGAAGAGGCTCCTGGCTTTTGGCTTCAGATTGGCTCAGCTCTGGCTGGCTGTTGGCAGCCATTTGGGGAGTGAACAAGTGGTTGGAAGACCTCTCTTTCTCTTTCTCTACCTCTCTCTGTAACTCTGTCTTTCAACTAAATAAAATAAATCTTTTTTTAAAAAAAGAGGAAGTTTATAGCAATCAGTGCCTAGATGAATAAATTGGAAAGGTACCAAATAAATGAGCTATCAGTGCTTCTCAAGGACCTAGGAAAACAACAAACTAAACCCCAAATTAGTAGGAGGAAAAAAATAACTAAAATTAGAGAGGAAGTAAACAAAATTGAAACTCAAAAAACACTACAAAATATCAGTGAAATATACTAGCTGATAGAATCAAAAAGGGAGAGAATGATCCAACATGGGAAGTGAGATACACAGCAGACCCATAGAATGGCAAATGTCCTAACAGCACTCTGGCCTCATAATCAGCCCTTAAGTCATGCGGATCCGGCTGAAATGCCCATGAGAGTATTTCAGGCATGGAAAGCCAAGACACTCTGGGCGGGGGGGGGGGGGGGGGGCCTAAATGAAAGATCTCCACGAGTGAGATCCCAGTGGAAAGAATGGGTCATCAAAGAAGGAGGTACCTTTCTCTGAAGGGAGGAGAGAACTTCCACTTTGACCATGGCCTTGTCTAAATATGATCAGAGTCAGTGAACTCAGGAGGCTTCCATAGCCTTGGCAGCTCATGACAAGAGCCTAGGGTGATTACTGATGCCATAAACAAGAGTGTCAATTTCTTTAGTCAACAATAGGAGTCACTGTGCACTTACTCCTCATGTAGGATCTTTGTCCTTAGTGTGCTGTACATTGAGATTTAATGCTATAACTAGTACTCAAACAGTATTTTTCACTTTATGTTTCTGTGTGGGAGCAAACTGTTGAAATCTTTACTTAATGTATGCTAAACTGATCTTCTGTATATAAAGAGAATAGAAAATGAATCTTGATGTGAATGGAAGGGGAGAGGGAGTGGATAAGGGGAGGGTTGCGGGTGGGAGGGATGTTATGGGGGGGAAGCCATTGTAATCCATATTCTGTACTTTGGAAATTTATATTCATTAAATAAAAGTTAAAAAAATAAAAAATAAAAAAACATATAACAATTGAAATTGTTACCACACAGTCTCTTTTGAGAATATGAGGTAGAAAGAATAATAGAGTCTGCTATGAACAGATACTTCCAAATATGCTGTCATTTATAAATGTTTTAATTTATATAAAACGTGCCTTCAAGAAATTGTTTAACCTGTGAGAACACAGCCCAGTGATTTTTCACAAACTGAACACACCTATATATTAAGTGCCCAGGTCAAGAAACAGAATATGACCAGCACCCTTGAAGACTTCACCTGGTGCTCATTTTCAATCTCTTTAATCCTCCGGTAACACTCTCCTGATACCTAATAGAACTGATTGATTTATATTCTTTTTGAATAGTCTGTTAATAAAATTAGAAAACCTGTAAAAAAAAAAAGAGCAGTGAAATGAAGAGCTGGCTTTTTGAAAAAATAAAATTGATATGCCATTGGCCAAACTAACCAAAAAAAAGAGGGAGAAGAACCAAATCAATAAAATCAGAGATAAAAAAGGAAATGCAACAATAGATATCACAGAAATAAAGAATCATTCATAATTACTACAAAGAGCTGTATGGCAACAAATTGGGAAACCTTAGAAGAAATGGATAGACTGCTAAACACATGCAATCTACCAAAATTTAGTCATGAAGACTTAGAAAACCTAAAGAGGCTGGTGCCGCGGCTCACTTGGCTAATCCTCCACCTGCAGCACCGGCACCCTGGGTTCTAGTCCTGGTTGGGGTGCCAGATTCTGTCCCAGTTGCTCCTCTTCCAGTCCAGCTCTCTGCTGTGGCCCGGGAAGGCAGTGGAGGATGGCCCAAGTGCTTGAGCCCTGCACCCACATGGGAGACCAGGAGGAAGCACCTGGCTCCTGGCTTTGGATTGGCACAATGCGCTGGCTGCAGCATGCTAGCTGTAGCAGCCATTTGGGGGATGAACCAATGGAAAAAGGAAGACCTTTCTCTGTGTGTGTGTGTGTGTGTGTCTCTCTCTCACTGTCTAACTTTGCCTGTCAAAAAAAAAAAAAAAAGCCTAAACAGACCAATAACCAAGATGGAAATTGAATCAGTAATAAAGACCCTCCCAACAAGGAAAAGCTTCATTGCTGAATTCTACCAGACATTAAAAGAAGATTTCAATCCAATTTTTCTCAAGCTATTCAAAGCAATTGAAAGGGAGGGAATCCTCCAAAACTCCTTCTATGAAGCCATCATCACCTTAATTCTTAAGCCAGAAAAAGATACAACAGAGAAAGGGAACTATAGACCAATTGTCGCTCCCCCTCTTCATGGAGGAACGACACAGGACCCTGCGCTGTTCTTTTCGTCTGCTCGGCCCTCCCCGGGTTTACTGCTGGTTCTTCCCGGGTTGGCTACTATCCCTTCCACCTCCGTGGAAGGGCAGTTCCCCCTGGCCACATTCCCCACTTCCGCAGGGGAGCGGCACACCGCCGGCCGGTTCTCTGGGGGGCTGCACAGGTGTTCCCCTTAGATGTTCCCCTTAGATGTTCCTGGTGCATGCCGTCTCTCTCCTCCTTTATAGTCCTCCTCCGCCAATCCTAACTCGGCTGCCCACACGCCGAGTACGCTGCTCTCCTCCAATCAGGAGCAAGTCCTACAGTTTATTGGTTGAACTGGAGGCAGCTGTGCGGAAGCTGTTTACTTCTCTCCCAGCGCCATATTGTGGGAGAGCAGATGCATAGAATAAGTCTTAATTCCAGTAACTCAGTCTAGTCCGGTTTGCTCCCCACACCAATATTCTTGATGAACATGGATTCAAAAATCTTAAAGAAATAGCTAATCAAATCCAACAACACATCGAAACAATCATTTACCCAGATCAAGTGGGATTTATCCCTAGTATGCAGAAAAGGTTCATGATTTGCAAAGCAATCAATGTAATACATCACATCAACAAATTGAAGAAACAAAAACCATATAGTTATCTCAATAGATGCAGAGAAAGCTTTTGATAAAATATAACATCCTTTCATGATGAAAACCTTAAGCAAAATGGATGTAGAAAGAAGATTCTTCAACACAATCAAGGCAATTTATGACAAAACAAAGGCCAGCATTCTATTGAAGGGGAAAAGCTGTAAGCATTTCCCCTAAGATCTGAAACCAGACAAGGATGCCCACCCTCACATTTTTGCTATTTAATATATTCCTGAAAGTCTTAGCCAGAGCCACTAGGCAAGAAAAAAAAATCAAAGGGATACAAATTGGAAAGGAGGAAATCAAACTATCCTTATTTGCAGATAACATGATTCTATATATAGGGGATCCAAAAGACTCCACTGAGACACTACTGGAACTCATAAGAGTTTGGTAAAGTGGTAGGATATAAAATTAAGACAGAAAAATCAATAGCCTTTGTATTCACAGATAATGTCATGGCTGAGACAGAACATTTAAGATCACTCTCATTCACAATAGCCCAAAAAGAATTAAATATCTTGGAATAAACTTAACCAAGGATGTCAAAGATCTCTGTAATGAGAGGGAGGAGATGTACAGTTTGACACATGCTCACTTGGACTTACCCCAATGGTAGAGCTAGAAACGTGCCAGGGGATTCCAATTCAATCCCATCAAGGTGGCATGTACCAATGCCATCGCACTAGGCAAAGTGATCAGTTTACGCTCATAATTGATCATAATGACAGGATTAAGCTTCAAAGGGATCACAAAACAAGACTAGTGTCTGCTAATACTAACTGATAGAATCAAAAAGGAGAGAACAATCCAACGTGGGAAGCAGGATACACAGCAGACTCTTGAATGGCAGATGTCTTAAACAGCACTCTGGCCTTAGAATCAGCCCTTAAGGCATTTGGATCTGGCTACAAAGCCCATGAGAGTTTCGCAGGCATGGAAAGCCAATACACCCTGTCAAAAAAAAAAAAAAAAAAAAAAAAAGAAAGAAAGAAAGATCTCTGCAAGTGAGATCCTAGTGGAAAGAATGGGTCATCAAAGAAGTAGGTACCTTTCTCTGAAGGGAGGAGAGAACTTCCACTTTGACTATGGCCTTGTCTAAATAAGATTGGAGTTTGTGAAATCAAAATGCTCCATAGCCTTGGCAGCTCGTGACAAGAGCCTCGGGTGATTACTCACGTCATAAATAAGAGTGTCAATTGTTAAACAACAACGGGAGTTACTGTGCACCTACTCCCCATACAGGATCTCTGTCCTTAGTATGTTGTACTATACAAATTAACAGAAAAACTACCACTCAAACAGTACTCTATACTTTGTGTATCTGTTGGGTGCAGTCTGTTGAAATCTTTATTTAGTATATACTAAGTTGATCTTCTGTATATAAAGATAATTGAAAATGAATCTTGATGAAGAATGAGATGGGAGAGGGAGTGGGAGATGGGATGGTTACAGGTGGGAAGGAGGTTATGAGGGGAAAAGCTGCTATAATTCAAAAGTTGTACTTTGGAAATTTATATTTATTAAATAAAAATTGAAAGAGAGAACTATCTCAAATTAAAGATCTAATGATACATCTTGAAGACTTAGAAAAACAAGAACAAACCGATTTATTTATTATTAAATTTATTAAAAAATAAAAACAAAAAAGATCTCTATTATGAAAATTGCAAAACACTAAAGAAAGAAATAGAAGAGGACATTAAAAATGGAAAAATCCTTCATGTTCATGGATTGGAAGAATCAACATCACCAAAATGTCCATGCTGCCAAAAGCAATTTACGGATTCAATGCAATCCCAATCAAAGTACCAATGACATTCTTCACAGATCTAGAAAAAATGATGCTAAAATTTATATGGAAACACAAGAGACCCCAAATAGCTAAAGCAATATTATATAACCAAAACAAAGCCAGAGGTATCACAATACCTGCTTTGAGGCATACTTCAGGGCAGTTATAATCAAAAGAGTCTGAGACTGGCACAAAAACAGACTTGTAAACCAATGGAACAAAATAGAAACTCCAGAAATCATCTATGCATCTACAACCAACTTATCTTTGATAAAGGAGCTAAAATTAATCCCTGGAGCAAGGACAGTCTCTTTAGTAAATGGTGCTGGGGAAATTGGATTTCCACATGCAGAACGTTGAAAGTAGACCTCTACCTTACATCTTACACAAAAATCCACTCAAAATGGATCAAAGACCTGTATCTATGACCTGATACCATCAAATTACTAGAGAATGTTGGGGAAATTCTGCAAGGCATTGGCATAGGCAAAGATTTCTTGAAAAGACCACAGAAGCATAGGCAATTAAAACCAAAATTGACAAATGGGATCAAGCTGAGAAGCTTCTGCACTACAAAAGAAGAAGAAGAGGGAGAAGGAGAAGGGGCTGGCACTGTGGCATAGTGGATAAAGCTGCGGCCTATAGTGCAGCATCCCATATGGGCACCAGATCTCGTCCTGGTTGCTCCCTTTCCAATCCAGCTCTCTGCTATGCCCTGGGAAAGCAGTAGAAGATGCCCAAGTCATTGGGCCCCTGCATCCACACAGGAGACCCTGAAGAAGTTCCTGGCTCTTGGCTTCAGATTGGCCCAGCTCTGGCCATTGTGGCCATCTGGGGAGTGAACCAGTAGATGGAAGACCTCTCTCTCTGTCTCTCCTTCTCTATCTGTGTGACTCTGACTTTCAAAATAAATAAATCTTTAAGAGAGAGAGAGAGAAATAAAGCAAAGGTGCTTATTTAAAAGGAAGGAAGGAAGGAAGGAAGGAAGGAAGGAAGGAAGGAAGGAAGGAAGGAAGGAAGGAAGGAAGGAGGAAAGGAGAAGGAAGGAAGGAAGGAAGGACTCAGCAAAGTGAAGAGACAATTGACAGAATGGGAGAAAACTTCTGCAAACTGTGCAACTGATAAGGGGTTAACATCCGGACTCTATAAAGAGCTCAAGTAATTCAACAACAACAAAACAAACAATCCAGTTTAGAAATGGGCAATGTACTTAAACAGGCATTTTTCAAGAGAGGAAATTCAAATGGCTAACAGACACTTGAGAAAATGATCAGGATCACTAGCCATCAGGGGTATGTAAATCAAAACTACAATAAGATCTTCACCTCACTCCAGTTAGAATGGCTCTCAAATAGAAATCAACAAATGACAAAGGCTGCTGGCAAGGATGTGGTAAAAAGGTAGCCTGGTTCTCTGTTGGTGGGAATGTAAACTGGTACAGCTACTGTAGAAAACGGTATAGAGTACCTCAGAAATCTGAACACAGACTTACCATATGACCCAGCCATCCCACTCCTGGAATTCTAGCTAAACCAAAAGCAATCAGCTTATGAAAGAGTTATCTGTACCCCTATGTTCATTGGAGCACAATCCACAATAGCAAAGATGTGGAATCAACCCAGATGCCCATCAACTGTTGACTGGAAAAATAAATTACAGTATATATACACTATGGAATACTACTCAGCTATAAAAAGAAAAATGCAATCCTGTTTTTTGCAATAAAATGGAGGCAACCAGAAACCATTATAGTAAGTGAAATAAACCAGTCCCAGAAAGGCAGAGATCATATATTTTCCCTGATCCAAGGTAACTAACAGAGTACCTGAAAGGTAATGTATTGGGTTGAAATAAACATTTGGAGATTCAATGATTGTTTACAGCCCTTGTCT
Organism: Oryctolagus cuniculus; assembly: GCF_051225735.1. Classification (NCBI taxonomy): domain Eukaryota; kingdom Metazoa; phylum Chordata; class Mammalia; order Lagomorpha; family Leporidae; genus Oryctolagus; species Oryctolagus cuniculus. The sequence goes on from NC_142879.1 coordinate 63,223,909, forward strand.
CTTCCATTGAGGAACAGTTATTTGTTTTGTTTTCTTGTGTTTTCTTTATTTCTTCATGCTATTTGTTGAAATCTTTTACTTATTATTAGGGTTAACTATATGATCATTAAGTAAACTGAAAATAGATCTTTGTAAAAATTAAGCATAGATCCAGCGCCACGGCTCAATAGGCTAATCCTCCACCTGTGGCACCGGCACACTGGGGTTCTAATCCCGGTCGGGGCACCAGATTCTGTCCCGGTTGCCCCTCTTCCAGTCCAGCTCTTTGCTGTGGCCCGGGAGTGCAGTGGAGGATGGCCCAAGTGCTTGGGCTCTGCACCCGCATGGGAGACCAGGAGAAGCACCTGGCTCCTGGCTTCTGATCAGTGCAGTGCACCGGCTGCAGCGGCCACTGGGGGGGGGGGGGTGAACCAACGGAAAAAGGAAGACCTTTCTCTCTGTCTCTCTCTCTCACTGTCTAACTCTGCCTGTCAAAAAAAAAAAATACCCTCCTTCCCTGTTTCCTTCTTATACTATCCCTATAAAAAATAAAAAAAAAAAATAAAATTTAAGCATGGGAATGTGAAAGGAAGGAGAAGGATGGGATGAAGCGTGGGTGAGAGGGAGCATAGGGGGAGAAATGTCCTATGTTCCTAACTCTGTATACTTGAAATACATGAAATTTGTATAACTTAAATAAATTTTAAAAATACATATAAAAACTTACTTCAAAAAGCTAATGGAACATGTAGCTAAAAGATAAGTTTAGGAGCAAGCATTTGTCCTAGCAGCTGGGACACTGGTGTCCTCAAAGTACCTGGGTTCCATATCTGGCTCTGGCTCCTGACTCCAGCTTCCTGCTAATGCAGACCATGGCAGGCAGCAGTGACAACTCAAGTAACTGAGTTTCTGCCACCCACATGAGAAAACTTAACTGAATTCTTGTCTCTCAGCTCCAGCATCAGGGGCCATTGCAGGCATTAGAAGAGTGAAAAAAGTGGATAGGAGCTCTCTCTATTTCTCTGCCTCTCAAATAAATACACATTTTTAAAGGATATGCTTATTTTGGTAAAAAAAAATTTATATTTTTCATAATATGCTTTTTGCATGAATTTTTAAAAAACGCTTTGAATGTCCAAAAAAATCAGTTATCTGTAACTAGTGGAATTAGGATTGCCTTCTTCTATTTTCCTCATTTTGCTTACTGCATTTTCCCCCATAAACATGTATTTTTTTTTTTTTTGACAGGCAGAGTGGACAGTGAGAGAGAGAGACAGAGAGAAAGGTCTTCCTTTGCCGTTGGTTCACCCTCCAATGGCCGCCGCGGCCGGCGCGCTGCAGCCGGCGCACCGCGCTGATCCGATGGCAGGAGCCAGGAGCCAGGTGCTTTTCCTGGTCTCCCATGGGGTGCAGGGCCCAAGCACCTGGGCCATCCTCCACTGCACTCCCTGGCCACAGCAGAGAGCTGGCCTGGAAGAGGGGCAACTGGGACAGAATCCGGCGCCCCAACCGGGACGAACCCGGTGTGCCGGCGCCGCTAGGCGGAGGATTAGCCTAGTGAGCCGCGGCGCCGGCCTAAACATGTATTTTTAACAAGAAAAAACATATTTTATAATTTTTAATTTTATTTGTTTAAAGAGTCAGATTAGGTAACTGTGTGGCTCCTGGACTTTTAGAAAACTTGACTGCTTTGGAAGATTGACGTTTCCTTATTTCTTCCCTAGTTCGCATTCTGACCCAGCAGGGGACATAATAGTGTTGACTTCAACTCTGTCTCAATTCTGCCGTTTTCACTGCTGAAGTAGTTTCATGGATCATGAACTGCAGGAGTGACTTCAGTAATATCAGCATTCAAAACAGAAAGGACAAGCTATCCAAGACAAAGAGCAAATCAGGAAAAGCAGTGGCCTTCAAAAACACACATGATTAATTACCCTCTGAAATGAAGCTGTGCTCCGCTTTGCTCCCCAAGCTCCCTTACGCAATTATAAGGGGAAATGGCTTGTTTTATAAAACCCAAGAGTACCAAGTCGCATGCTGAGGGCAGGGTGGAGGGAGCCGTCAGCCCATGAGGGAGCAACAAGAGAATATAGAGAATTTAAAAACAATAAAACCAAGTAAAAGTGTGTCTGTTTTTTTAAAACCCACTGTGCAACAACAAGCCCCCTCTGCACTTGGTACATTATAAATAGCCCAGTGGAGAATTAGCCAATGGGACAGAGGATTTCTCCAATCTTGAAGCAAGTAAGTTTTTGTGATCTTTCTATAAATCTCCTTCCCCCTCTTTGTTTTGTTTCCCTCCCCCTCTCTCCTAACTCCAATTCTCTTCCTCCCTTCCTTCCTTCTTTCCTTCCTTCCTTCCTTCCTTCCTTCCTTCCTTCCTTCCTTCTTTCCTTCTTTCCTTCTTCCTTTCTTCCTTTCTTTCTGAGAGGGGGGAAAAAACTACAAGTAAAGTTAATGGGTCATGTGTGTTCCGAAACTCTGGCAAGGAATGAACTTCAAGACTGGACAAGTTCTGTTTATTTGCTTCTTTCATGAGTACACCATTCCATCTTAACTTGATTTGAGAGTCATATTTCTTATACCTTTTAACTCTCCTCAGTTCTTTGAAGAACTAGACATTTTTTTCTTCTTTTATTCACCCCTGCATTTCAATGCAACTTTTCTATAAATGTTAGGGCTTGATTACCCAAGGTCAAACACCAGTGAGATTAATTTTATTTCTTATGTGCTGTGTGTTATTTTCAAGGCTTCTCTTAATATTTCTATTCCATTGTGCTATTAGAATTGCATCACTTTAATATTGCAAGCTAAGCACTTTCCTTTTTGTATCTCTGGTTGTATAAAGGTTAATATGTTTACAGATTTTACAGGATTTTAAATGCTTTCAGAAATCCATGCTCCCCATTTGCATTCATATGATATTTTTAGTTTTGAAATTCTTTACAGGTAAGTTATAATCCTAGGTACAGAGGGAACAGTCTGTGGAAAAATTCCATTAGTATAATCCCATTGTTCTAGATCAACTGGGTTAATTCATTTTCAACACAATGAAATCAAGTCATAAAAGAGTGTTTTGATAGACAGACATATCAACTCCTGAATTCCAACATCACACAAATAGCAAAGCAGCAGAACCAGGCATTGATGTGTGTTCCAGGACAACCAGCAGTTACTCATTCAAAAAGTAAACTTTTGAAATTTTTTTCTTCTATATTCACTATAGGTAATGAGCTATAATCTCTCCAGAGTGAACGTGGTATCAGTTATTAAAGGAAGTTCCTAAAGGGACACTCAGTCATAGAGTGGGCTCACTGGCTTCAGATCAAGCCTCTCTCAGCTCCGCTTATTTGTGAAAATTACTGGTAGAGTGTGAACCATATTTTTTTCCAACAAATTTACTTAGTACAGTTTTGTATGTCAATTACATTGGTAGTGAATCACTTAATGTAAGGAGGTAAAGCCTCATCACAGAAACAGAGAGACAGAAATCTCCCCTTGACACCCTTATATTCCTTTGCTGAGACATGTACCAGCACCATCAATTAATAAAAAATTACTGTTATTGTCATAGAAACAGAGTAGAATGCTGGTTATCAGAGGCTGAAGGTGGAAGGATCAGGGAGACACTGGCCAAAGAATACGAACTCCAATGAGAGTGAAGGAATAAGAGTTACACGAGACATAATGATGACTACAGTTAATAAGAATACACTGTGTCCTTGGAAACAGCTGAGACAGTAGATTCTGAGTCTTCTCACAACGTCAAAAAATATGGGAGGTAATACAATTACTAATTAATCGATTTAGCCAATTCACAGTGTACACACATATGTAGTCATAGAAACTCATGTTGTGTACCATAATATGTACAATTTTTATTTGTCAATTTAAAAAATATATTCTTGTAAAATTGATAAAAACTGCTATTGAGTATGTACTATGTGCAAGGCACTGTCTTCAGCATATTTTATACACTGTCACATTTAATGTGCATAATAATTCTTGGAGGTAAGCCTTATTGGGAAACTTAATATTTGAGAAAAATTAGGCATTTTATGCATGGAAACACACTTCAGTAATAAAGAATAACATTTGCTTTATGCAAAACAAAAAAATAGCATTAGATTGATCATATAAATTTGAAGCTACTCATCACTAAACCCACACAAAAGTAATGATATGCTTATAATATGTATTTATAGAGACAGACTTAGAGAGAAGTTCACTTACTTTCTTGACTTAACCAAAGACTTCTTGAGTAAGTACTCTCTTATTTACCAAAAGAGACAGACACACAGGTCTTCAAGCGACTTTCCCAACTGTTATCAAACAGTTACCAACAGCCAATCTTAAAATGCATTTCTTTACCACCTATCCAGTTCTGCAAATACTCAAAGAAGCACTATGTATTTGAAAACTATGTAACAGCAATAACAACCAAAAAAGCCTTTAGAAATAATACCTTAAAACTGTGATTGATGTAAGTATCTCTTCCATTACAAATGTTACTGAGACATAATAATCCGGGGTACACCAAGAAATCTTCATAGGATTATATTTTATTTGAAAGAGAGAGAAAGAAAGGAAAGAGGGGGAGAACATTCCCATTTATTGTTTGATTCCTCGAACATCCCAGGCTGAGACAGGCCGAATCTAGGAGCTGGAACTCAGTCTGGGTCTTTCACATAGGTAGCAGGGGCCCAGGTACTTAAGCCTCTCATGGTATTCATTAGGAAGCAGAGCTGGGACCCAAACCCAGGCACTTCAATATGGCATGCATACTCAGAAGGGTGCTAAATCACAACAGAATTGGATTGCTTTGCTTAGTTATTTATTCCCCATGTTTTGTGTTGCTTGCTTAAGTCTTTACTAAAGCACTCATAGAAAAAGGGGACCAATCTTTCCATTTAGGCAGGATTTTAAAATATCCCCTTCCTCCACCTACACACAAACATGTACGTGTATACACATGCACATATACTGACATGTGTTCAGGCACAGGCCAGTTTTTTAAAGATATTTTGATGAAAATTATATGCTTTGGCAGATTTTAATATTTCTTAGAACTGAAATTATCTTCCCAGGCAAGTGGACACTCTCCCTGTGGAACACAGAGCTGTCAAAAGATCAGAGGGCTTTGTCTTAAATCAAAAAAATTGTCACCACTCCAGTAGGAAGTTCTCTCTGAGGCCAGAAAAAATAGGGCTGGCACTCTTTATAGGATTACTCTTCCTCCTGTGCCAAAGTCTTAACCTGACTCTTCTCTTTCTGGATTACCGTGGTGAGACTTGTTGGCCATCATAGCGCACCTGGTTAATCCAATGCTTCTCACACTCTCCACTTGCTCCTGGCGTATTGAACGGACTCTGACCATCTCCCACTTGCCAATTACTGATGAGCTCTCAAATCACTTCAGAGTACAAAAACTGCCATCTTCGGGTGTTCAGACTATACAGGGAACTCTGAAAGCTACACCCTTCCTCTGTATTTTATTTAGGTTTGTGATCCCGGCTCCACACTCACATCATACACACCGGCAGCCCATTAGTGGCCATGGGCAATGCTCAGTCAGTCAAGGTCCTGTCAAACTGCACCGGGGAGTTGCACTGTTTTCGCCCATCACATTGACAGCTGGTCTTAGAAACCCTTTCTTCTTGGATCTCCATGCCAGCATGATTGCGGCAGCATTTCCTCCCCTCCTCCACTACTCTATCCCCTGGGGAGAAACAGATCAAATGGAGGAGGAGGAGGCAGGGCAGAGGAATGTAATCCGTATTTGTTCAATGCACTAACTCGGTTCTGGCTGTGGCTGGCTGATTGTGTACAGCACCATGATAATTTATTTAGCAGCTGCTCTGCATCCATGTGTTCTGCAGAGTGCTGTTGAGTGTTCTGTGATATAAATTAAGTCTCATGACAACATAATGAAATTGTTACTATTTTTCTTATTCCACAAACGAGGAAATTAACACACACACAGTCAAGTCTCTGAAATGCTCTTTCTTATCCATCTTCAGACTTCTCTGCATGAGTACCATACTGTGGGGAGCAACTGAGACTAGACTAAGTTACTGGAATTAAGACTTATTCTATGCATCTGCTCTCCCACAATATGGCGCTGGGGAGGAGTAAAACTTCTACGCAGCTGCCTCTCGCCAATTTGACTGATAAGCTGCAGGAGCTGATCCTGCTCCTGATTGGAGGAGAGCAGCGTGCTCGGTGTGTGGGCAGCAGAGTTGGGATTGGTGGAAGAGGACTATAAAGGAGGAAAGAGACAACATGCACCAGGAACATCTGAAGGAACACCTGAGCAGCCCCCGAGGGAGCCAGCCGGCGGTGTGCCGCTCCTCCGCAGAAGCGGGGAAAGCGGCAGGGGGCACCGACCCTCCACGGAGGTTGAGGGGTCGGCAGCCAACCGGGGAAGGACCAGCAGCAAACCCGGGAAGGGCCGAGCAGACAAAAGAACAGCGCAGGGTCCTGTGTCGTTCCTCCGCGAATGGGGGAGCGACACCATACCACGTGATAAGCACTATCCCCGAGTTTGTACACGGGAGCACTGAAACACGGTCTCCCAGAGATGTTCACTTCCTAATCCCCAAAACCTATGAGTGTGCTCGGTTTCATGGGGTCCTTGTTTCCTGTTGCTGTAATACAGTACCTGAAACTGTGGGATTTATAAAGAAAAGCTTATTTTGGCTCATAGAAAGCACGACACTGGCTTCTGCTCAACTTCTGGTGAGAGCTACACGCTGTGTCTTGATGTGGCAGAAAAGCAGAGGGCAAGAGGGCACATGCAGAAGAGAAAACATGAGGAGTCCCTGACTTTATAACAACTGGCTCTAAAGTAACTAATCCAGCCCCATGAGAACTGCTTTAATCCTTCTTAACAACATAATCACACCTTGAAGGTCCCCAAAGCACAGGCAGTAAAAGCAAAACTAAATAAATGGGACTATATTAAACTCAGAAGCTTTTGCATAGGTACGGGAACACAATAGGAAAAAAATTTGCAAACCACCTACCTGACAAAGGATTAACATCCCAAATACATCAGCAACTTAAAAAAACTCAGCAACAAGAAAACAACCAATCTAGTTGAGAAATGGGCAAAGGACTTCAATAGATAGTTCTCAAGAAATACAAATGGGCTGGCACCACCGCTCACTTGGCTAATCCTCTGCCTGTGGCGCCGGCACCCCAGGTTCTAGTCCCGGTTGGGGTACCAGATAATGTCCCGGTTGCTCCTCTTCCAGTCCAGCTCTCTGCTGTGGCCCGGGAAGGCAGTGGAGGATGGCCCAAGTGCTTGGGCACCTGCACCCACATGGGAGACCAGGAGGAAGCACCTAGCTCCTGGCTTTGGATGAGCGCAGCGCACCGGTTGTAGCAGCCATTTGGTGGGTGAACCATTGGAAGAAAGACCTTTCTCTCTGTCTCTCTCTCTCTCTCTCTCACTGTCTAATTTCCTGTCCAAAAAAAAAAAAAAAAAGAAATACAAATGGTCAACAAATATACGAAAAAAATGCTCAACATCTCTGCCATCAGAGAAATGCAAATCAAAACACAATGAGATGTTAGCCCATCCCTGTCAAAATGGCTAAAATCCAGAACACAGAGAGTAGCAAATGTTAGTGAGGATATGGACAAGGATGAACACTTATACACTGTTGGTGATAATATAAATTAGTGCAGCTACTGTGGTGGAGATTTCTTTAAAAACTAGAAATAGACTTGCCATATGATCCAGCAATCCCACTCCTGGGTATACACACAAAAGACTTGAACACAACGTATTAAAGAGATAGCTGCATGACCATGTTTATAGCAGCACTATTCACAATAGCCAAGGTGTCCATCATCAGATGAATGGATAAAGAAATGTAGTGTGTGTGTATGTGTGTATACACACATACAATGGAATATTATTCAGCTATAAAAAAGAGTTAAATTCTGCCATCAGAAGGACATCAGGTTGAGTGAAATGAACCAGACCCAGGAAGACAAATACTGCATGTTCTCCCTTATATGTGGGAGCTAAAATTTTAAAAACAAACAAAAGGGGCCAGCATGGTGGTATAACAGGTTAATCCTCTGCCTACAACACCTGTATCCCATACGGACATCAGTTCAAGTCCTGGCTGCTCCACTTCCAATCCAGCTCCCTGCTAATGTACCTGGGAAAGCAGTGGAAGATGGCCCAAATGCTTGGGCCCCTACATCCACATGGAAGACCTGGAAGAAGCTCCTGGCTTCGGGCTTTTGTCTGGCCAAGCCCTGGTCATTGCAACCATTTGGGGAATGAACCAACGGATGAAAGCCCTCTCTCTCTCTCTCTCTCTCTCTCTCTCTCTCCCTTTCTCTCTCCATGGCTTGCCTTCCAAATAAATAAATAAATCTTTTAGAAAAGGGAAAGAAAGAAATGCCTGTGTATTTCAGTATTACTATAAAAATAGCTTTGTAAAACTCTGTTCTATACCTCTGTCAAACCAGTGGTTAAGGATGTTATACTACTATAGTTTTAACAATTTGTCTTTAAAATTTATTGTACATGGGTGAAATGGTCATTTTTCCATTCAATTATTGTTTATAGCCATTGTCTATATCTCCATTAAACTTGGGTCTTTTTGCTTTTTACTTGTTAAACTTAATATTCAGTGAAGTGTTAAGCCTTTTTATTGTAATGTAATTTTAAAATATGTTCTTTCAAAAACTAAAAAAAAAGAGAGAGAGAAGGAAAGAGGTTGGGAGAGGGGGGAGACAAGAGGAGGTGGCAGGGAGGAAGGGATTATCTTTATGTTCTTAGAACTGTATCTATAAATCACATTGAATCTGTTAAAAACTAATTAACATTAAAATTAATTTTTTTAAAAAAGAAAGAATGGAACTTGGGTAGGAACCCAGGAGGACAATTTGTTTAAGGGATGGGCCAAGGAAGGTTAGCCAGGATAAGAGGCCTTCCAAATCTGTATTGGTAAAATATAATTAAAGGAAAACATTTATTATTGGATAAGCATTAAAAGAGAAAGTGATGTGCACTGCAGGCATCCTCAAGAGATCCCCAGTTCGCTAAGACAGAAAGAAATCTCAGCCTCCTACACAGTCATGCAGATACAACCCACTACACACATGGCCTCAAGACAGAACTAGTCCTCAACAGAGATGACTTGTCAGTACCGTTTGTCATAATCCTTGATTAGACTGGCAATTAGGATGACCACCTCTGTCAGGTAACCAGCTTCATGCAAAGGTAGGGACTGGAGTCCCTAGCTTGCTGAATGCCAGTTTTGCTTGCTTGCCTGCCTGCTGTATAGGTCTCATCTTGGGCCAGCAAGGGGGCAGGCCGGGTCCTTGAGAACAAAGTAAGCTCTCCTGGAATTTCTGACCTTCTGCTCCCCACCAGCTCCCCTGGCATTTATGGCCCAATGCTTCCCACCAGTGACTCCCCACTCCCTGTGCCATGCCCTCTGTGTGGCCTTCCCACCACATAACGCATATAGCCTATACATTTAAATGAACCAGTGAACATGTTAGGTCCCAATACCTTGCCATATAGAGAGTGAGAAGGTAACCTACGTAGGAGATGACCTGCACCCTTGTATGTGTGAGGCTATAAAAACCTCTTATGCAAATGAGAGGGCCTTTTGCCTGTGCACTGCTAAATGGCTGTGTGCGGGTAGGGGGTCCCAGCCGGCTGGTAACAAATAAACCTCTGCTTTTGCATCCGCGACTGTGCCTTGTGCATTGATTGGGAAATTCGGACTCTACAAAAGGAAAATAAACTTTTCATATCTTATGACAAGAGGTAGCTTTGAAATTGGAACAAGGGACCACCACCACCCAAGTTGGGCTCCTACCAGCTAAGGAACCTGGGAAAAGGGATGCTATCTCCCTTAAAATTTACATTCAAAAGAACTGGCCTCCAGCTACTTAACAAAGACATTTCTGGGGCCAGTGCTGTGGCTTAGGTTAAGCCTCTGTCTGGGGCGCTGGCATCCCATGTGGGTGCTGGTTCACATCAGTTTACCTCCTGGCTGTTCCACTTCCAATCCAGCTCTCTGCTATGGCCTGGGAAAGCAGTGGAGGATGGCCCAAGTGCTTAGGCCCCTGCACCCATGTGGGAGACCTGAAAGAAGCTGCTGGCTCTTGGTTTTGGATCAGCCCAACTCCAGCTGTTGGCAGCCATTTGAGGAGTGAACCAGCAGATGGCAGACCTCCCTCTTTGTCTCACCTCTGTCTGCAATTCTTCCTCTCAAATAAACAAACAAATCTTTAAAAAAAAAAAAAGAATAAATACTTTTATTCTAAATCATAAAGTTGAAAGCACTATGTAGTTTTTAAAAGCATTTATATACATTGCAGGCAAGAGGAGGAGTTTATCTTTTTTTTTTAATTTTTATTTATTTATTTGAGAGGCCACTCATATGGGATGCCAGTGACTGGGGCAAAGGCTTAGCCCTCTACACCAAGGTGCTGGCCTAGAAGAATTTATCATTTCAACTTGTCTAAAGCAAATTCTCTAACAAAAGGGATAGGAGTACAAATCTATTCATATTTCAACAGGAACAATTAACCTAATTATGTTTCATTTGCATTTGTTCCTACATATGAATGGGACACCACCTAGAATTCAAAGAAGACATACCCTGAGATAGGTTGTGTTTTGGTTTTAATTTTAATTTAAGATTTAGCAGTGTACGGGTAGAGGGGTGAGCATCCCACACCTAGTGAGGACAGCCAGTTACAGAACTTTACCAGAGGTTTGGGTCGGGGGCGGGGCTGGGGGGGGTACCCAGCAGGGTTGTGTCAGAGAACCAATCAGGTTCATCACCTAGGACATGGAGGCAGTGGAAAGGAAGGGTTTGAGAGAGGCGGGGTGGGGTAAAAAGAGAGAAATTATGGTGCAGAATTTTGGAGAAAGCCAGGTAAAGGGATTCACTTTACTGGAAGAAGATACACAAGACTCGTCTCTAAGAAAAGAGGATGGGAAATAAGGCAGCAAAGGATGAGTGGGAATGTGCGGGTTGGAAGAGGACTTGACAGACCCGACAGAGGAAGCTGAAGATGTTTACATTTAGCATACTGCTTGGTGCATAGGGAACCCAAAGCAAAGAGAGCCATTAAGAGGGGAGAATCATCTATCAAGAACGTTCAGGAAAAGAAAGCAGGGAGATTAAAATTTAAGAGCCAAAGAGACCTGAATATCCATCCCAGTTAACATCCAAGGGTTGTGATGAGGCTGAAATGATAACACGCTTTCAGGACATGCTACCTTGGTGCTGCTCAGGTCGCTAGTTTAAAAATACCATAGACTGCGGATGTAAAGCAAACTTTACACCTTCACAAGTCTGGATACAGCAAGTTCAAGATCAGAGTGCCAGCTCAGGGCCCGCCTCTCAGTCTACAAACAGATGCCCTCTTGCTGTGTTCTTACACGGTGTAGAGATGCTCTCTTCTGGTAAGATACTAATCCTATTCATCAGAGCCCCACCTTCAGAACCAAAGAAAGTAGGCAAAGGACATCAGAACTATTATGAAAGCTGTGCTCCTTATGTCCAAGAAGGTAGAACAAAGAACTAGAAAAAACAATCCTAAAATTCATATGAAAACACAGAAGACCCCAAATAGCAGAAGCAATCTTAAATAATAAATGTGTGGCTCCCAAGGCCTGAGTTGTGGCACAGCAGGTAAAACCTCCACCAGTGATGCCAGCACCCCATATGGGTGCCAGATCGAGTCCCGGCTGCTCCAACTTCCAATCCAGCTCTCTGCTATGGTCTGGGAAACCAACAGAAGATGGCTCAAGTGCTTGGGCCCCTGCTACCCATGTGAGAGGCCTACATGAAGCTCCTGACTCCAGCTTTGGCCTGGCCCAGTGCTGGCCATTGTGGCTATCTGGGAAGTGAATCAGCAGATGGAAACTCTGCGTGTGTGTGTGTCTCCAAACTTTCTCTGTAAATCTTTCAACTATATAAATAAATCTTTAAAACCACAAAAAAGTGCAGCTCCGCACTTCCTACCAGGAAATGGCAGGGCTGGAGTTCAGGTTTGTACATTCACTGCTTACGTTCCTGGCACTTGCAGAAGGCCAGATGGAGAGTGCACAGATGACTAATGGAGCAATCAGGCTAAATCCAGCAACGCAAAGTCCCCTTCCATGAAAACTCCCGCCGTCCTCTCTGCAGAAAGGAATTATGCTTTGTACTTCATAAAGTTTTCATGAAGATGAAGAAATTAATGTTTTCAAAGGTAGTTGAGAACTCTGGACAGCAGTGCCTATATTGTAGGTTAAGAAATCTATAGACATCTGCATTACCAAGGCCCTGACTTTGGACTTAAAAAGAAAAATCTAGAGGAATTCTGTCCTACACAGTGGCCACTTATAACATGTGGCTATTGAGCACTTAAAATATGGCTAGTGTGACTGAAGAACTGAATTGTAAATCTTATTTATTATTTATTTGAAAGGCAGAAAGAGACAGTTTCCATCCACTGGTTCACTCCCTAAACGTCTACAACAGCAAGGGCTGGACCAGGCACTAGTCGGGAGCCCAGGACACAATCTGGGTCTCCCATTTGAGTAGCAGGAACCCAAGTACTTGAGCCATCACATGTTGCCTCCCAGGGTGTACATTAACAGGAAGCTGAAGTCTGGAGCTGAGACCTTATTTAACTTTTTTCTTTTCTGAAGATTTATTTCTTTATTTGAAAGGCAGAGTTACAGAGAGGCAGAGACGAGAAAGAGAGAGATCTTCAATCATCTGGCTCACTCCCCAAATGGCCGCAGTGACTAGAGCTGGGCTAGGCCAAAGCCAGAAGCCAGGAGCTTCTTCTGGGTCTCCTATGTGGATGCAGGGGCCCAAGGGCTTGAGCCATCCTCTGCTGCTTTTCCAGGCACATTAGCAGGGAGCTGGGTCAGAAGTTTTGCAGCTGGGACTCAAACTGGTGTCCATATGGGATGCTGGTATCACAGGCAGCAGCTTTACCTGCTACGCCCTGATTATTTAAATTTTAATTAATTAAAAATGTTGGCTAGTGGCTACATATCACACAGTGCAGCTTAGAACAATGACAAAATAGAAGCATTTAATATTTAAAGTATCCAGCTCATAGGAAGTTCCTAAAAAATAATTATTATAATGATACATATCATTAAAAATATTTTCAACATCTAGAACAGAGTTTCCCAAGCTATTTTCCAAATAACACTTTTCCTTTTGGAAATGTTAAGCTTAATAACATATGTGATTAACAAAATGAAATAGAAGTTCTCAGATCATCCATTGTTAATATGCATTATGCATATTCAAGAATAGCATATGGTATGCAGAACTTTTATTTTTTTTAGGCCTTTTCAATATTTTCCCCAAAGTTATGTATTCCCTGAAACTCTTTTATCCCCAAAGTATCTATTAACAATACCTGAGGAGCCAACATTGTGGCGTAGTGGGCTAAGCCTCCACCTGCAGCACCAGAATCCCATATGGGCACTGGTTCATGTCCTGGCTGCTCCTCTTCCAATCCAGCTCTCTGCTTATAGTTTGGGAAAGCAGTAGAAGATGGCCCAAGTGCTTGGGCCCCTGTATCCAACTGGGAGACCCAGAAGAAGCGCCTGGCTTCTTCCAGTGGATGGAAGACCTTTCTCTCTGTCTCTCCTTCTCTCTCCTTCTCTGTCTATAACTGTATCCCTCAAATAAATAAATAAATAAAATCTTTTTAAAAAAAATCACCTGAAACTTGTGTTTTGGAAATTTCCTGAAACGTATTTCAGGAAATGCTAGTGTGGAAAAAAGGAACACAATACAATTAAAATCCTTAATCCATATGGCACTACTTGAAATGAGACAATGCCAGGACGCAGCATTAGATCTTGAGGCTACACATTATTCTGGGATTAAGCTATTTTTAAAATTATTTTTAAAATTATTTATTGATTAACTTGAAAGAGAGAAATAGACAGAAAGGGAGACCTTCCATCCCATAGTTCACATCCTGATTACCTGCAACAGCGGGGGCTGGACTGGGCTGCGCCCACACCAGGAGCCAGGTACTCCATCTGATTCTGCCAGCAGGTGGGAAGCTAAGCTAGGGCCTGAACTCAGGCACTGACACGGATCGAGGAGCTTCGGGTGAGCATCTTAACCACCGTGCCAAATTCCCACCCCGGGCTGCCTTCTGCTAACACTATCTTTTACCTCATCCTTTATCCACAAGGGCCCACCCTACATCTTTTTGTGGTAGCCTCTGACAGAGTAAAACAGCTTTTTTTTTTTTTTATTACAGCATAGGAACACATTTTAAAAATGAATTTTCTACATAACAGGTCAAAACAGCATGTTATTACTACCATTTTGTTCTCAATGTATGTATTTATTCACCTCTGGGTTTGATGGCTAATACAAATAAGAAGACGGTCAGTAGCTGTGGCGTAGCATCCCATATGGGCTCAAGTCCCAGCTGCTCTACTTACAACCCAGCTCCCTGCTAATGTACCTGGGAGGGAAGTGGAGGATGGACCATGTTCTTGGGCCCCTGAACACATGAGGGAGACCCAGATGAAACTCTTGGCTGCTGGCTCTGGATCAGCCCAGCTCTGGCTGTTGCCACTATTTAGGGAGTGAACCAGCAGATGGAAGATCTCATGCTCTCTCCCTATCTCTCTCTCTGTAACTCTGTCTGTCAAAAATATAAATAAATGTTTAAAACATAAAAAAATAAGGAAAAAAATCCCAAAGTGGGGACCATAGACATTCAAAGCCATCTTACCTCTTTCCCAGCATGTAATTGGGTTTTATGCTTTTAGTTGTTAAAGCATTAAAAGGCCACAACTTGTGTGTGTCTGTGTGTGTAGTGTGTGTGTGTGTATGAGAGAGAGAGAGATAGCAGGACTTTTTTTAGGTATTTTGTTTTATTTTGAAATTTTTTTGTTGTTGCTTTAGTAGCTAAGTTGCAATTACAGAATAGCTTTAGGTTAAATAGATATGGTAGGAAAAAAAAATCCCCAAACTAATTTACCTGTGATTTCTACTTTCACCCAGATAAAACGAACCAGATTTATCCTACCTAAAACTTTAAAACACAAAGAGAGAGAGAGAGAGAAAGAGAGAGAGAGAGAGAGAGAGAGAGAGAGAGAGAAATATAAACCAATGATTTTCAGGGGCTGGCTCTGTGGCACAGTAGGTTAAAGCTCTGACCTGCGGCACCGGCATCCCCCATAGGTGCCAGTTCAAGTCCCAGCTGCTCCACTTCTGATCCAGTTCCCTGCTGGTGCACCTGGAAAAGCAGTGGAGCATGTCCTGGGTCCTTGGGCCCCTGAATCCACATGAGAGACCCGAAAAAGGCTCCTGTCTTTGGATCAGCTAAGCTCCAGCTGTTGCAGCGATGTGGGAAGTCTCTACCTCTCTCTGTAACACTTTTAAATAAATAAATCTTTAAGAAAAAAAATGGTTTTCAGACAGTGGACATTAGGTAGTGCAGGAGAGTGATTCCTGAGAGTAGTTTACACTCCAAAAATTGCCCTAGACCACTACCTGGATAGACGTTCCAGGCTGCAGCCTGGGGCGGGGGAACCTCAGGCCACACCTACTACACATAGTCTTCTAGACACAAAGAAAGAACAAGTAAACAAGTAAAGAACAAAGAAAGTCCAAGTAAACCCAGGCAGAAAAAGTTCACAGAGCAGAACAGCAAAGAAGAAAGAATTGAACGGAGAAAGAGTTGAGGAGATTTGCAGTGGGTTCTCCCTGGATTTGTTGGCCTAGTATCGAGCAGTGAATGTGTGGGAAAACTACCTTACAGGTTCACATAGGATTAGAAATAGTTTGGTTCTCCCCCGAGTAGAAAAAATTCATAATTCCTAAGACAAAGGGTTGAATGACAGCGGGGTTCTGACTCAATGAAAGGGCAAAGTTAGCCCTGAATTAAAATCTGCTGATTCTACCTAATGCAAGCGAGAATCAAAACAATCAATCAGTTTCCAAGAAACCAAGCGTATCCAAGAACAAAGCTCAAAAAAGTTATAGGAATACAAAACATCCAGCTCCCAAAAAGGCAAAAAATCACAATGTTTAGCATCCAATCAAAAAATTACCAAGCATGCAAAGAAACAGGAGAGTGTGGCTCTTGACAAGAAAATCTAATCAATACGAAGAGACCCCAAAATAGCAATGATGGTAGAAAGTGTAGACAAAGCGTATCAACTGCTGTTGAAACTATGCTTTGGGTTCCAGCACTGTGGCACAGCAGGTTAAGGCCGCAGCCTGCAGCCCCAGCATCCCATTTGGGTGCCGGTTCAAGTTCCAACTGCTCCTCTTCCTATATAGCTCTCTATTATGGCCTGTGGAAGATGATCCAAGTTCTTAGGCCCCTGCACCTGCATGGGAGACCCAGAAGCAGCTCCAGGCTCCTAGCTTCAGATCAGCTCAGCTCTGGCCATTGTGGCCATTTGAGGACTAAACCAGCAAGCAGAAAACCTCTCTCTGTCTCTGTGTAATGCTTTCGAATGAATAAAATAAATCTTTAAAAAAAACTATGCTTCATGCATTTATGAAGGTAGAACACAGAGCTAGAAAAAAAGCAATTCTAAAAAAAAACAAAGACTCTGAACAGCAAAAGCAATCTTAAGCAATAAAAACAAAGCACAATACCAGATTTCAAGATATAGTACAGGATGGATATAATCAAAACAGCCTGGTATTGACACAAGAACAGACATGTAGACCAATGGAACAGAAGAGAAAGCTCAGAAATTGATCCATGTGTCTACAAGCAACTAATCTTTGACAAATAAGTTTAAATCATTCCCTGGAGGAAGGACAGTCTCCTCAACAAATGGTGTTGGGGAAATTGGACCTATGTATAAATAAATGTGAAACATGTCCCTTATCTCATGCCCTAAAAAAATCAACTCACAATGGACTGAGGGTCTAAAGTTAAGACCTGAAACCATCAAATTACCAGAAGAAAACAGAGGGAAAATGCTGCAAGACACGGACCAAGGCAAAGACTTCTTGGAAAGGGACACAGAAGCACAGGCAATAAGAGCAAAAATAGACAAATGGGATTGATTGAGCTCAGAACACAAGCACTAGGAGACATCATAGAAGGTAGGTGCAGAGAGAATAGAGATGAATGGAGATAGAAATGAGAGGGACAGAGTTGGTAAAGATATTGTGTGACAGAGAGAGGGAGGGAGGGGAGTTAGAAGGGGGAAGGAGGAAAGACTGAGAGAGAAAGTTGATGGAGAGCAATAGAGAGATAGCAGATATACAGACAGAGATGGAGGTGATAGAGCTAGAAATAGGAACAGAAACATACAGGATTTTGTTAGAGCGATTTGACCTTATACAAAGGTAGGAGCTGGCTAGGTCATCTGTGAAAGGCTGTTGTCTCCTGATCTGGTGCTGGGGCTTAAGGTGTGTGGGGCAGGCAGCTGGGAAGGAAAGATGGGTATAAAGTTGGGGGAAGCAGAAAAATATCCCATGGCTGCATTCTTGCTCCCCACAAGTTTCCCACAATAATCTGTTTTGTGGGTCTCCATAACCAGAAAGGGAATTGGGGGTAAATGTAATTCAGCCAAGCTAAGCTGACATTAAAAAACCACTGTGGCTGGTGGGAGGGAAGTTATGGGGGGGGGGGACCACAGTAATCCATAAGCTGTACTTTGGAAATTTATATTTGTTAAATATAAGTTAAATAAAAACCACTGTGGTAAGGAAAATAGCATTTGTGGGAGAGCAGAGGCTTACAATTACCCATGTTGGTTCTGGCCCCAATTAAAACCAAAATCAAAACCACATCTGGGGGTACTCTATCTCAGCTTATCACATAATGAGTTGTTTTGCAGTCACCTTTCTCTGTATTTAGAAATCCTGGAAGAACACTGTGAGGAATCCACTATGTGACTCAGCTGCCTTTTAAAGGAGAGGCCACGCACGGAACAAAAAGATTTCTCAGAGAACACCAAGCCATTAAGTAATGCCAAACAAAGTGTCCATCCCCAGAGAATTTCTCCTGCAACACTCTAGGCCATGGGGAAAGAGGTCGGGGTACCCACTCTTCCAAAGAAGATACTGGAACTGCAGAGCGAGCCAGGATAGGATTAACTAGTTCATGAACTTGAATCTCAGTTGCCTCAAAAGAATGTTTTTTCCAAGCATGAGTTCTCGAGGTTAATTGAGTCTGATCTAGAAAAGAGCTCAGTGGTGACAGAATAAGAGATAAGCAGATCTTTCCTAGGGTAAGGCCCAGAGGTCATTTTCCCTGGTGAGGAGAAGGTCTAGAAAAGCTGTTAGGGCCTCAGTGTTTCAGGGCTGCTAAAAACTGCTAAGAGTGGAGGCCGGAGTTCTCCACAGATACATCGGCAACGGAGCTCCATTTGTGGCAGCAAGAGCAACTCCAAACAACTTTGCCCATCCTCGATAGTCTGAGAGGAGGAGTAGCATGGCTGGTGAAGGAACACCTGGTGAAAACCAGGCAGCAACAGACGGGGCCAGAGACGACTGTGGCGCAGTGAGTCACGTCGCTGCTTGGGACGCCAGCTTCCCATATTTCAGTGCCAGTTTGAGTTCCAGCTGCTCATGTGCCTGGGAAGGCAACAGAGGACAACCCAAGTGCTTGGGCTCCTGCACTTGGATGAGAGAGACTAGGATGGAGTTCCTGGCTCCTGGCTTCAGCCTGGCCCAGCCCTGCCTATTGTGGCCATTTGGGGAGTGAACCAGGGGATAGAAGATTCTCTCTCTCTCTCTCTCTCTCTCCCTGCTTCTATGCCTTTCAAATTAATTAATTAACTTAAGAAAAAAGAAGGGGTCTAGAGACCTGCTGTGAAAAGCAGCATCCCTGGGAACCAGGAAGAAATACAGACATAGCCCACCCCTACCACGACCTCCGTCAAAGGGGGAGGGGTCTCTGAAACAACAAGGACTTCAAGTTCTAAGGTTTGAGAGGATTCAAGTGAAGAAGCCTTGACAAAGGAGCAAAGATCTGTGTTAGAGCATTTGAGGGCCAAAGAGTTTGTAAGAAACACAGAGTGTTCTGTCTTCGATACTCCAAAGTTCATTTTCAATTTCCTCTTTCCAGGCGATCCGGGGACTCAGATTTCGACTCCAGGTTTTGCTTGTCTGCAATGATCCCAGTCACACCCCTTCTCACCCTTCTTACACTCCTCTGCAGTACTCAGAGAGAGGAACTTTCAGAACACCCAGCCCCCTACAGGCAGCCCAGAGAGGTGGGGTGGGGGACCCGCGGAGGGTCAACTGTGAGGGGACAGTCCAAGGTCATCAGCAAGCATCCGTCAGGAAACACAGGCAGCCCGTCTGTTACAGGCTGGAGACCTGCACTACATGATTCGGTGAGCTTTCTGCTCCTTGACACAAGTGCATTTGGAGAAAGGACTAATGGTTGCTCAGGAGGAGGAAGCTGTAGCACGATGTGAGGTGCCTGTTTGAGACTCATGAAGCTTAATGAGGTTGCAGTGCCACTGAGGAAGAGTTAAGTCACAAATGGGCGATTTTCGGCATCAGCACATTGGAGTTTGGCTTTCACTTCGGGGCTCTAGGAGAAATGTGTGATAATGGAAAGCCAGGGCTTTTCACTTCTCAGACAAATCCTAGAGACTTGCACAATGCGACCACTAAGAATATCCTTTCTTTTCTCCTGTCTGCCTAGTACTGTGTTTGGCCCTGGGTATTCTTATACTTGACTTGATAAAGATTCTCATATTCTGAATGACCTGTAGCCATCTTTATTTAATACGTAAGTGGAATTTGGTTGTCTAATGAATGTACAATGCAAGAAATTTATTTGTCACACTGAAACCAACTTCCTTCCTCATTCTCCCATTTTTATACTCAAACAAATATAAAAATTTGCTCTGTCTGTGACCTCATTAACTAACAGATTAAAATATTGGCCCCAGTTGTTTATTCCTCCCTGGATCAACACTTAAGAAAAAAAATCTGTTTATATATTTGAAAGTTAAAGTTACAGAAAGAGAAAGAGAGATGGAGAGAGAGAATCTTTCATTCCTGGGTTCACTCCCCAGATGGCCGCAATAGCCAGGTCTGGCCAGGCTGAAGCCAGGAGCTCTCCCACATGGGTGGCAGGAGCCCAAACACTTGGGCCACTTCTGATGCTTTCTCATTCCACTAGCAGGGAGCTGGATCAGAAGTGGAGCAGCCTGGACACAAACCGGTGCCTACATGGCTTGCTGGCATCACAGGCCGCGGCTTTACCTGCTATACCACAACGCAGGCCTCTACACTTTTTTTTTTTTTTAAATCATGCAATTCTTTTCACTAAAAGACATAAACTTCCCCAGCTCATAACACTGGGCTTGGCCAAGTGACTTCCTTTCATTAATTCAATGGAGACAGTTGCATAAGAATCACCACGGGAAGCTTTTTTTCTTTGTGAATTCAGAATGCTCAGGGATTCTGACTCTGGGATGCAGCATTGAGTCTGCATTTTTCACATCTCTCGACTTCTCCCTTTGCCCCACACAATTAAGATGTTTTGTTTGAAAAACCCTGCTGAACATGGCAAGTGCCTCCTGAGACATTAAAGATGTAAATTGATGTGACTTGACAAGGCCCTCACCGCAGGTTTTTCAGCAGAGTACTTTGCCAAGTTCCTACACTTCTGGACACTTCCTTGCTGCATTTTTCAATGCCTCTCCTTGTTTCCTGTCTAGATTCTGGATATTTCTCTACACTTAGTAGGTGCTCCGTGAAGCAGTGTGTTTACCAGTGCCCCCTGCTACTCCTCACCTACTGATCTGTGGATCGGAGCGTGGGCTTGGTTAAGCCAGCTGGCTTCTCTTACCCATCTTTCTCTGAGTCCTCTCATTCTTTCCTTCTCCATGTCCCACCCACCCCACTGTCCTTCTGTGATCCACTAACTTAGGACTGATTCTCCAGGATTTGGGTTCATTGGGATTTACATCCAGTCAAAGATGAGACCCCAGACCAGCCTGCTCGCTACTGTTGAGACCCACCTCAACTCACAGCTTTAATACACCTTGGATTTATTTATTTATTTATTTGAAGGATGAGTTAGAGAGAGGCAGAGGCACAGAGAGAGAAAGGTCTTCCATCCACAGGTTCACTCCCCAGATGGCTGCAGTGGCCAGAGCTGTGCCAATCTGAACTCAGGAGCCAAGAGCTTCTTCTGGGTCTCCCACATGGGTGTAGGGGCCCAAGGACTTGAGCCATCCTTGACTGCTTTCCCTGGCCCTAGCAGAGAGCTGGATCAGAAGAGGAGCAGCTGGGACTAGAATCAGCACCCATATGGGACGCTGGCAACTGCAGGCAGCCCATTTACCTACTATGCCACAGCGCCGGCCCCCTTACAGCACATCTTAAAATATCTTTAGAAGGCCAGTAGGTAGAGGAAACTGGAAATTGGTTTCTGTCTGTGAATAATGGCTGACCGCCTGTGAATTGGCCAAAGCAACACAGAATCATATGCCATCCCAGAAGTGTCAGCAGTCGCAATGTGGCGGCAATGTTCACAGTGCAGGTCTTAGTCATCTAGAATTGTTGAGGTCCAATCCAGGACCCGGAGCTGCTGAATGCTCAGTAGGGGCCCATCAGTAATTCCAGTGCACAGCAACACCACAGCTCGGCCTGGCCGCCTGGAACTCACGGCTCATGTGCCGATTGAAAACCAACCACCTGACAGAATTCTGTTTCTCTCTGACTGATTTGAAAGCCAGTTCACCATATTCCAGAGCACAAAAGGATTTTTAAGAATTCCTGTAAGAGGCCGGTGTCACGGCTCACTAGGCAAATCCTCTGCCTTTGGCAACGGCATCCCAGGTTCTAGTCCCAGTTGGGGCGCCGGTTCTGTCCCGGTGACTCCTCTTCCAGGCCAGCTCTCTGCTGTGGCCCGGGAATGCAGTGGAGGATGGCCCAAGTGCTTGGGCCCTGCACCCGCTGGCTCCTAGCTTCGGATCAGCGCAGCGTGCCGGCCATAGCAACCATTTGGGGGGTGAACCAACGGAAGAAAGACCTTTCTCTCTGTCTCTCTCTCTCACTGTCTAACTCTGCCTGTCAAAATAATAATAATAATAATAATAATAATAATACCTGTAAGAGGGAAGGAGGTTGAAGTCTGGTCTGCATGTGTAGAAGTTGCTCCCAGACATCTAACAGAAATGTGTTTGAATTTTATAAATGAAATTTTATATTTGGTGATACCTTTAGCCCTGGGTTTCTGTTTTTTTAAGAGCTATTTAATTATCATTAAAATTAATACAGTTTGAACACAAATCAATGGGAGTAATGCAGTGACATCTTTACCAAATAAACCCGTGGCCGAAGAGCATGCTGTGAATAAGATCAATTGTGGTAGAGCAAATGACAGTTTTGTCTCAGGAAGCTGGTCCTTTAGGGAGATCCTATGACAACTTCTTTTGTAAAACCAAAAGTTCTTCAAGCGCATAAATGATAACTATCCCCATAGAATTTGGTAAATAAAGATTTCAAATAGACACACAGAACACTACTGTACCTCTCTGAGACACGTGTAACTTTCCATTTATTCTAGCAGTTGTGTGTCATTTTATTATATCCCCAGCTAGGCTATTCACTCTTTAGGTCATGAGCCTTCCCGTGAATCGAATTCTATCAACACCTATCTCACGCCCTGAGCAAAGCCAGCACTTGGATTTGTTAAGTGAGAGAATTTCTGGAGAGTGTAATTTATATTGTTTAATATAGCAACCAGGGGACACACGCCTTGCTTTGATACCAAAAGGTGACACCAAGTGAAAACATGAATCACCTCTGAGAAGGGTTTAACTATGTTCAAGAATGATAGACCCACTGACAGTATTATCTAAATGGCATTGCCCTGAATTTTTGAGGACAGCCAGCTAACACTTTCTCTCATAAAAGCTCCCTCCAGGCCACTTTCAGAAAAGGAATTGGATCTTACGCAGTCCGAGGAGAGAAGAGGTGGTGAGGTTGGGCCCTAGCACTGCTAACAGTGGGAATTGATCAGCAGGGTTAGTAAATAGCTACTGAGCCAAACTGGAAATTTATGTGCTACCTGATTTTGTTAAAATCCTAGCACCAAAGTGAGAACGATGCAAATGAGTAAATGCGATTCTGAATGGAACTGTTTTTCCTGTGTGAACTTACTACTCCTTTGAAAATAAAAGTCTTTCAAAATCTTCTCAAGAATACAAAACCAAAAGAATTAGTAGTGTGTCTTTAATTATTCACTGTAAATGACCTCATTAACATAATCCATGCTTTGAATACACATTTTGAACACCTAATACAGCCAGCCCAGAAATCATTCACAATCCCTGCGCTGATGAAGCTCACATCCCTGTCAGGAAGAGAATCAGATAAAAGCAACTGTGAGGCAAGGTAACAGGGTGGGGAAGGTCTGGCCCATAGGCATAAAAGGCCGGAGAACTGGGGCTGGCACTGTGGCACAGTAGGTTAATCCTCCACCTGCAGCGCATCCCATATAGGCACTGGTTCTAGTCCCGGCTGCTCCTCTTCTGATCCAGCTCTCTGCTGTGGTCTGGGAAAGCAGTAGAAGATGGCCCAAGACCTTGGGCCCCTGCACCCACATGGGAGACCGGGAAGAAGCACCTGGCTCCTGGCTTCAGATTGGCACAGCTTCAGCCATTGTGGCCAACTGGGGAATGAACCAATGGACAGAAGACCTTTCTCTCTATCTCTCCCTCTCACTGACTATAACTCTACCTCTCAAATAAATAAATAAATCTTAAAAAAAAAAAAAAGGCTGGAGAATTTACCAGGTCTGACCTTGCCAAGGCAGTCACAAGTGGGACTCGAAATTCAATGAATCTGTAGCAGGCCTATTTTTAAGTTCCTAATGTTGTATGGCCTGCGTATGATGTTATAAATATCCAAGTGGCCCTTGGCAGAAGTAAGCATCCTCACACCTGCAAGGGCTCTGTAGGCAAAGCAGACCATGCTGAGCAGAATCAGGGATGAGCTACAGAGAGGAAGCAGTGGTTGATGTCACACTTGGTGTTGTGGGCCTGTGGGTGCCCCATCTCTACCCTCAATCCCTTTTACCATTTTTGATGCCCCATTACTGGCTTCCATATTTCTGCTTCTAACATTCACTCCTCTGGTTCTTTTTCAGAACAATTTCCCCAGGCCACTGGACCTGCCTTGCTTTCTCACAAAGGAAACTGCAAGTGCCCACCCAAGCACTATTAATATGATGCTATTTGAACATGGACCCATAACCAAGGGTCCAGATCTCTGTCTCGGGCTGGCTCAACCCCAGACCACCACTCATGCCCCAGAGTTCTCTGCAGCTTCAGGCTGAAGTCATCCTCTGTGGGTCTTTACTTGAAATCCTGCCTTCACTTGGCTCTTTTCCCTTCCTTATTCTGACTCTTCCACTCATCAGTTTCTCCTAGGAACGCTTCCTTATTAAGTCCTTTGCCCATACAATCTCACCTCAAGGCATACTTCTGGCCCACTAGCCTAAGACATGGGAGCAGGAGATTTTTCAAAAGAACATGGAGAAAATAAGGGTGTTTCAGCCTGAGGAAGAATAAGTACCAAGGCTTGGAGGCTTGAAAGAACCCAGGGGGCTGGTGGTACAGCGTTGGTTAAGGCCCCGGCCTGAAGTGCTGGCCATCCTATGTGGGTGCCAGTTCTCGTCCTGGCTGCTCCTCTTTCAATCCAGCTATCTTCTGTGGCCTGGGAAAGCAGTAGAAGATGGCCCAAGTCCTTGAGCCCCGGCACCCGCGTGGGAGACCTGGAGGAGGCGGCTTCTGGTTCCTGGCTTCGTATTGGCACAGCTCCGGCTGTTGCGGCCATCTGGGGAGTGAACCATCAGATGGAAGACCTCTCTCTCTGTCTCTACCTCTCTCTGTAACTCTGTCTTTCACATAAATAAAATAAATCTTAAAAAAAAATGAGAGAGTCCAGAATGATGGACTGAGACTTGGGCATGGCTTTGAGATGGGGGATTTGGCTAAGCCAAAAATAAGCAGAAACCATATGTGAAGGATCCTGTAAGCAGCATTCAGGAATGTGTGAATTCTCACTAGCTCATAGGCAGTTGGAAGCCAAGGGGGTTTGTAAGCAGGAAACAGAAGTAAGGAGTACAGAATTCAGCTCTAAGATTTAGAAAGATACTTTTGGCCTCTGTCATGGACTGATTTTTTTTTTTTTGCCCCTTGCAACATTCATATGTTAAAGCCCGAACCATTAATATGATACTATTTGGACATGGGGGTTTTGAAAGTTAATTAGGGTTCAGTGGGTCATGAAGAGGGGACTTAATAATAGACTTAAAGCCCTTACAAGAAGTGATATCCAACACAAGACAGCATGCTTCCTCTGCAAGCCAGAAAGAGGGCCTTCATCAGAACCTGATCATGCCAGCGTCCTCATCTACAGCAATCAAAACAGTGTGGGACATAAGGACAGACATACAAATCAACCAAATAGAGTTGACAGATCAGAAATAAGTTCAGATGTAAAGGTTCGCCAATTCCTCACAAGGGTACCAAGACTATTCAATGGGAAAGACAGTCATTTCAACAAGTAGTGCTGGAAAAACTAGGTATCTACACGTGCACATGCACAGCCATACACATAAAGAAGCTGGAATGGATCAAAGACCCAAATACAAGAACCAAAAACTCTTAGAAGAAAACTTGAGGACAGGGCTTCATGATATTGGATCTCTTAATGATAACTGAGTTATGAAACTAAAGGCAAGGCAATCAAAAAAAAAAAAAGGGGGGAGAGTCGAACTTTATCAAAATTAAAATTTTTGTGTCTCAAAGGACTCTATGAAGAGAATGAAAAGGCAACCCAAACCTACAAATGATGCAGACTATTTGCAAAGCATATATCTGCTAAGGGATTAATACTCAAAATATAAAAAGAAGTTAAGGGGTAGACATTGTGGCATGGCAGGTCAAGCTGCCATTTGGAATGCCCACATCCCATATTGCAGCACCTGATTCAAGTCCCTGCTACTCTGATTCCAATCCACCTTCCTGCTAATATGCACCCTAGAAGGTAGCAGAGGATGGCTCAAGTGCTTGAGACCCTGTCACTTATGTGGGAAACTTGGATAGGGTTCCAAACTCCTGGCTTTTGGCCAGCCCTGATTCTTTCAGTCATTTGTGGGGAACCAGTGGATAAAGATCTCTCTCTCTTTCTCTGTCTCTCTTTCTCTTTCTCTCTCTCTCTCCCTCTGCCCTTCAAGTAGATGAAAATAATCATTTTAATAAGTGTTCCTTCTTTTTTTTTTTTTTTTTGACAGGCAGAGTGGACAGTGAGAAAGAGAGAGACAGAGAGAAAGGTCTTCCTTTGCCGTTGGTTCACCCTCCAATGGCCGCCGCGGCCGGCGCGCTGCTGCCGGCGCACCGCGCTGATCCGATGGCAGGAGCCAGGAGCCAGGTGCTTTTCCTGGTCTCCCATGGGGTGCAGGGCCCAAGCACCTGGGCCATCCTCCACTGCACTCCCTGGCCACAGCAGAGAGCTGGCCTGGAAGAGGGGCAACCGGGACAGAACCCGACGCCCCGACCGGGACTAGAACCCGGTGTGCCGGCGCCGCTAGGCCGAGGATTAGCTTAGTGAGCTGCGGCGCTGGCCCAAGTGTTCCTTCTTTTTAAAAATAAAATTTATAAAAAGATATCTTACAAATCAACAGCAAGCAACTGTATCTTAATATGTGCAAAGGACTTGAATAGATATTTCTCCAAAGAAGATACACAAAGGCCAACAATCACATGAAAAATATTAAACATCATTAGCCATCAGGGAAATGACAATCAAACCACAAGAGCAAACTTCATACCCATTAGCAAGACTTATTTTAAAAGACGAATAAGTGTTAGAGACTATGTGGAGAAATTGGAACCACTGTGCAGTGTTAAAGGAAATGCAAAGTGGTGCAGCCACTGTGGGAAACAGTTTGGCAATCCCTCACAAATTAGACATAGAATTGCCACATGATCCAATCCATTTCACATAATTTCACTTCTGCTTATATGGCCAATGGAATTGAAAGCAAGGACTCAAACAGATATTGGCACATGAATATTCATTGTAAGCATTATTCTTAGTAGTCAAAAGATCAAAACAATTCAAATGTTTATTAACAGATGAATAGGTAAATAAAATGTGAAATGTATTTTATATGTACACACACACACACACACACACACAATGGAATATTATTCAGCCTTAAAAGGATTGAAAGTTTGATGAATAGTGAAGACATTATGCTAAGTGAAATAAGCCAGTCACAAAAAAAGAAATACAGTGTGATTCCACTGATGTGGTATGCCTAAAGTAGTCCAAATCATAGAGATTAGAAAGCAGAAGAGAGGTTTCTTGGGGCTTGAAGGAAGGGGGAATGGAGAGTTGGTGTTTAATGGAGAGTTTGGAGTGATGAAAGATTTCTGTAAATAGGTGCCCCTAGGTGCCTGCAAGAGTAGCCAAGCTGAGATTGTACCCTATTGGTTTTCCTTCCTTCCCTGGGTCACTCTTCTGATTCCCTCGACACTTGTTTTCTGGGAATACTTCCCCAAATTAGAAAATTCTGGAAGCGAATTGAGGCAATAAACTAGGCAAATATCTTCAGTAAGTCCATGATAATAGACTAACAAGACAAACTTGGAGAAATTCATTGCTCTGTAACTTCATGAGACCACATAAGTTGGATGTGTAAGAAATACTGAATTTTCCTTTTAAGTTCCTGATCACTGCTGGTGGGCAGGATATTTGACGTAAGTCTTTTTGCGGGATCCTATTGTCTCCATCAGGGTATATTGCAGAATCCCACAGTGTGGGAAAATCTGCAATATCCACAAAGGATTTTTCTCATTTTATTTTTCATTTTTTTTAAAGGAACTTAATCATACATTAGATTCTTGGGGTCATGGCAAATGCATGATAATTATAAATTGTGTTGAAGAAAGTTTTTTTCCATACTGGAAATGAGGTTCCTGGATCCTCTGAGAGGCATGGCACCTGCCTTCGCTTCTGAGCTGTGTCTCCCAGGAGACAGTGGCCTGGAGGCAAAGCTGCTTCACAGTGTGTCTGGATCAGGGCTGCAGGGGAGAGATTTCTCTCTACTCCACTGCTTTATGGAAGCAGCAGGGAGCCCTAAGACCTTGGGGGCCAGGCTTCCAGGTCTCTCAGAGAGAGAAAAATCCTTTCTTCAAATTCCAGCTTTGACTAAAACTTTAGACAGCTTTGGTTTTGAAAACCTCAAAACCAGAGAGAATTGCAATTCATTTTTGCTTTCTAACCTGCCACATTCCTTCTCCAAGAATTTCACAATTGGGTTGGCCAAAGAGAGAAAAATGGGGAAAAACAAACTTTCAAAATGCTACCCTGGCCACACGTCTTGGCTTCAGGAAGCGTTCAACCTTTTAGCCTGGGAATGGTACTATCACCACTAGGATACGCTGGGTCAGCCTTAGTGTGGGCAAATATTTTTTAGTCTTTGTGTGGGTAAAGTGAAAGGAAAAATATATGAGGGTGAAGCAATAGAACTGGAACATTTCTCGGAGAAGCAGCTTAAGGAAGCATAACATCTGAATCAAAGAGTGAGAATCTGGTGAGATATTTGTTAAGGGGAATAGGGAGAGTGGCAGGTTATGGTAGAGATAAAAATATGTTTCTGCCAGAAATCTGGGGGAAGAACACAATAGCTGGAGGCCACAGAATATTAACTATTGTCAGAGGATATGTCAGAAATTTGCTACTCAACTCCCCTGTCTTATTGATAATGAGGTTAGAGTCAAAATGGGCTTTCCAAAGCCAATAACACATTGAGATTAGTTGCAGGATTCCTGACTCCACTGAGTGGCTTTTCACTATAACTACACTGTGTTGTGTCTTTATGATTGAAAAGAATGGTTCGAAGAAATCAGCTGGACCTGGGTTCAGATTCTGGTTCTCTCCCTTGGTAATCTAGAATCTTATTTGATCCAAGCCTACACTTTGGTATAATGGGACTAATGATTATAATTCTGGGACGTTATGAAGATTAAATGAGGTAGTAAAGAATAGTACATGTCAGCACATAGAAGCATCTCATTTTAGAGTGATGTTGGGGCTGGCGCTGTGGTGCAGCATTTGTTAACGCCCTGGCCTGAAGTGCCAGCATCCCATATGGGCACGAGTTCTAGTCCCAGCTGCTCCTCTTCTGACCCAGCTCTCTGCTATGGCCTGGGAAAGGAGTAGAAGATGGCCCAAGTCCTTGGGCCCCTGCACCCATGTGGGAGACCCGGAGGAGGCTCCTGGCTTCTGGCTTCAGATCAGCACAGCTCCGGCCGTTGCAGCCAATTGGGGAGTGAACCATTCGATGGAAGACCTCTCTCTCTCTGCCTCTCCTCTCTCTGTGTAACTCTTTCAAATAAATAAATAAATCTTAAAAAAATAGTGTAATGATGTTAAGATTCTTTAGTAAGAACACAACTCTGTAAGGGGTCCTGGATTCCAGTTCCCCCAGTATGATTTATTCTAATTAGAAGTCCTCATGAAAAATATTCCATTTTCTTTCTCTTTTTAAAAGAATACATATGAAAGCTTTTATTTAACTAATTGACAAGGCAACCAATAAGATTTTAGAAACCAATACAAAGGAAAATCCACAGGACATAAATGAGGAATGCAAATCAAGGCAAAACTGGCCTGTCCCGTGGCACAGTCATAAGTCACATCTTCACTGGACACACGTCACACTTATCTTCTTTCTCATTCTTTTCTCTTTTTTGTTTGCAACAGTTTTATTGAGATATAATTCACATACTGTTATATATACACTGTGCCACATAGTAATTTTTTTTTATCAAAAATGAGTTTCATATACAACAGTGCAAGATCATAATGGAGCTGACAAAGTCCTATTGCCTAGTGATGTTGTAGCCATCATAGTGCAATGCATTACTCCCATGTTTTTGGTTATGCTGGTTAAAAAAACTTAGTGTTGGCAAATCTTATAAAAGTCTATCATATATAATTATGCATAGAACATAATATTAATAAAGCTACTAAACTATGCCACTGGTTTATGTATTTACTGTACTTTATATAATTTTTTGGAGTGTACTACTTTTACATATGTATATTTGTGTTTATACGTAAGGTGTGTATATATACACATATATATTAATATATATGTTAGTATATACTGTAGTAAACAGCAAGACAGTTATGCCAGCAGCAATCTCATACATTTTGGGATTAGCATCTCTTAATTGTATCAAGAGACTACATCAAGTGATTGACTTATGTATATGTATGCTCTATGATGTTTGCACAACAATGAAATTCCACAACTATACATTTTTCACAATGTGTAACTGTTAGGCATTTTTGTGTATGTGTATATGTATAAAATATGTATATGTATATATACACCTATGAATGTATATATACATATATATTCATTTGAACTGTACAATTAAATGGTTTTAACATATTTACTTATCTGTACAACCATTATCACAATCATTTCTCAATGGTTTCATCATTCTAAAAAGAGACTGCATCCTTTAACCAGAATCCCTAAATCCTCCTATATCACCCCTCACTAGCAGTCATAGGCAAAACTTACCTATTTTCTGTCTCTATAAACATATTATGGGTTTTCAGGTCAACAGAACCATGAAATGTGTTCCTTTGTGACTTGCTTCTTTCACTTTGCCTTGTTTTTTCAAAATTCATACACATTGAAACATGTATCAGTACTTCATTTCTTTTTATGGCTAAATAATATTCCACTGTATGGTCCAACTTTTCTTATGCTAATTATATATTTAGTGAGCTATTTTTCATGAGAAGGAAAATACGGGAAACTTTGAGGACTATCTAATGGATTCAAACTTTCAGTCTCTCCAGAACAGTATTTTGTTACAAGTGCCAGTTTCCACTCTAAGCCATGAGCTCCAATACTATTGGCTTCTGATTCTTTGCCTGCAATTTATATCTGCTTCCATAAGGCTGCCACAACCTGATTAGAAGTAAATTCCACTCAGCCATTGTCAGTTTCCATTGTTAGTCAAAGCAGACTCATGAATCTCCTGACTAAAAAAGCATAAAACAAAAATATCCCCAGAAACCATCAGCCAAACTTTACCATATCATTCCGTGGCCTGAGGTTTGGTATGGGAGTATGTGCTTAGAAATGCCTAAAGAAAATAAGGTAGTTTTGCCGGCGCTGTGGCTCACTAGGCTAATCCTCTGCCTGTGGGGCCGGCACACCGGGTTCTACTCCCGGGTGGGGCACTGGATTCTGTCCCGGTTGCTCTTCTTCCAGTCCAGCTCTGTGCTGTAGCCCAGGAAGGCAGTGGAGGATGGCCCAAGTGCTTGGGCCCTGCACCCACATGGGAGACCAGGAGGAAGCACCTGGCTCCTGGCTTCGGATCGGCGAGGCTTGATGGCCACAGCGCACCGGCCATAGTGGCCATTTGGGGAGTGAACCAACGGAAGAAAGACCTTTCTCTCTGTCTCTGTCTCTCACTGTCTAACTCTGCCTGTCAAAAAAAAAAAAAAAAAAAAAAAAAAAAAAAAAAAAGAGAGAGAGAGAAAGAAAAAGAAAATAAGGTAGTTTCACCTTCACTCATCATCTTGGTTTTTCTCAGAAAGCTGTAAGAGTAGACACCATCTCCTTGGCTGTCTCCTTGTTCCTGGGGGCTATAGGCCCCTCCTTCAAATGAGGGAACATCATGGCAGACCATGTAAGAAAATAGTGATTAGTTTATGCTTCTAGAGAGCAGCCCAAGGAAAGAGCCATATGACTTGTAGCCAGATTCTATTAAGTGGGGCTCCCTGAAACTTCTCCAGTAAAACCAAGTGCACAATCTTAGTTCAGGCACAGTTGAGATTAGGATTCTACATACTCCTTTTTCAACTATGCATCCAGCCATCCAACATTCATTTAACATAAATTTTTTCAGTCTTTAAGCCTAGTGCTAGAGACAGGAGAGCAAGCCGGATGCAAAACTTTTCCACAAACAGTACTGAAATCACTTATCCCTCTCTCCCTTGGCCAACTTTGCATCTCCACCTCTGTAAGAGCAAGGACCATTGTCATCTCTAGATGATCAGTTGAATACTTAAAGAATAAAGGACTGGATGTATATATGTCCAAAATCCAGCATGCGCCCATCTCTGTTGGTGGTATGGATGAGGAAGCCTCACTGGAAGCCAGGGCTCTCTACAATGTGGTAATAGACCACAAAAGTCAAGCTGGGTATCGTGTATCAGAGCACTGTATTATACTTCATTACACCAGTTGCTAATTGAAGAAGGAATTTATCTCAGTGATGTCCCTTTCTAGTGGCTGTTGCTTATTTTTGCCCAACTTCTTCCCTGAAAGTCAGTTTTAGAAGGCTGCTTAATTCTGAGACTGACTCCAAAGTGGGAAGTGGCATATCTGCAGAGGCAACACTGACATGTGCTAATTAAAGGACTCCTGGAAGAGCCAACTACCAGTGCAGAAAGGTATGAGAGAAAGATGAAGTAACCCCTCAAAAAAAAAATAGCGATGGAATAATTATATCCGTTCAATTTATAGGGTCATATTCATTCCTTTTAATATAGATAAAATTAATTGAGAAATAATTTACATATAATAGGAGCATCATTTTAAGGGTACAGTTTGATGGGTTTTATAAAATGTTATTTACTCCTATAACTACCACTATGTCCCAAGAGTTATCTTGTGCCCTTTTGTAGTAAATTTCTTCTTCCTCTAACCTTGATTGGTCTCAATTACTATAGGTGTTTTGCTTTTTCTGGAATTTCACATCAAAGGAATCATAAAACATATATTTTTTGTGTCAGCTTTTTTTTTCACGTTTTTGAAATTGGTCCATTTATTGTGTGTTAGTAACTTCTTCCCCTCCATTACTGAAGAAAATCTTTGATGAATGTATCACTGTTTGTTTCATCTTTTTACTTGTTGATGAACATTGATGTTTCTTGCCTATGGTTTATACAAGTGAAAGCCTCTGTTAAGTGTGGTGTACACGTGTTTTGTGGATATTTGATTTTATCTCTCTTGGGTAAATATCTAGGAGTAGGATGGCTGGATGGCAGATCTATGTTGAACTTTATCAGGAGTTTCTATGGTTTTCCAAAGTACTTGTGCCATTTTTCTCTGTGATGTTTGCTTTAAGAAGTCTTATAAATAATTAAAAATTCAGGTCCGATGGATATATTTTTTCTTGGAAGGGAAGACTCTGAGATATGACCATGAACATAGACTGGTAAGGGAAAGAAGACATGGCAAAATTTATGTGTCCTCTACATGTCCTCCACATGTCCTAATGGTCTTTAAGAGTGACACAGAAGGCTTCTTTTAACCACTAAGGAGACACTTTTGAAAATCAAGTGGGAAGTGAACAGAGTCAGAGCTTCTAAGACCTGGACACAAACCTTACAATGCAAATAGCACCGAGTAATTTGTGTGAGCATATTTCTTTCACTTTAAATTTGGTGAAAACTTCTCATTGAGGAAAATCCAACTGGCACAACCTTACTCAACACTGCCAACTGGCATAGGAGTTGTTCTACACTTGTTTTACCTGCATGTGTCGGGTTATAATCATGCTGCTTTAGACCAATGAGGAGATCCTAATTCTTGTGCACTCCAACCACCATTGTCTTGAAAAATCTCAAATCATGTTGTTGGCTCACAGAGAATTTCTTTTTCTCCATTTTAATCTGCTCTGCTTGGAAACAGGTATTGTAATAAATGGTTTAGGCAGCAGTTCACTGATCATAACTGATATGGACTTGCCAGTGCTTGACATTTTGTAGTTCTGGGGTTTTGCTTCTTAAAATAAGAGAAAAGTGGCTGGCGCTGCGGCTCACTAGGCTAATCCTCCACCTTGCGGCGCCGGCACACTGGGTTCTAGTCCTGGTCGGGGCGCCAGATTCTGTCCCGGTTGCCCCTCTTTCAGGCCAGCTCTCTGCTGTGGCCAGGGAGTGCAGTGGAGGATGACCCGAGTACTTGGGCCCTGCACCCCATGGGAGACCAGGATAAGCACCTGGCTCCTGCCATCGGATCAGCGCGGTGCGCTGACTGTGGCGCGCTGGCCGCGGCGGCCATTGGAGGGTGAACCAACGGCAAAGGAAGACCTTTCTCTCTGTCTCTCCCTCTCACTGTCCACTCTGCCTGTCAAAATAAATAAATAAATAAATTTTAAAAAAGTAAGAGAAAAGTACAGTCGGCTTATAAACTGACATACTTCTTGTTATTCTTCCTCAAGCACTCAGCATCCAGATGTCTAGGAGAGAGAGCTTATTGCTTTCAAAGGGTTTGTGGTCCACATAAGACAGACATTCCTAAAAACTGATCATTGCTTGTTGCCACTAGATTAGTTTCTTAGGAAAAATGGCAAGA
Source organism: Oryctolagus cuniculus (assembly GCF_051225735.1). Lineage (NCBI taxonomy): Eukaryota > Metazoa > Chordata > Mammalia > Lagomorpha > Leporidae > Oryctolagus > Oryctolagus cuniculus. Next base: position 63,258,271 of record NC_142879.1, read on the forward strand.
TCTGCAGTTTCAGAAGTTCTATTCAAAAGTAAAAGGACCCAATGACTCTTTGGGTCTGCAGCGGTCATTGGCACTGGACAAAGCAATGGCAAGTAGGTGCACTTCACTGTCTTGTCCTGGCCCTACCAGTTGCCTGTTGGGTGAGAACCAGTGGAAGGTGGTTAGAGAATCTGGACTCCCAAAACAGGCCTGGGCCTCTACCTAAGTCCTTTAACATCAGTAAACCCCAGTTCCTTCATCTCTAACTTAAAGCTTGTTTACCATGAAACTATGAGGAAGAGGAGATGATGCATACAAAACATTTAATATACTATCACTATATGATGGGTCTTCAAAAAGTTCATGTGTTATGAAAAAGCTAGGCATGAATTTCAAATAATTTTTCTACCAAAACAAATTCATCTTTTAGTTCCATCTTTCCATTAGCTTTCTGAAATACCCTTGTATTTATGCTTCCATTACCTAAAATATGGATGAGGTATCAAATTACACAATGGCTAACAGTTTTAGATCTCATATATCATGCCCTGAAATGGACAGCCGCTCATCTTTCAGGTCAAGGTTAGACTCTGTAGTATTAACAGCAATAATTATAATGCTAATAAAGCCAAAGATTTCAATTAATAAATGTTTGTTATACATCGCAGCATGTACAAAAGCACTAAAAACAGTACAAGTAAAAATTGGTTCCAAGTGGTGAAGTGTTGTGCAAGATAGAGAGGCGTCAGCATACAGCTTTTCCTATGGTCAAGATCCAGGAAAAGGGCAGGTATAAAGCTAATTATGCTTGCAAGGGAGGAAGGAATAGTAAACTCATTTAGGCTGGCTCAAGAAAGACTTTAAACAAAGCTCTATATTGGCAGTGAGAGTTCAGATATTCCACTGTAGGACTTCCGGTATGTTGATCATCTCAACACCCAAAAAAACCAAACATGGATTTTCCAAAAACTAGGAAACTCCTTGGAGCCACTTCTTGGAAACTTGCATGTTACCTTAGGTCAGATTCATCTGCCTACTGGAATCCTTCAGGGCTCTGGTAGCAGCAGCACAGCATGGGAGAAGCCTTTTCAACTCTATCTAAAATCCAGCACTGAAGTGTGTGATCGAATGAAAATGACTTTCACGTGAATCAAGAGACTACAGGCCTAACTAGAACAAAGCAGGAGGAAGTGGGGAACCCAAGGGGAAAAGGGAGGTTTGAAGTTGGACCACAGAAATTTCTTGAAAACCAGAATAAAAAAATGTATTTACTTGAATTAGTATGTATCAAGCATTATGTACTTTCAAGAACCTCAGTTGGCCGGCACCGCAGCTCAATAGGCTAATCCTCCGCCTAGTGGCGCTGGCACACCGGGTTCTAGTCCCAGTTGGGGCGCCAGATTCTGTCCCGGTTGCCCCTCTTCCAGGCCAGCTCTCTGCTGTGGCCCAGGAGTGCAGTGGAGGATGGCCCAAGTACATGGGCCCTGCACCCCATGGGAGACCAGGATAAGTACCTGGCTCCTGCCTTTGGGTCAGCGCGGCCGCGGTGGCCATTGGAGGGTGAACCAATGGCAAAGGAAGACCTTTCTCTCTGTTTCTCTCTCTCACTGTCCACTCTGCCTGTCAAAAAAAAAAAAAAAAAAAAAAAAAAGGAAGCTCAGTCAACTGGGAGATACTCTTGTAAAGAATTCAGTATAAGGTACAAAGTGATCTCACTTTCTGGCATTACCTGTTTATTTACATAATTTTAATTGTCTGTTTCCCTCCTAGAAACTCTAAGGCCTGTGAGGGCAATGGTTTGCTTATGTTCACTGCCCGTAATCTTTGTGTTTGATATGTGCCAGTGAATTACTATTTATTTGCTGAATAGATCCAACTTGGTGTACATTGATTACACAGGGTAAAAGAAAACAAGAGGAAAATGTATATGACAAAGGGTAAGAGAAAGCTTTTTGAAGAACCATTTCATGAAGTCATAAGCCCCTTGGACTAGAAGAGGCTTGGATAATAAGAATAATGTTGTTAATTGTGCAGATCAGAAACAAAGCAGCAATGCACTGATAGCTAATAGAGAATGAGTTTGAATCTGAAGCTTCTAGGCTTAGCTTCCTCTCCTAAAGTTACAAACCTGTCAGGCAGATATGGCAAGCAAATCCAAGGATAAATGAAGGCAGCAAAATGTCACAAGTTTCAAAGTAAAGGATCTGACTAGGAAATGAAGATTCTTCTGGTGAGAGAAAAGAAGAGAAAATCTACGCACGTGGCACAGCCCTCTGCTGTGGTGCAGTCAAGCAAGGAGGCTTCAGCACAAGGTCGGCAGGACCTTGACGAAGGGAAGGCATGAGACTAAGCAGAAAAGGAGGGAGAAAGATGCGAGGGCACTAGGGGATGAAAGGTTCAAGCTGCTCAGGAAATGTGTAAACGGTGGCAGAGATTTTATCTGTGTACATAAACACTTTAGAAAAGGGACAGATCAAAAGGTCACACTATGATCTTAGAATATTGAACTGTATTATAGGAAGACACTCAAGAGACTTGAGCTTGAATAATACAATGGAAGAAAACTAGTTAGTCTAAGTTAATATTTCACAAATTTAAGGTATTCAAGATATTTTAAATTTCAACTTTGTTCCCCAAAGCTGTCTAAAAATAAAGACCTTATATATACACAATAAAGTTTAATAAGCTAAGTGAATTATGTTTACTGTAATTTGCTTAGAAAATTTTTCTTTAATCAAAATATATGAGGTCTCACAATGATCACATATTAATTAGAACTAGAAGATTTTTTCTTTACTAATCCTGGGAAAATGGTTTATAAATAGTTATTTGGAAACTGATGAAGTATTAGCAAGCCAGATGATAAAAGAAATAAAATATACATTGTATAAAGTTCCAGAAACACTTTATTTAAAAATGGGAGTTGAAAATGCATAACAAAATAACATAAGTAATAAATGTAACAAAAATAAATAAGGAGAATAATGTATTCATACAAAATAAAAATAACATAGTAAAAGGCCAAATGTTTGTAACTGAACAAAACTATGTAACACTTAAACAATAATGTAAGTAGAGTAGATGCTAATGCTTTCCTAAACTCCTTACCTTCCATTTCCATGTGGATATAATCAGTATCCAAATACTAAATAAAGGGGAATAAGGGTGATTATTTTAACCAACTTTTTCTTCAAATGGTTTGACCCTGTATTAATATTTCATTCATTTCATCAAAGCATTTATATCTTTCCATTTATGTTTCTTAAACCCTTTTTTCCATCTTCCTTTATGAGATAGAATGGGAAATTTAGCTTTACAAGAAGAATAGTTCATTTACTTTTTTTAATTTAAAGAAAAATATGAGATCCATTATATAACAGACTTGTTTTTACATCTCTACCAAAAAAAAAAAGTTTTTTGCATCTTTATTAACTGGTCCAACAGTACAGGATATCTTAAATCCTGTAAAGTTTTGAAGTGTACAGAGTTACTGCATTTCTTAGAACACATGCAGCACAGGATTATTGCTGAAATATTAAAGACCATTTCATCAAAGCTGCAGTTTAACCTTTATAGACTGATGGGGTCAAGGGGAAAATCCAGGTCTAATAACAATATTTAACTGAATTAAGATTCATCCAAATTATAGTGTTCTGGAAACACAAAGATAAGTATTTTCTTTTTAAACTTATCCAAATATGAACTTACTGGAAAAAAATAAAAAAGCTTACAGAATATATTTTTCATAGGCTTCCTGTTTAGTAGCATAGGCCCTAAGCCTTTGTCCTTGTTGTCTTGCAGGGTCCTTAGAAATGCGTCAGACTGAGACAAGATTTACTATTGGGTCCTACAGGGAAACACACAGAAGCAATTCATTGCTTGGGAGTCAAACTATCAACTAATCTTATGACTACTGGTTCTCCAAGTCTCCTAATGAAGAAAATTTTAACCTCATGATCATTTCAGGGGAGTTTTATTTTCAACTGTCACATATAAACTTGGTAACACAGGACCAATATACGTGTTCTTAACTTTAAAAATATACTCCACCTAAACTATCTGTCTAATCTTTCTAGTTATCATTTAACCTAAAATGAGAGACAACATCTTATTTCTGTTAAAAAATTGAAAAAAAGTGCCAAATTTATCTTTTGGAAAGTGGAGTAAAACACTGTGGGATTAAAACAAATACAGTATTATCAATTGCCTATGTACAAAGACGGTTAGTCCTTATTGATATATAGATATGTCCACCTACCACTCCCAGTAAATCTTAGTGCAAACATAATAGTTAATCTCCGTAAACCCCAAGACAATTTACGTAGCAACAAAGTTATATAAATCACAGCTATGTTGGAAAATTTTAGGACACAGAATGACTCTTGTGAAAGGTCTGCTTTACTGTGGAGAGTATTATGTCACTGTGTCCAATGATAATGAGAACTAATATAAATCCTATCATTAAGAAGCAAATAGAATGGTTTAACAAATCTGTACAGATGAAGTAGAAGTTCATTTCAAGGAGCAGCTTGGCACAGGAGACAATGGGAACTCAGAAATGGTGGGTATTTAGTTTGCTTGTCGGTCACAGCATGGCTTAAAAGAAAAACAAAGGTCTGTGACGGGAAAGGATGCAATGATATAACACCATACTGAACATCATAAAATCACAAAAGTTGAAACTGCACAGTCTGCTTTTTCCTATGTGTGCATCAAGTGGTTATCTAAATGGTTTGAAAAGATTGATATGACATTATAGGTAAAAAATAAATAAATAAAATTAAGAAGACAGAGATAACAAAATTGTAGTTTGACCAAGCTGTCTTGTTTTGTGTAAGTCAACACTATGCTGCCTCCAATATTCCTAGTTAATCCACAGGTAATTTTTTTTTTTTTTTTTTTTTTGTTAACAATCAAGAGAAAGTCATTCCTGAACTGTAACATCTTCCTCTTCCCCTTCAGGGTTGAATCTGTTGAAATGTATACTGAAATCAGCCTCAGATTCGGCATTTTCAAATTCAGCTGAGGCTGAAATAGCAGCAGGATGAAGAACCCTTGCTTCTGGCTGGCAAAGTGTTGGTGTCTGACCAGGGCTGCCGTGGTTATTCACAGGACTAGATTTCTGTTTTGGTGGAGATGGCAAGATAGCACTGGGAAATCCCATGTTGTTCAGAGCCTCCAAAGTTCCATCTGGGTCAATCATAGCATTGATTGCTGAAGGAAAGGAAAAGGAGCAGAGGTATAATTAAAATGTAAAAGGAATAGGACATAACTGTAAATGCAGCTAAATTTGAATATGAACATTAGTTAGTTTGGACAGTTTAACTATCAGTGTGTTTGTGTGATTTTAAATGAGGCAAATCCTTCCAACAACATTGTACTTAAACCTCACTCTTAATATCGATCTATATTGTAGATTAAACAATCCCGAATACTTTCTCTGATGAGTCACTTATGGACATTCTAGAGAGTAAGACTGGTATTTGGAGATGTGGAATTCAGTAGATATCTTTTTGAAATTTGTTTTCATTATTGTGAGAAGATAATAAAATGTTAGTTAATTTTTAATAAACACCCCTAGCCCTATTTATCAGAGAATTGTGGGTTTACAGCTAAGGTTCAGAATATCCTCAAGGCTGGTGAGGTCAGAAGAACATAACATACTTTTATTTTTAGCATAGCATGTTGTCATAGATCCTGTTGGAGTGCTAGGATATCAACTGTATCGTGTACCACTGACCTATAATGGTCCATGCATAACCAATATCCCAGGGCAGCCCCAGCAGGCCAAAGAGACCTTGCTATGTCCACGGAAGGAGCCAGTTAAAGACCAGTTTTTAATACAAAAGTTCTTTATGTGGACAAGGAAAGTTCTCTGTGATTTTCACCTTGATACTGGACAGAACAGGAAGTTGGGAGAAGGAGGCACTATAGTTCCAAGAATCATTTAGGGGTTCCTTTTAAAAGTATACCCCCATTCTATCAGCTCATAGACTGTGTTAGCAAGCCACTTTTACTTATGGCATAACCCTTGGGTGTGTAGGGTTGAATAAAGGTTAGGAATCACTGAGGTGGGATCTACATATTATGCCTACAATTATTCAACAAATAAATACTGGGAGGAATTAACAGTTGACTCAGTCCTGCTTGTTTGCCACTGGGGATGTTCTGGGTCAAGAGACACACAGACATTAATGCATGATTTGGATTTTCAAAGAATTAAAACAAAGTCTGTCAAAATTTAGGAGGCAAACAGAGTCTGTTTCACTTTCTTCTCCCCTTCTTTTGGTCTTTAAAGCTATCATGCACTTCTTTTTTATGGTCCATTGAAGCAACTATTATTTGTATTAGAATATAAGTTTATTTGAGGTTATACTACCAATATAAATTAAGAATTATCAAATCAAATAAATAATGCTAATTAGCAAGTCATTTAAGCTGTATATATATATATATATACACATCATTATTTTATATATTTATATAATATATATAATAATGTAATTAGTTTGTAACACTTAGCCTATTGTCAAATCTACACTCTAAAATATGCCCAAGATTTAACTTTAATTTTTTATATTAGGTTTGTACAATTTCCTTTTCAAGAGTAATCTGAGAGGCTGGAGTTGTGGCACAACAAGTTAAGCCACTGCCTGTGATGCCAGCATCCCATATGAGAGCCAGATTTGAGTCCCAGCTGCTCAACTTCTGATCCAGCTCCCTAATGCACCTTGGAAAGTAGCAGAAGATGCCCCAAGTACTCAGGCCCCTGCATCCCACGTGAGACCCAGATGAACTTCCTGGCTCTTGGCTTCAGCCTGGCCCAGTCCTAGCCATTGCACCCATGTGGGAGACCCGGAGGAAGCTCCTGGCTCCTGGCTTTGGATTGGCGCAGCTTCAGCCGTTGCAGCCATTTGGGGAGTGACCCAGCAGAGGGAAGACCTCTCTCTCAATCTCTCCACCCCTCTGTGACTGTCTTTCAAATATATAAGTAAATCTTTAAAAAATAAGTGATCTGGATATGTAGAACTCCATACTTATTACATGACATTATATTTAATCAAATAAAATGAATATTTTAAGAGAACGCCATTAGAATGCACTTATCCTAAAATGACAGCTCTCTACTCAATTCAGTAGTAAATTTACCTTGTAGCTGCTTTTCAACTCTTTTCAGCTCCTGTAAAATAGAAGAAATCTCCTGCAGGGAAAGCAATAACAAAAATTAGCTTACTTTAATTAAAACATTTTGATTTGACAAGTAATGAATCTCACTCTCATTTTATTTGGAGCATTTAACATTTTCTATTTGATTTACTACTTTAGTAGCAGCATGGTATGAAATGATGACATCCAGTAAATAAGACAAATTTTAAAAATCTTTAATAATGAAATGAGTAACTTTTTTCAATGAGGTAATGATAGCAGATGAAGAGTTCAAGATAATTTACTGCAGGCTGAGTATCTCTGGTCCAAATACTGGAAATATGAAATGACTGGAAATTCTGGTAAAGTCTATGCAGTATCCCAAAATCCAAAAATGCTGAAATATGAAATGCTGCTGGTATCAAGCATTTCAGATAAGGGATATCTAACCTGTACTATATAAAGAAAGATTCTGAAATATTTGTATTGATCAACATTGCAGTAACTCTGACACAGTACTTAAAGGTTTTCTTTGTAAAAATATATGAACTGCAATCTTAATACTAGGACTACATTCTGAGCATTGAAAATCTGTACAAATTCTTTAAAAAGAAGGCAAGCACTATAGTAAGTAAATGGAAACAATTCATGTAAACTTGATATTTAAGTTCAGTTCTTATTTCAAAACTGAATATTTTTAAGGTACAGTTATTACAAGAACAAGAATATGTAATAGTGAGAAATATAAAAATCCCCTCTCCATGCCCCTAGCAACTTGGAAACAGTCAACATTTGGGACTCTTGTGAGATCAGCTGAAGGAAATCTGTGTATCTACATATTCTTTTACAAGTAAATCAATAAATAGCTTAAAAATAAGTATGCTATCTTTCCATTAATATAAAACTCTATTAAAATGGTTTAATCTTCAAGAAAATTATCATACCATGCTTGAGGTTTTCACAATAGGAACTTCACTTTCAGCTCTTAACTTGCTTTCTATTTCATCCCAATTCCGATCTTTGTCTTTAAATAATATTCTAGAATTTGCAAAAAATAAACACTTTATTTTCATATTTTAAAATTTACTGTATTTCTGTTAATGATAACACCAAATACAATGTATCTTTTCAAAGCTATACAAGGAAAAATAATAGAACCATTACACTAACTAGAATTAAATATAGAGCCAGTTGTACCAATGATTCAGGCACATGAGAGATCCATATTTAAAAGGTAATTAACATGCATTAATACATTGATTAACATATAAACTCTTTAATGTTCCTCATTCTCTATTGAAAATTAATATAAAATAAACAGATTATGATACAACCCCACAATTTTATATAATATTTGTAATTAATACTGCAACTGTTTCTTACAAAGAAAATGCAATTTTGTTCTGATGGAAAAGCATTATGCGGATGACAAGATGAAAATACATTGAATTAGGTATGAAAATAGGTTGATTTAGCTATGAGTAATTATTTCTGTTAAGACTTGTTTATATAAGATAAGCACCTAATTGAGCAAAGTGTGAACATTCTTTTAAAGACTGAACATTGCAAGTATTTAATGCGATTTTCTTTAAAAATTTAATTCACATCAGTATAGTTGTATAAAATAACCTATTAGAATTTAAATTACAATTCTTTTTATTAAAATTGCCAATAAATTGTTGATAAAAACAATTTCCAATAATATATCCTAAGTTAGAAACTAAATTCGTAACTTATAACTATCACAGAATTTTGATGTCTTTCTGATGTGGTATATTCTTTGGAATCTATGAGACATGACTGAGCAGTTTTAGAAACATGTAAAGACTCACTGCCTTTCTGGTTTCCTTTTAAATTCCTTTATTGAGTCATCTGGAACTCTAGCTTAACCGCTTTATGTAACAAAACACTGTAAATTAAAAAGTAAATTATAACTACTAGAAGCTGCTTAGTATTTAAGTAGTAAGCTAAATCAATATTCTTGTTGGTATTTCCTTCAGTTGTCAATATGCTAGATTCATCTTATTTTTAAAAAAATCATAATTTAAACACATCTTATTTAAAAACATTCATCAACATCAAATCAAGTCTAGAATAACTGCAATTACATTTAATTATACTAAAGGTGGCAATAATGAGTCTAGAAACAGGGAAAACAATTAGTGAAATAAGCCAGACACAGAAAAATAAACAGTGCATGTTCTCTTACATCTGGTTTAGAATGAAAAAAATAAAAAAGAAAGAAAAAGGAAAAAGAAAAGAAACAAAAAAAACCTCCAGCTGAATACAGAAAAGTGATTACCAGAGGCTGGGAGGGGATGGTGGATAAAGGGAGTTGGATTATGGGTGTCAAATCTGAGTCAGATTGAAGGAACAAATTCCTAGTGCTACACATCACATAGTGGGGAGACTACAGCTCACAATATTCTAATACATATTGTATGAACAAGCAGACAAAAGAAATTCCAGGCTTCCAATCATAAAGTCATGTCCAAGAACATGAAATGTTGATTACCATGTTTTCAGTACACATTGTATACATGTGTTGAACTTACAATGAAGCTATAAATATGTACAACTACTGTCAATAAAAATTTTTTTAATTATTTTTATTTTTATTTTTATTTTTATTTTTTTTTGACAGGCAGAGTGGACAGTGAGAGAGAGAGACAGAGAGAAGGGTCTTCCTTTGCCGTTGGTTCACCCTCCAATGGCCGCCACTGCTGGCGTGCTGAGACCTACGCATTGCGCTGATCCGAAACCAGGAGCCAGGTACTTATCCTGGTCTCCCATGGGGTGCAGGGCCCAAGTACTTGGGCCATCCTCCACTGCACTCCATGGCCACAGCAGAGAGCTGGCCTGGAAGAGGGGCAACCGGGACAGAATCCGGCGCCCCGACTGGGACTAGAACCCGGTGTGCCGGCGCCGCAAGGCGGAGGATTAGCCTAGTGAGCCGCGGCACCGGCGTCAATAAAAAATTTTTAAAGAGTATCTTCTAATCTGTTAAATATTCAAAAGTCAAAAAACTAAACATCGTCACCAGGTACTTTTTGTTATCCTAATTACTACAATATTAATAATTTGCTTATGAAAATTATGATGGTTTTTGTGGGAGAATACTTGAAGCATTAGTACTGGTTTAAATAGGAACAGTCAGCTCTCTGGATCTGTGGTTCCACAACCAGGACTGAACCAATCACAGAGCAAAAACATCTGAAAAAAAAATCACAATGCATCTATACAGAACATGTGTAGACTTTCCCTTGGTCATTCTTCCCTAAATGATACTATGTAATAACTATTTACAAAGCATTTATATTATATCAGGTATTATAAGTACCTAGAGAGCATAAAGTAAACAGGAGGATGTGTGTGTGTGTGTGTGTATTACATGAAAATATTACACATTTTATATGAGGGACTCGAGTATCTGCATATTTTGGTTTCTGTGTGAGGAGAGGGGCCTGGAACCAGTCCCTCAAAGATACAAAGGGAGAATTGTAATGACTACTTCACAGGCCAACTGGGAAGTTCAATGAACAACAGAAGTCTGCACTTGGCTGCACAGTGCCAAAAATTCAGTGAATTTTGCCAGAGGATGGCTACTTACTTCTTAGATTTCTATTAACTGTTAAGCCATACTCATTTCACCTGTGGTGATAATGGCTTAGAATGATCATCGAGATCTTCGAAGGTTCCTGACTCCTGACTCCACTGAAGGGATATAAAGCTTATTTACACATATTCTGGTATAGATGTAAATTCAAACATCATTTTGGTCTTATGAATTGAACTCAACACAAAATTTAAATATTAAGGAAGCAGAAAAACAGGTCAAGAATTAAAGGCTGCCATGGTGTGTTATACGTAGTAAAACTCAGCACTCAAACTGAAGGCAATTCAAATATAGCAAACATTCTATATTTAACTGTTGAAGCAATTTTTACACATAACTTTTAAAATTTTTCTAGCCTGTCAAATGTGAGACAGTATAAACAATTACTTAATCAATGTGCTCATCTGGCCAATTTGATCTAATTTTTAATTAATGTCAAAACTATAAAAATTAATTTTCTTTTGGGTCTTCTAAGGATGAGTTCAGAGCAGACTGTGGGAAAGAAGCTCTATGGTAAGGAATAGTCAGTAAGAAGAAAATGGTACAAAGGCAGATACTTGGTGAAAATGTGCTGAGTGACTAGTGAGTACAGACCCAGTCAACAGGGAAGGAAAAGCTGTGTTTCAGCAGGTGGGATGAAATAACATCACAAACTCTTTACAGGTAAAGAGATTTCAATGTATTCCAGTAGTGAGCTACATGACCACACAAGCACATTCTCATGATGTTTTTATGGATAAAACTGGTATATCAATAGGAACCATATTTTATATATTAATTCTCCGCAGCTTTTCATAATAAAGTCCAGACTCCTAATTTTGTCTAAACTGATCCATCCTAATCTCTAAAGGGTCATCTCTCACCACTTAATTTTCCACCAACTCCTCTTCCCACCCTTTAGAACAGGCACGGCAATTTCCCCAAAAACCATCTCTGAGCCCAAAGGTATCTCATCTTATAATTTCCTTTTTATACTTATCACAGCAAATTATAATTACCAGTTTACCTGCCTGCCATCTGGACTCAACTATGAAGGCATCAAATACAATGCTGGAATAATAAAATGCAGTCAAAAATTACTCAATCAACAAATGAATTTAGACACTTTATTCCTGTTTATTTTAAAAATGTTTATTTCACTTACTTACCCCTTCGGTTAATAATCGTTCTATAATTTTTAGATTATAATTTTTTAGATTATAACAGTTTTAGATTATAATTTTAGTGGAATCTAAAATGATAATAACTATTTATAACCTTCAGCTGTATTGAATACTTAAGTCAAACCTGATACATGACTTCTGGTATTAATAAGTAGACATGTGATTGGGAGCTACTGATACATTGGTAATAGCTGATTAGCTATGCCTAATATTTTTTTCCTACAAATTTAAGTTGGGCTCTAGTTCAGAGAATGGTGGATTGTTTGTCTCTGACCACATATTAAGTGGAAGGGTTGTAATAGAGAAAAAGAACTCTCTTGTGAAAGAAGATGGGCTCAGTAAACTCAGGAATGCCAAAATCACTAAGGGAAAACATGTAAAAGACTTCATCTAGGATATTAGAGTGCTCACTGCTTACTCTTTGAGTATAAGGCCAGCCAGACTTCATAAAATATGTGATTTAAAAATAGCACATATCTAATGCCTGTAAAATCAAGTATGAACCTTAACTCTAATGAAGCTCTAATTTACTTACCTTAAATTAGTATTGTTACTATACTTTTTTCCCAAAGAAATCTTTTATTTAAGGAATACAAGTTTCATAAGTACAACTTTAGGAATACAGTGGTTCTTCCCACCATACCCACCCTCCCACCCACTTCCTCCTCCCAGTTCCTTTCTCCATTAAGAATCATTTTCAATTAACTTTATACACAGAAGACCAAAATCTCTTCCCTGTAACAAGTAATTTTAATAATAATAAAAAGGAAAAGGGAATCAAAGGGCTTCAGTGGAGTAGAAATTTTGAATGGTAAAATGCAGATAATATTCAAGTGAAATAATGAAAATAAGACAAATCACATATAGGTAGTAGAGAAAGCTAACTTAACACAAGTTGACTCATTCAATTGAAGAGCCAGAACATACATTCCATGACAGAAGAGGGCTTTGTTTTGTTAATGTCTAGTTATAAAGTGTCTGGAATGTACTTCATAATTATTTGTTAATGTATAAATATTAAGTTCTTATTTTGTGGAAATTAAATTTATTTAAAACTCACACGGATATGCTAAAATTGATAGGGTGAATTATCTTGAAAAAACAATGAGTGAAAGCATATGTTTTAATAGTCATTAAAATAACTTTTAAAGCAACTTATATGTACAAGGTGAGCCTTGAGAAAAGCCAAAAATTCAACTGTTTCCCAATTATTAAAGGAGTATGCTTCATATTCCAACCATATTTGGAGAGGCTATTCAGAGACTGATATTTCACTTCTTACTATTTTGGAAAAAGTGAAGACATGATTAAAAGACAAAGATGCAGAGGAACAAATATACTATGATACTATTTGTATAAACCTTTGAAAAAAGAATTTGAAGAAAAAAATACGTATATACACACACAATAGATACTATATGAATATGCATTTTTATGAAATATTTATATTTTAAATGATATTCATGTATTACTGTTGTTAAAAAATTTTAAATTTAAATATAAATTTAGGGTTAGGTTTTCGCCTACAGTTTTGGCATCCCACATGGGCGCTGGTTCGAGTCCATTTCTGATATAGCTCCCTGTTGATTCACCTGGGAGGGCAGTACTTGGGCCCCTGTACCCATGTGGAAGATCCTGAAGAAACTCCTGGTTCTGGCCATTGCAGCTATTTCGTGAGTGAACAAGTGGATGAAAGCTCTCTCTCTCTCTCCCTCTTTCTCTCTCTCTCTCCTCTCTGTATCTCTGCCTTTTAAATAAATCTTTAATATATATATTATATATATGTATTCTTTGAATAAAATTTTCTTTGAGAGAAACATATATTTATCTAAATAAGTTAAAAAATAAAAGATAAGCAGGACTAAACATTGCAGATTAAACCATTCCTTTTAACACAAGGAATCTTTCTTAGATAAGCATTTTTTTTTTCAAAGTAACAATGTGAAGAGAGGTTCATGTGTATCTTAAGGAATACAGAGTAAGCTCAAGATTCAAAGGAAAGCTCAATCCATTTCTTAAGGGGCCATGTAAAAATTAGCTACCTAGGCCACTCTTCTGAATTTCCTTCTAAATTTGGAAGATGACACATACTGCTTTTTAGTAACTTAAAATGTTTTTGGAAGATGGTATTTTTGTTTTTTAAAAATATTTTATTTATTTATTTGAGAGACAGAGTTACAGATGGAGAGAGAGGTATTTCATCCATTAGTTCACTCCCCAAATGGACACAACACCTGGAGTTGAACCAATCCAAAGCCAGGAGCCAAGAACTTCCTCTGGGTTGCCTACACAGATGCAAGGACCCAAACACTTGGGCCATCTTTCACTGCTTTCCCAGGCCATAAGCAGAGCTGGATTGGAAGAGGAGCAGCCAAGACATGAACTGGTGCCCATATGGGATGCCAACGCAGCAGGTGGAGGCTTAGTCTATTATGACATAGCGCCTAAACATACATTTTAAATTCTATTGAAGTGATTCTTGAAAAAAATTAACTCAATGGCTTCTTTTACATTAGGTAATTAGCCTTATAATTCCATAAAAAATATGTTCAATTTATTTAATTTTTTATTATTTTCTATTTGAGATGCAGGAGGAAAGAAAGAGAGAGAGATACAAATAGAGACCCTGAGCTGCTAACTCACTTGTCAAATGCTCACAAACGGTTAGGGCTGGACTGGGGCTGGAGCCAGAAGCTAAGGACACAACCCAGGATCCCACGGCAGGAACCCAATTACTTGAGTCATCACCACTACCTCCCAGGTCTGCATTGACAGGAAGCTGGAATCAGGAGCCAGAGCCAGGAAAAGAATGCAGGCATTCCAATGTAGGATAGAGGTATCTTAACCAGTAAGCTAAATGCCCAATTTTTCAATGTGTTTTTACTATACTCATTGGTACTCATCAATACTAGTGATGAAATATATTATTTCAATATATAAGCAATATAATATTATATTTCTGTTGAATGCTATAATTCACATACCATGCTTAAACATGGCTTTATTGTATTTTACAATTTTAATTATAGTTATTAGAAATAAATCAAGCTAAAATATCAATGGATTTTTGAGCCTCTGTTATATGTCTATGTTTTAAATTTTTAGTGAACTTAAAATTGCATGATAGCACATGATAGGTACTTATTTGGGGACAATTTTTTCATTCCAAGGATGGAAATTTAACTTGAGGAAAAGCAACAAAAAGCAAAAAGTGACATTATAGTCTAAAAACTAACCAGCTCTGTGTGTGTGTGTGTGTATAGGAATGAGAAGTAATTTTATTTTCCTCTCACAACAACTCTAGAGCACGCAAGTAAACCTGTATAACACGATGACACAGAGTTTGGGAGAAAACAGATAGCTTGTTCAGGGTCGCACAGTAAGTAGCAAAACTGAAACATACCCTCAAGTCTTCTGCCTATTAAACTCATCCTCTTCTTTCTATATTTTATTAGATCCTTTTTTCTTCTATGTTTTTCCCTCCCCAAAAGCTTATTAATAAAGTCCTTACTTTCTCCAGTTCTCTTTTCAGTGATTTTTCTGGGAGTAGTCAAACTAAAATGAAATAAAGCTATTTCCTTCAACAGTTCTTTTAAACCAATATTTATGAAGTCATACCTCATGGCAGGGAACTAAAAGATACAATGTCCAAAACAACTTAGTTCCTATGAGCAAGATTCAGACTGCAAAGGGGTCAGATACTGAAAAAGTTATAGGAATTTAACATATGTAAGTAAAAGTATTTTTAAATATAAAACTGAAACTACAGAGTTTAACAGCATTTTAATTTTCAAGGAGCTGTTAAATAAATTTTCTGAATGTTACAAGTTTCATATTGTCTACTTTACTGATGATGAAGAAAAAATTAAAATTTAAGGTCCTATAAAAGAGGCCCTAAACATCTGTTAATCTAAAATATTTATCATAATTCCATATAAAAGTAAAATATACCTGGCTATTATTGAAATTAATCTAAGTGATTATGACTATTTATTCTCAATTATAAAGAGGATGACTATCCAGGACATGTATTTAGCATATGGTTATTACTTCTTTTTTTTTCTTTCGACAGGCAGAGTTAGACAGTGAGAGAGAGAGAGAGAGAGAGAGAAAGGTCTTACTTCCGTTGGTTCACCCCCAAATGGCCGCTACAGCCAGCGGGCTGCGCCAATCCGAAGCCAGGAGCCAGGTGCTTCCTCCTGGTCTCCCATGGGGTGCAGGGCCCAAGCACTTGGGCCATCCTCCACGCCTTCCCGGGCCACAGCAGAGCTGGACTGGAAGAGGAGCAACCGGGACAGAATCCGGCGCCCCAACTGGGACTAGAACCCCGTGTGCCAGCGCCGCAGGCGGAGGATTAGCCAAGTGAGCCACGGCGCCGGCTTGGTTATTACTTCTAAAAAGTAAAGAACATAGCAGTGGCAGCAAGTCAGACTCAGTTTCACTGACTTCACCAGTTCCTAAAAACTGTGACAGCAGGCTTGGAAAACAGCAACAGGTAACTGTTCATATAGGCATGGAGTCTGTCATAGTAAGTACCTGATCTTTCCAGCTGTTTTATCTATCGATTGTCTTATTTTCTTAGAGAACTGAAAGACGGATGACAGCAGCAGATTGTCTCCCATGACCTGAAACATCCAAACAAAAAAGTAGATATTAGAATATTCCCATGACATTATATAATTACCAGGACACTAGTCACAGCACAATATAGTAGTATTTAGAGGCATTTAGTATTCATGCTAATTTTAGCTATAAATAAAATGAAGGAAGTAATTAGAGTAATGTGTAAAAAAACTGAGCAAGAGAGAGACAAACTGCTAAACAAAGAAGTTCCTTTGTTAAAAAATTTGCTAAGTTTTCATATTATTGTGGTCAGACCATTTTCAGAAGCATTTTATTTTATCTTCAATTACTATCATGGTTCTCTCATATGTTTTTCTTGGGTAGATTTTTTATATGTACAAACACACATACTCTTTCACACTAACTTTCAGATCCTGTTTCTTTTTTATTTATTCATTTATTAAAGATTTATCTATTTATTTATTTGAAAGTCAGAGTTACACAGAGAGAAGAGAGGCAGAGAGGTCTTCCATCCGCTGGTTCAATCCCCAATTGGCCTCAATGGCCAGAGCTGTGCCATTCCGAAGCCAGGAGCCAGGTGCTTCTTCCTGGTCTCCCATGCGGGTCCAGGGGCCCAAGGACTTGGGCCATCCTCCACTGCCTTCCCCAGGGCCACAGCAGAGAGCTGTACTGGAAGAGGAGCAACCGGGACTAGAACCCAGCACTCATATGGGATGCCGGCGCTGCAGGCGAAGGATTAACCAAGTGAGCCACAGCGCTGGCCCCACCAGGAGCTTCTTCAGGGTCTCCCACATGGGGCCCAAGGACTTGGGCCATCTTCTATTGCTTTCCCAGGCCATAACAGAGAGCTGGATTGGAAGTAGAGCAGCTGGGACTCGAACTGGTGCCCATATGGGATGCCGGTGCTTCAGGCCAGGGCATTAACCCGCTGCGTCACAGTGCCAGCCCCTCAGATCCTGTTTCTTAATCCCAGGGTTTTAATTCCTTCTTGTAAACTTCTCCTTTTTATACTCTTCCTCTACTCATTGCTCGAGCAGTTCTGTATGTTGTATCTCAGTTTTTTCCATGGTGCTATTTGAAGTAACTATTCTCTGAGGAAGAAACTCCTTTATATCCTTGAATTTTCTCCCAAACTCCTTTCACCTCTTTTCCAATGAAATAAATCTTTTCAGGGCTGGCACTGTGGTATAGCAAGTAAAGTTACCACCTGTGATGCCAAAATCCCATGTGCATGCAGGTTCATGTCCTGTCCACTCCACCTCCAATCCAGCTCACTGCTAATGGCTTGATAAAAACCAAGGGAAGATAGTCCAAATGTTTAGGACTCTGCCACCCATATGAAGGACTAACAAGAAACTCTTGGCTTAGGCCTGGCCCAGCACTGGCCATTGTAGCCACCTAGGGAGTGAGCCACAGGATGGACGATCTCTCTCTTTCAAAATAAATAAATAAATCTTAAAGAAAAACATTTTCAATAAACCTCTTTCTTTGATTTCTCACTGCCACATTCATTGTTTTTAAAAGGCAGTAATATTTTTTCAATACTGGTTTGCAGGTATATAGAACTAGCTATAATTCCTGGTTTACAACATACTCACCTCATGGGTCCAACTCAGACAGCTTTGTCTTTTTAATAATTTAATAATGAATCTACCACCAAAACAATGCCAAAGACCTAGCAATAATCAAAGGGGTAAAGTAGATATTATTCAAAAATATCTACTCTGGGCCAGCGCCGTGGCTCAATAGGCTAATCCTCTGCCTTGTGGCACCGGCACACGGGGTTCTAGTCCCGGTCGGGGTGCCGGATTCTGTCCCAGTTGCCCCTCTTCCAGGCCAGCTCTCTGCTGTGGCCAGGGAGTGCAGTGGAGGATGGCCCAAGTGCTAGGGCCCTGCACCCGCATGGGAGACCAGGAGAAGCACCTGGCTCCTTGCTTCGGATCAGCGCGGTGCGCCGGCCACGGCGGCCATTGAGGGGTGAACCAACGGTAAAAGGAAGACCTTTTGCTCTGTCTCTCTCTCACTGTCCACTCTGCCTGTCAAAAAAAAAAAAAAAAAAAAAAATCTACTCCCTCCAATTTCTCCTCCATCACTGCAGGAGAACACCTTTTCTACCTCTTGTGTTTGCCCTTAGCCATCTGACTTGTTTTTTGCCAATGAGATGTTAGCAGACATGACCCAAAGATTGAAACGTGTTTGCATGGTGAGGCTTGCTCTCTATAGGGTTTCTAGTAATACCATTACAAGAAAAGACAAACTGAGCAGACTTGGATCCAATGTGCAACTTTTCATTGTCTAGCTAAGACCACCTAGCCAATTAACCCGCAGATGGCTAATGAGTTCTTATTCCTGCATGCCACTGAGACTTTTATGGTCATTTGTAATAGAAAAAAGATGGCCTGATATAACTACCTCTACTCCATCTCATTATCTTTCCTTCCCTCTCCCAAGGTAAACAATATCCTGAATTCCATTCACTATTCCATTGTTTTCCTTTTTTAGATCATGTGATATATTTCTGTCTCGGTATATATTTTAATTTTTAAATATTTATGACAGGGGCCAGCGCTGTGGCGTAGCAGGTAAAGTCACCGCCTGCAGTGCCAGCATCCCATTTGTGTGCCGGTTCAAGTCCCAGCTGCTCTGCTTCCGATCCAGCTCTCTGCTATGGCCTGGGAAAGCAGCGGAGGATGGCCCAAGTGCTTGGGCCCCTGCACTCACGTGGGAGACCTGGAGGAAGCTCTTGGCTCCTTGCTTCGGATCGGCAAAGCTCTAGCCGTTGCGGCCAACTGGGGAGTGAACTAGCGGATGGAAGACCTCTCTCTCTCTCTCTGCCTCTCCTTCTGTCTCTGTGTAATCTTTAAAAAAAATATTTATGACAAAGAACCTTCTAATATATAATATTTTGAAATTTATTTTTGTCACTTAACATGATATTGCTAAAATCATTTTATACAGTTGCATACTGACATAGTTCTCTTTGATTACTCTATACTCAATTTATGAATATATCAGTTTATAAACTCACTTTTATGCCAAGATAAACACTTAAGTTGGGGTTGGCGCTGTGGCATATCGGATAAAGCCACCGCCTGCAGTGCCGGCATCCCCTATGGGTGCCGGTTCGAGTCCCGGCTGCTCCACTTCCAATCCAACTCTCTGCTGTGGCCTGGGAAAGCAGTAGAAGATGGCCCAAGCCCTTGGGCCCCTGCACCCATGTGGGAGACCAGGAAGAAGCTCCTGGCTCCTGGCTTCAGATTGGCACAGCTCCAGCTATTGCGGCTATCTGGGGAGTGAACCAGCGGATGGAAGACCTCTCTCTCTGCCTCTCCTTCTTTATCTGACTTTCACGTAAATACATAAATCTTAAAAAAAAGAAAAAAAAAACTATGCATGGATTTTAAAGTTTTTTCTGCACCAAAATACATTTGCCTTTTAATGCCATTTTTCCACAAACTTTTTGAAGTTCCCTTATATTCATGGTTTGGTACTATCCAGTTTCAGGCATCCACTAGAGGTCTTGGAATATATTCCTCTTAGATAAGGAAGCACTACTGTATAATTACTCTTGTGCAAACTTTCTCTTGTCAAAGGGAAAGGTTTTATTTTGTACATACAATAGCAGGAAAACTGTCAGATCATGGGATATTTTTATGTTCAATTTTAGGAGATAATATCAAATTGCTTTTCAGAATGATGGCAGCAAAGTTAACCTTGCAACACTTAAGACAAACCTGTGTACCTCTTCAATTTTAAAACTTTTGGCCACCAACATTTTCTCACTTCAGTCTTGAAATGATTCCCGTGAACAGTCATAAAGTTGAATCTCTTCATCCTGTATATGCCTTAGTATCCTCTCTTTGATGAAATGTTGTTTATGTTTTTCATAGATTTTTCTACCAAGCTGTTTTTGTCTTTTTTTTGACATGTAGGAGTTCCTTATATATCCTATGTATGAATTATGGGCTATATGTTTTGCAGAAGTTTATAACTAGTTTTTTAAACCTCCTTAAAGTATTTTTGACAAAAGTCCTTACTTTTAGTCACTGACATGAGCACTATCATTGACATCACTGGACAAAAAGTCCTTACTTTTAATACACCAAATTTATCATCTTTTAAAATAAAAACATTTTGCTGGTGCCGTGGCTCACTATCTAATCCTCCGCCTTGCGGCGCCGGCACACCGGGTTCTAGTTCCGGTAGGGGCACCGGATTCTGTCCCGGTTGCTCCTCTTCCAGTCCAGCTCTCTGCTGTGGCTAGGGAGTGCAGTGGAGGATGGCCCAAGTGCTTGGGCCCTGCACCCCATGGGAGACCAGGAGAAGCACCTGGCTCCTGGCTTCGGATCAGCGCGGTGTGCCAGCCACAGTGGCCATTGGAGGGTGAACCAACGGCAAAGGAAGACCTTTCTCTCAGTCTCTCTCTCACTGTCCACTCTGCCTGTCAATAAATAAATAAATAAATAAATAAAAAAGAAATCATTCCTTACTGTAATGCTGCAAGCTACTCACTTACATATTTTACTAAAAGTATTACAGTTTTGCCTTTCCCCTTTTAATAACCTTTGGAGTTAATTATTTGTATATGATGTAATGTTGGGGAGAAGTTTCATTCTATCTATATAAGGATAAGCACTTTTTCCCTAGCCCTACTAATTGAATGCTTTCTCCTTTTCCCACTTCTGCCATAAGTTCATGTTTATGATTTACTTACTTCATCCCTGCTCCAGGTTCTCCGTCTTGTAATCGTTAAGTGATCAGGAGGCTCTGCAGGTTGAGATCGGTCACCAGACCGACCATTGTTTCCTTCTGGTGTTTTAGAATGAACTAATGGAGGGATCTTTCGGAAGTTGAGACTTTCATCAAAAACACGATCGACCAACTAATAGGACAACAAAAGCAAACTCTTATAAGAAACAGAATAATTTGAAAAAGTACATATTTGGCATTACAGTTTTTAAGATTAGACAGAAGTTATTTCATTTTTAAGTAGTAACAGAAGCACGACATCTTCAATAAACCAATTACTCTTTTTAAAAAACGTTTCAAAAGTATTTCCTTTATAAACTAGATGTTCATCTACATAGATTTTATTTTCAAAATTCAAAATATATAATTATTTTAAATCCAATTCTGCCATGACTAAGATCTCCAAATGAAAATCAGATGGTAAATAAAATACCTGAGCCATGTAGATGGACAATGAGTTCATTTTACTCACATTGCCTTACCAGTGTAAAATAATGTTTCTTTTTCTTTTAGTTTCCTATCTTGTTTTTTCTTTTTTCCTCCCCAAATCCAAATTTCTCCACAAGATATATTAATTGCAAATTTCAATTAAATTTACAAAGGGAAAAAAATTTAAATCCATAAAATTAGTCAAGTAAGCTTTTAACAATGCTACAGAAATTACATATTTTAGTAAAAATGATATACTGCCATCTACAGTGCAAATTACATAATGCAATACTAAGTTACATGGGTTTACTGAAGAAGGAGTAAAGTCTAGTACAACGTTTGGAAATCAAACAGAAAAGGAAAATGGAAGTCTATTCAATGAAATGCTTGAGTAATTTTATTGAGTCTGCTTCAATGTATACTTATGTTAGATAAATTTAGTTAGAAATATGAAAACATAATATCATTTTAAATGTACCAGAATTGTGTATGTCTTGCCACCAAGATCTTTTTATTTTTCACCAATATGGATGGTTTTATATACAGTCACAATTGATCAGTGTGGTAACAAAACTCTACACAGATTGATGAAATACCACTTATTAAATTAGACAACACATGAAGGAAAAACAAATGAAAGTGACCATTAAACAACAGATTAAAGAAGGAAATGTAACAAAAAGCAACTGAATAAAACATCAAGCACAGTTTATGACAATTAAATTTGTTCAAAAAGACTAGCCATTTTTGGCTACTAGTTAGAATATTATTTTGTAAAAGTAACAAAGTAGAATAACCAACACCAGGGGCTGGCAAACTTCTTCTCTAAAGAGATAAATAATAAATATTTTAAGTTTTGCAGCTAGAATCTGTACCTCAATTACTCAATTCTGTCAGTCACTGTAGCATTGATAGAGTCATAGATGATAGTAAGCCACATGAGTAAGGCCATGTTCTAATAAAACTTTATGGATGCAGAAATTTGGATTTCATGTAATTTTCACATCATACATTATTATTATTATTTGATATTTTTTAGCCATTTAAAAAATGCAAAACCCATCCTAGCTTTTAGGTCAAATGAAACTAGGCAGGAAGATCACAGTCTGGCCAACCCCTGAACTACAGGAACTTCTTTGTTAAATGATTAATCTTTGCTTGCATTTCTGCCCAAGATCAAAATAGCTGACATGGCCAGAGAGTACAGTTAGCTCTCTGTAGCCAAGGATTCAATCAACCACACATAAAAAATATTCAGAAAAAATGTATCTGTACTGAACATATGGACTTTTTGGTCATTATTACCGAAACAATATAGTATATTACTGTTCATAAGGTATTTCATTGTTATTAGTGATTATAAGTAGTCTGGTTTGAAGAAGGCAAGAGGATATGCATAGGTTATATGCAAATACTATCCCATCTTCTATAAGGGACTTCCGGAGGCTCAGATTGTATTCTTTGTGGGGTGTCTAAGAACCAAGTCCCTGTGGTTTCCAAGGGAACCATTAATTTTTATATGTTAAAGGTACATTCTGTAACAATGTTATGCAAATGGTGCCCCCTCAGTTGTATTGTGAGAGGTCTTGGTTTGGGATAGGCAATGGTCTTCATATGCTAACTTAATGTTCCACAGCTTATAAGAATATTCTGAAATTTTATGCTTTTTTTGTATATATATGTATACTACTTAATTTTCAAAGTATCATTGTGTATGTATTCTTCAACATAATTATTATTTGAATTAGTGAAATTGTATAATTTTTCTCTTTGTTATCAAGATGTCTCCTAGTTAACTAACAATGAAAATACCTTTTTAACTGAAGTATATTCCTAGTCAAATTGTATAGAAACTTTTTCAGTTATTTATTAAAGTTTGGTTTGCTTTCAGATACAATTTTTATTCACATTTCAAGTGAAGATATGGACCAGAAATCAGCAGGCAAAGTTTTGATTCCAAATGATTTTACAGCTTTATGTTAACAGTAGACCAAAGGTTAGCCTTTACTCATTTTGTTACAAAAACATAAAAGAAATTTGCTAAAGCAAAGTTGGAAAATGCAGAGCTGCATGCAAACATTGAGGATGGACATAACTAAAATAAACTAAGCAAAAAGCTAAAAGCAAAAGAAATAAAGAAAAGAAAGAACCTTATGCATTTCTCCATGAAGATCTCCTACCTCTTCTCTAGTGTCTATGGCAGAGCCAGGGGTGGTGGCAGCAGTGCTTACTGTGGTACTAGGGGCAGTGCCTGATGAAGTCACTGAATCTATCTCTCCTGCTACATCGTTGATCTCCCGAGCAATGAGAGCAAGATCTTGGCTGATCCTGGTAACAATTTTAGAAAAGAAGTTTAATACCTTTTAAATAACAGCTCCAGAAACAACCATTCATGATAGAGTCACTTATATAAGTTGTATATCTAACTTAAGATTCATACTCCGAACTTAACATTCTTTGAAAATGCTATTTAACTATTATTATACTTGAAGTCTTAGTCTTTAATTCCAAAAATATTAATGAAACAATTCAAAATAATCTATTAGATATTACCTTTAAAATACAGTTAATGTAATGATTAGCATTAATATATTTTAGGGGTTCTTAAACCTGGAGATGGTGCAGAAAAGTCAAGGAATCCCTGAACTTGGCAATGAAAGAACAATTACCTCTAATTGATGTTTAGCATTTCTTTCAACTATAAATAAGTCAACAAACCAGGGCAAAATTAGCAGGGCTGGTGATTTACACCAAGAAGTCACATTACAGTTGCTACAGGTACCTTGAAACATAATCTATGATCATTTCTTCGAAATTATTGCAGTCACTAAATTCACAATTGTTATTTAATATGTTAATAAATACCACATTATTATATCACTTTAAAGTATCCTGATAAGTATATTTTAATGTAATATCATTCTAAGTATTTTATTCTTTGCCATTCCAAGTATTTTATATTTATGCATTTAGAAATATTCTGAGAAGGGCTCCATAAGCTTCACCCCATGGCCAAAGGTGCCTATGGTTCCAACAGTTAAGAAGTCCAACATAGCACTTTAATATACATTATGTCATTTGAGGCTCACAAAGTTCTTTAAAGGTAGGAAGTACCTGCTTCTATTATTGAGGACAAAATCTCACAGAAGCTGGGTGGCTTATAAAACTTAAGATGTAGGTAAGGCAGGACCAATCCCAGGGTTAGCACCCATTTCCATAATGCCATTTGTGTTTTCAGCCATATAAACCAAAGAAACAACTTAGGGGTAATCAAGAGAAAATAAATACCTTCTTTAGCATTCACTATTTAAGAGGGAGAAACTCCCAAAAACTTTTATTGATATGTCCATGTTTCTTAAAAAAATATTTCAATTCAGGGAGACATACAAGTTTTCTAAGTTATGCATCCCTTATACATATACTCAATTTGCCTACTTCTACAGGAAAGATTTGACAATGAGTGAATATTCTCAAAAGTACATGGGAAAGTATCTGCAACTTCAAAATCCAAAACAAGTACAAAGTTACATTTTTTTTTTGACTTACACAATATCTGAGCCTACAAAACTCAAGGAATGCACCTAGTGCATAAAAATTTAATGAGATTTAAAAAGAGATACTAAGTGAAGCTTATGGACCAACAGAAGCAATTTGTGGTCAAATATAAACTTTACAAGAAATGACAGATGTTTAATTTCTCTTTTATTTACCAGTAGTAAAAGGTAGGAAGAACATCAACAAATGTATACTGATCACTTATTATGTGCCAAGTACTGTGCTAGGTTCTAAGGACTACAGCACTGAAGAAGCAGCAGTGAGGGTGCCTGCCCATGGAGCTTAGAATAAATAGTGAGCACCACTAGAACATAAGTACCTTTATACTAAAAAATGATGAGCACAATTAGCTACAGAAATAAAGAAGATTTATACTTATCAACTCATTTCACTGTCACAACTACTCTGTAATAGAAGTACTAATCATCTTGTTGTACATGTGACTATTTTCTGACACAGGTCACAATATTGATGTGGTATAATCAGATGTTTTCATTATGCCATGCTATATTTCACATCACTGAATATGTAATTTTTTTTTCTAATTTGTTACCTACTGATGCAATTCTTTTGAGAATGGTTCAAAGTGTTCCTTTCAGGGGTTAGATTTCTGTCAAGGAACATCTGGGTATTTTTAACATATCACTCATGAGCCATACGAAATTAGTAACTTAAAAATTAGCCTGCTATAAAATTTCTGAATTTTTAGGTCTACTTGTGGTTGCCTTGGCAGAACCAGACCAAATGGTTTTGTGGGCTTTATTCTGCCTGAGGGTTGGATATTTCCCACCCTTGTCAGAGTGAGCATACATCTGAGCACCAACATGGTATCACAGGTAGAAAATTCCACACCTGACTTCATAATGTAATAGGTCACAGTCAAAATGCAGGTGCACTAAACATAGCACAAAATTATGTTATATATAGTGGATATAAGGCATATATGAAACATAAATGAATTTTGTTTTTAGACTTGGATCCCATCCCCAAGAGATATTATGTAATTATATATATGCAAATATTCCAAAATTTAAAAAAAATTAAAAATCTGAGACACTACAAGTTCTAAGCATTTTGGATGGATTTTGGACTAATTAAAGCATCTGTACAATTTTTGCAGCTTCCTGAAATATATGAACTACAATAAAAAAAAAAAGTACAAACTTGATAAGATAAAAATTATACAAGTATCTGTTTATCAAAAAATTATTTTTAAAGTGTTTTATGCAGACATTTGTATAATTTAGTTTCTGATACTGTGGAAAGCCATGTGTGTTCATTAGAAAGCATCTCTGCAGGTTACGCAGTAAAAGCTGTCCTAAAATGAGCTAAGCACCCAAGAAGCATTCTTTCCATTTCCAAGTATGATGTGCGTATGCCAGCTCTTTCTTTACATGGCAATTCTTATCTTAAAGTTGACTCAATAATATAGATCACTAAAATAATTTATCCACATTTTTAAAAAAATCTCATCATCTATTAAAACTAATATTAGTAATTCTAACAAGGCAAATAAAATTATCAAGGAAAAAAAAACAAAGTTACAGATGTCTTCCAAGAGAAACAGAAGATTTTACAAATCAACATACAGTATGATCTACCATAGGACTGTTGAGTCTAAGCTCCCAGATTAATTTTGTTGCACTTCCATTTTACACTTACTGCAGTATTTTATAATTAGGCATTTCTTTCCATCTTTTATAGTCGTACCCTTTCTTTAAATTTAAGCCTGCAGTCTCTGTTTCTATTCTCATTTTTCATTTCGTTTAAATCTGCTAGTAGAGGAAATTCTAAAATAACACAAACATATTCTTTGAGTTCCTTGCAATACCAATAAAAATTCAAGCTTGCCAATTTGAAAACCTAACGTTTTCACATTTAATTCTGTGTTCCTTATTACAAAATGTGAATGCTCAAAGGTACAAAGTATAAATTACGAGTTCAGTTCTGTAACACTAGTCTGTTTTCCTATCGGAACCACTGATCCAATTTCAATAATTTTACAGAAATAAGTATAGATATTATTTGTAAAAAAAAAAGGGGGGGGGGTAAGATAACATGAAGTATGTACTTCCAGTGATGAAATTTATGACTTTCCTAGGTAACCTATTTCAGTAATAGCATTCCTCTTATTTACATCAAGGTTACTTTTCATTGAAGGATTGCATTCTGGAAAATACATATTAATTATAGACTTTGGTTATGTTAAAAGTTTAAAAGGACATATTAAAAGCTAAAAATCCTATATATCTTATTAAATATGTAATATTCACAAGTAGATGTACTAACCAATATATATAAGCAAACTATCAGATTTTATTGATTTACACTGCTAACAAACATTCTTTTAGGTTTTAAATTAAGTCTAAAAATTTGCTTCGTTTTTAATGGAATATGAAGTTTCAAGTTTCTACATGTAGCTAATGTTCCAAATGGTACACACATAAACCATTATATAGAATAAAGTTTCTTTTGATATTACTGGAAAAAAGCAACTCATGGCCTTCTAAGGAAGAAAACTAGCTTTGGATTCCTAACACTAAGCCAATGACATCAAGTCAAACCTCTGTTTATCTTAAAACTAGCTAATACTTCATTACTCTAATGACTTGGCTTTTAAGAAATAATTTATTCTAGTTTTTACATAATAAGAGTGTTAAAATATAAGTTTAGCTTAAGAATGAGAGACACTTAAGGTCATTAAAAAAAAAAAAAAACTTTTGGCTACCCACACTCTCTAGAAGAGCTTTAGTAACAAACACAGATTAAGATCAGCATAAATGTCAATTTGAAATAAACGTACTTTATTATAAAGACACATTTGAGTAAATGAAGTAAATCTCATTGCTGGGTCTCTTGAAACTTACAAGGAACACAGGACAGAAAAGATAAAACCTTATCCTATTCTCTACTGGTTTAATAATTGTAAGGAATTTAAAAGGTAATAACAGATGTGTCAAAGAAAATATTTCACAATATCACATTTGATAACATCAATGTGTTTTAAAGATCCTTAAGACAATCAATATATGTTGGTTAACCTTGATTAACTAGCATATACTGATTAAAGTTTTCAATTCTTTTTAACTGCACAGACACCAAGTTCTATCAAGTTTTCCTTCACTATGATCCCTTTGTCTTTTCTTCGAACAAACACTTAACATCTTTGTTCCTGTTCACGAATGTTTTAGTCTGACACACTCCTAGCTTACTTGATCATTTTTTTTTCTCTGAAAGTATCTGCTATATGAAATCAAGTACTCCTCAGGAACAATTTCACTTCAATCACCTATCAAAACTTTTAAATCCATTTTTCCCTCACTGCTTTGCTGAAATTTAAGATTCAATAGTGCCTATTTTCACCTGCCACTTTGACTTTCTGTTCTTCCCTACTACACACTCCTACTGTTGTCAGTATAGACTATCCTACTCCCCAGGCACATACAACTCAAAGAACACCTCACTGGAATGCCTGGCTCCCTTCCTCTTTCACCTTCCAAATTCTAGACAACCTTCCAAGCTTGATTCCAATTTCTTTCCCTTGGAGATCTCGTTGAGCACTCTGATCTTCACTGACCTGTGAACTGCATTAGCACTTAAAATTTGTACACAGTTTAATATAACATTACATCATACTTAGGCATTTTGCCATTTCTATGAATTAGCTTTATTTAATTGAAATTTTTATTGAATAACTACAGATTCTACAACATGCAGTTATAGAAACTAATAGAGATCTAGGGTGCCCTTTTCCCAGTTTCCCCAAAGGTCTAGGTTAGATTTCAACCCTTATACCAATTATAAAATCCTTTAGAACACAAGTTCTGTGTCACTATATCGCCTCAACAGTGACAAATAAATGTATGGTGAGTGATTAATAAAAATTATCTAATCTCCAGTAAGACAAATAATAAAGGACAATAATTCTTTTTAAGAATCAAGGAGCAGCCGGCGCCACGGCTCCGCCTTGCGGCGCTGGCACACCGGGTTCTAGTCCTGGTCGGGGTGCTGGATTCTGTCCCGGTTGCCCCTCTTCCAGGCCAGCTCTCTGCTGTGGCCAGGGAGTGCAGTGGAGGATGGCCCAAGTACTTAGGCCCTGCACCCCATGGGAGACCAGGATAAGTACCTGGCTCCTGCCATCGGATCAGGGCGGTGCGCCGGCCGCAGTGCGCTGGCTGTGGTGGCCATTTGAGGGTGAACCAATGGCAAAGGAAGACCTTTCTCTCTGTCTCTCTCTCTCTCTCTGTCCATTCTGCCTGTCAAAAAAAAAAAAAAAAAAAAAAAATCAAGGAGCCTGCATCAGATCCTGAAATTACAAAAACAGGTATGAAGAAAATATTTATATGCATTTGGCTAAAATCCAGTGTTTGGGTTTTTTTTTTAATGATTTATTTATTTATTTTAAAGTCAGAAAAAGAGAGAGAGAGAGAGAGAGAGAGAGAGAGAGAGAGATCCTCCATCTGCTGGTTCACTTCCCAGATAACAACAGCATGAGCTAGGCCAAGACAATGACAGGAGCTTCTTTAGGGTCTCTCACAAGGTTGTCAGGTGCCCAAGTACATAGACCATTGTCCACTGCTTTTTCCAGGTTATTATCAGGGAGCCAGAGTGTAAGTGGAGCAGCCGGAACATGAATAGGCGCCTGTATGGGATGCTGGAGTCACAGGCGGCAGCTTTATCTGCTATGCCACAATGCCAGCCCCTAAAAACAAGTTTTGTTGTTGTTTTTTCATTGATTTCATCTATTTATTTATTTGCATGTATTTCATAAATATAACACTAGGAACATAGTAATTCTTCCCACTGTACTCGCTTTCTCACTTTCTCTCTTACCTCTCCTCCTCTTCCCTTTCCTGTTCCCTGTCCTGTTTTCCATTAAGATCTATTTTCATTTAACTTTATACACAGGGACCAACACTGTGGCCTAGCGGGTAGAGCCTGCTGTGCCAGCATCTAATATGGGCACCAGTTCAAGCCTAGCTGCTCCACCTCCAATCCAGCTCTCTGCTATGGCCTGGGAAAGCAGCAGCAGATGGCCCAAGTCCTTGGGTCCCTGTACCCATGTGGGAGACTGGGAAGAGGCTCCTGGCTTCTGGCTTCAGATCAGCTCAGCTCTAGCCATTGCAGCCATCTGGAGAGTGAACCAGCAGGTGGAATACCCCCCTCTCTCTCTGCCTCTGCCTCTCTCTAACTCTGCCTTTCAAATATATAAATAAATATTTAAAAACAAACAAAAAACTTTATAAACAGAGGATTAACTCTATTCTAGGTAAAGAGTAAAAACAAATTTTAATCCACTTGCTTTATCCTATTATTATTGCTTCTCAGTGATTAGCTTTATCTTTCTTTTCAAACAAAATAACAAGTACAGTGATTGTTTACAAGGCATGGGAAGAAAGAAAAAACAAAAACAAAAAAACCAACATGGAATATTAGCAAACTGACTCACCAATATCTCATTTAAAATTTGTATTATTCATAACAACTTAGGAAAAAACTTACTTTTAAGATATCAGATAAAGACAGGATAAGACTCAAGTTAAAAAGTTATCTCTTTGCTGGCAGCTGGAACTGTAAAACAGAACATGTAAGTTTTTCAACTTTGTCATCATCTATAGTTGAGGGCGTAGTCTACATGTTCTCCAATCAATGAAGAACTGTTGTTAACCTCGTTTCAAGATGAAGATGAGAAATAATGAATTTTAAATCATTAGCCACAAAGTATGAATGCTTAATAAGACCAAAGATACTTGAAAATGCCCTGTCTACAAACAAGATACAGTTTTCTTCTTACTACACTATACACACACCCACAATTCTTAATAGTACAAAAATAAGTACCCAGATGTGGCTTCAATGTCATAAAGGTGCAATTCTAAAACATCTATTTGGTTTTTAAATCTCATAATTATACACCCAAAAAACTTCTGGTTTTGAGATTTTTCTCAGCTGTTAAAAGCAGTAAATGTGGGGCTAGTGCTGTGGTGTAGCCGGTAAAGCCATCAACTGAGTCCTGGCTGCTCCACTTCCAATCCAGCTCCCTGCTGATGCACTTGGGAAAGCAGCAGAAGAAGGGCCAGGTCCTTGGGACCCTGCACCCACATGGGAGACCCAGAAGGAAGCTCCTGGCTCCTGGTTTCAGATTGGCCTAGCTCTGGCCATTTGGGGAGTAAACCAGCAGATGGAAGATCTCTCTCTCTGCCACTGTCTCTCTGTAACCCTGCCTTCAAATACATAAATAAATCTTTTTTAAAAAAAAAAGCAATAAACATAAGCACGTTTATATTACTACTCTGCTACTTAACTGGATCTCTTCTTCCTTTTGCATTAGAAAGCACACAGTTTTAATGAGATCTTTGGATTGTTATGAAGTCACATGTCCATCTTCAGTTCTTGATAAGACTTTAATACAGGAGACATGTTACCACCACAAACAGGTTAAGCAGATCCTAATAAATTCAGTTAAATATTCAAAGAAATGTGGTTCAGCATGAATTCCACATTTTAAACCCTGAATCTTAAAATGAGGTAAAGGGGGCCAGTGTTGTGGTACAGCAGTTAAGCTGCTGCCTGCAGTACCAGCATCCCATTTGGGCGTTAGTTCAAGTCCCGGCTGCTCTACTTCCCATCCCGTTCCCTGCTCATGGGCCTGGGAAAGCGGAAGTTGGCCCAACGTGCTTGGGAAAGCAGCAGAAGGCCCAAGTCCCTGGGCCCTTGCACCATGTGGGAAAGCCAGAAGAAGCACCCGGCTCCTGGCTTCAGCCTGCCCAGCCCCGGTCACTGAAGTCATTTGGGGAGTGAACCAGCTGATGAAAGATTTTCCTCTCTGTGCCCTTCCTTCTCTCTCAATACCTCTGACTTTCAAATAAATAAGTAAATAAATAAATAAATAAAACCTCTCTTTGTAACTCTACCTTTCAAATAAAATAAGTCTTTAAAAAATTAAAATGAGCTAAAGTAATAAGTAAATGAATAAATAAATAAGTAAATAAGACTAACATATGAAGGTTGAATATAAACAAGCAAGAATAATCCATAAATGGATCCTTGAAATGTTTTATAACTGTATAATTTTATAACAGACACATGATTTCTCATATTTTCTTTTTCCAGATAGAAAATTAATTGTAGCTAGATAAAAATGGTGTAAGGTAACCAAAAAAATTTTAGAGTTTTATTTAAAAATCTAAATTTGGAATCAGGAATTTAAAATATTCAGGGACTACCAATATTGAGTTATAACAGGATATTAAAGAAAATCCTAAATGAAATGGAGATTGTAAGTTAACAGAGAACCTAGGCACTATTTATATTCCAAAACTTTCATTTGGCATTGACAACATAGTGGTAGATGATTCCATGTTCTGATAATACAACAAGAATCAGAATAAGGTTAGGCCTCAAGATGCTTAAAAGATTAACTCATATATTTAACCAAAATTCCAACTACACCAAACATTCACAAAAAAAGATTCCTACTCAAAAGGAAAGATCTTCCTCTTCCTTTGTGATAGATTCTAGTGACAGTTTCATTCAATATTACAAAACCTTAACGAAGGGGCTGGTGCTGTAGCACAGTAGGTTAAGCATCCGCCTATGGCACCCTCGTCCCATATGGGTCCCTATTCGTGTCCGAGCTGCTCCACTTCCTATCAAGTTTCCTGCTGATGGCTTGGAAAAGCAGCAGAAGATGGCCCAAGTGCTTGGGCCCATGCACCATCATGGGAGACCTGGAAGAAGCTCCTGGCTCCTGGCTTTGTTTGGGCACAGCTCCAGCCGTTGCGGCCATCTGGGGAGTGAACCAGTGAATGGAAGACCTCTCTCTCTCTCCCTCTCTCTCTGCCTCTGCCTCTCTGTATAACTCTGCCTTTCAGATAAATAAATCAATCTTTTAAAAAATGATAACAAAGACAGAATATTAAAAAAAAGCTGTTCTTGGACAATAAGAACAATTTATTCAGTGGCCCAAACAGGGCAGTGGAGTTTTTAGAAAGAATATAGAGTTTACTTCTGTCCACCAAAAGGGGCAGGAAATCATTTATTTTTTTAGATAAAGGTACCTCTCATTATTGTCAATGAAATTAAATATAGTTACTAGCTTAGCAGCACAGATAAGTTATATTTGGCAAAATGTGGGGACAGTCTTAAAATTAGACTTATTAATGTTTTACATACATCAAGGAAACCACAAATAGAGAGGTCATGGTAAAATGGTAACTTTGAAAGTCTTAGCAAATCCATGCCATTTCCACCAGAAAGACTAACTAATTGGTGGGCTGTCACCTGACAGTCCTTATTCAATGAGGAATGTTTCAGACAGCCAGAGTGCTGGCAGAGAAGTAGAGAAAGACACCCCAGGGAAAAGCTGAAGATGAAGGGATAGTGACAGAGATATGTGATAGAGATATGGAGGAATAACTGTCCTCTGAGCTTGAAGGTTTGTTTTAATCCCTTACTCTTGCTATTTGGATCTGATCTAGCCCAACAAAATAACAGAACCCAGTCATGGCTAAACTTTAGGTTATTATAAACCAATAAGTTAGGTTTAAAACTGATTTAGCAGATATATCTTACTCCTTGACAAAGTATTTTTTTCTTCATAGTATTTCCTCTAAAACAAAAGACACTTCAGTATTCTCAAAGCACACATGCAGCCACACCCCCAACTATAGTATAATTGTTTACTAAAATAAATGCAATACATAGAAAAGCCTCATATTGGTACTTTATAGACTATAAGGAAACCCAAACTATTTAAATCTGGCCACTAAATTTAATTGGCTCCTACCAAAAACCAAAACAACACACACACACACACGCACACACGCACACACACATCACAGGAATTGGTTCTTATTATTGTTAAGATGATAACATATTCAGAACTTTGACTATAAATATATTAGGCTTGAAAATTATAAACTACAGCTCTATTCTGAAATATTTTCAAATACATTTGATCAGTATTCCTTTTATTTGAATTCCATTAACAAAAATATGTGTAAAATACTTAATAAAAGCCTTTTATCTAAAAAATGTCAGGGACTTTACTTGGGCCAATAGGACAAAATTATTTTGAAGTAATGAGTTTGCACTGAAAACTTAGACAAAATCTTAGTTAGGACTCCTAGCAACAAATAAGGTAAGCCTCAGGGAATATTTTCTTTTTTTTTTTTAAAGATTTTATTTATTTATTTGAGTGACAGAGTTACAGACACAGAGAGGGAGAGACAGAGAGAAAAGTCTTCCTTTCATTGGCTCACTTCCTAGGTGGCTACAATGACCAGAGCTGTGCCAATCCGAAGCCAGGAGCTTCTTCCAGGTCTCCCACGTGGGTGCAGGGGCCCAAGCGCCTGGGCCATCTTCTGCTGCTCTCCCAGGCCATAGAGAGCTGTATCGCAAGAGGAACAGCCGGGACTAGAAATAGCGCCCATATGGGATGCCGGCACTGCAGGCAGAGGATTAACCTGCTGTGCCACAGAGCCGGCTGAGGGAATATTTTCTAAATTGTTGGAACTTAATGTTGATTCTGAAACTCAGTTATATCTGGATTCTCATAAATCTAAATTTATGAGAGACACAGAAAACTTCTGAAATCTTAAAGTTCTAGTTATACTCAAATATCACTGTTTTCTTGGTACTCTTCTTTAAACATAACTAATTATACTGACAGCTTATTGTACAAGCACACTTGCAAAAAAATGGGATTTAAGGTTTTGAAATCCATTTACAGTTTTTACATAAAACACAATTTTATAAACTTCTGACATACCCTATATGTCAATCACTAGGTTAAATACAAGCTTCAATGTGTCAACTCTTGGGGCTGGTGCAGTAGGTTAATCCTCCGTCAGCGGCACCGGCACACCATATGGACACCAGTTCTAGTCCCGGCTGCTCCACTTCCAATCCAGTTCTCTGCTATGGCCTGGGAAAGCAGCAGAAGATGGCTCAAGTCCTTGGGCCCCTGTTCCCGCATGGGAGACTGGGAAGAAGCACCTGGCTCCTGGCTTCGGACTGGCACAGCTCCAGCCGTTGCGGCCATCTGGGGACTGAACCAGCAGATGGAAGACCTTTCTCTCTGTCTCTCCCTCTGTCTGTAACTCTACCTCTCAAATAAATAAATAAAACCTTTAAAAAAAAAAGTGCCAACTCTTGTAAGTTGAAACTATGATGTCCATTTTACAGATGAGATCACTACAACAGTTAATTAACTTCTCCAGAGTTACACAGATCTTGTGGTACAACTGGGTTTGAGTCTAGATGGTATGATTCCAGAGTCTATAATCTTGACCATTTGTCTATACTGCCTCTCTGCAATTTAGGTTAGCCTCCATAAATCAGCAGTATCTGTAGTTTAATCACCAATCCTTGATGACAGTATCCTCTATCACAGCTTCCAGTGTTGTTTCTCTGTGAATGAGCTTTGTAACTATGATTCTTAGCTTTCATTGGCTGCACAGGCTTCAGAGCCATAGTTTGCCTCCCATTCTGTCAGCAGGCTTAAGATACAGCCTCTTTTATTCCTCCTTGCCTTTTCTGTTCCCTACTCTTAACAATCTCTCAGTTGGTCAACCATGGGATCATTTTAAATTCTGCATTACCATTATGGCAAACATTCAATGCTGTCAGCTGTAACACTTCCACATCTCTCATTTATTTGTGCCTTCATTAACACTATCTTTTCTCAGGTCTTCCGTATCTTGCACATTAACTTTTGAAACAGATCACCACAATCTCTCTATAAACTCTCTCATACACACAATTCTATACAACATCTTCACAGTTATCATCCTTTAATACAGATATGATGTTACTGTTCTGTTCAAAAACATCTTCAAAGCACATAAAATAATACATGCACTCCTTAGCTGGCACTCAGCCATTATTTAGACAGCTTTGCCCTATCTTCAGTTTGGTCACCCATTAACTATATGCTTTTCTATCTCGTATCTGTGCAAAATTTCATACATTATGTTTTCCTCTGCAAAGACCAGCTTTATTGCTGCAGTTAGGCACCATCATGTACTGCACAGACAGCTCTCCCTGCAGAAAATGACTAGAGTGGTAACACTGAAACACAGTGAACGTACACAAAAGAATACAAAACTAGATATTTACATTACCTAAGAAACTAATAAGAAAAATTTCAAATGTGAAGTGCCTTTTAGAAACTATGCCACATATGCCAGTGTAAATTTGGTTTCTATAATAAATCAACTTGCTTTAAGTGCTTCATTGAGCTGTACACTAATCAGGTGCACAACTTGATCAAGTTAAATGCTCATTTCCGTACGTTTGTCTGTCTCTGGACTGGAGACGGAAATTGTGCTTTTCAGACCCAATTCAAGGGGGAAGAATTTGAAATGTGTTTGAGGCAGTCACACCCATCACATGGAGGATCCTTACCTTGGTGGGCAGTGCAGCCCTCCTCAGCCCTGCAGCCCACCACCCCAGCCCTACGGGTAGTTCCTGAGCCTCCTGAATCTGCCCAGCTGCCTGCTGGGGCCTGCAGGCCTATGGCCAAATGAGGCATACCCACAGGTTTGGAAACCAGGCCTACACAGGTGAAGACAGTAAGAGAGGACAAAGAAAAGGAGAGGCATCAGAGGCCTGGTATAGGGAGAGACTTTTCACAGGGTTTTCAAGGAAGTCTGGCAATAAACTTGAGCACAGAAATCAGCCTGCTGCTGGTAGCTGTTGGGCATTGCCTAAAATCTCCATTACAATATGGCACCTGGTGGATGTTCGAGGGGCATGTCTGCGGCTGCTGCAGTTAAGCTACCTAAGGTCAGACCACCGGCAGGGTTAGGTCCACTTTAGTTCCAGACACATGGACAGTGCATGATCCCTAAACTTTGCTTAAGATGCCCCTGTGTGTGGTCCACCCATGCCTGCATGACCTTTTCACTGACTGGCTCCCCTACTGCGCATGTCTTTTGTAAGCTTTATAAGCCTGTACACTTCCTCAATAAAGTGTTCCTGCTTCGACAGAACTCACGGGTGCTTGCCGTGTGTTTGACCCATCGACCTTACCTCTCCCTTGTCAGGGAGTGTCTGTACTGGCCCTTGTTGGTCAGTGGTCAGCCTCAGGCTTAAGGCCCCAACAGGTAGCCACTGTCAGGAGCCCATGTCAGAGTGGGCTGGCTGGTGACACCCCTCATACGGCTCTCCCAGCCTGCAAGCACCAATCTTCCTGGCCCTGAGACCTCTTCCCAGGTTTCCATATGGCTCAGCCCAAAGCTATTCTCCCATGAAAGCCAGGCGCCAAATGCAGGGGAAACAGGCCCCTCAAAAGCCAGCTGGCAGATGAGTGCAGGCAATCCAAAGGGGCAGAGGCAGACCTGCTGATGCCAGAGGGTGCCCCTGCTTCTGCCTCTTGGCAAGTGAGTCCCAGGCAGGTGGAAGGGTCTAAAGGATCAGACGCTGAGCTAGACCTGCAGATGAACAGAAAGCCAAAGGGGTGGTCAGGAGGGAAAACACGCAGATGGCAGAGGGAATGAAGTGGAGTCAGGCCTTCAGGGGAGCATCTGGCTGGGCGTAGGAGTCAAACATGGTTCTGGACGCATCTCACTCGAACCAGGTGCCAGACCCACTGGGAGGGATATCCATGGCTATCACCACCGAAGCACACCTCCCTCGCTAAGTCTCGGAGCTTTCCAAGTTAAACACCCAAGGTCTCCAAGACTATATGTAGCTTATACCTGTGTCCAAGTTAAAGGAAGTTGCTTCGTGGTTGTTTCAGGGGATAGGGATGCACACTTTAAAAAATCCATTGTGGTCGTCACTTCACCACTCATTCGCTATTGGAGATAGCAGGGAGAAGTGTACAAAACCAGTCCCAAGGGCCATGGCAGGGCTGCCCTGGGAGCCAGCTCCCCAAAGTGGACAAGTCTGTAGCTGCCTGATGTTCCCAGGCTGAGAAGGGCCGTGGATAATTGCACTTGGGGGCACAGTGGACACAGATGTGAGCTACAGTCTTGGAGACAGGGGGCAGCTGGCCTCGGGTGTCAGCAGCAGCTGGACAGCACCTGCTTGGCCAGGGGAAGGTCCCTGCATGGCAGCTGTACAGACCAGGACCTGTGACCCCACAGCAAGGACAAGGCCTGCTCCACGAACCCTGGCCCTGAGCTTGGACACCTTTCTGCCTCCTGCTGGCTTTTAAAAGGAGGCCAGGGCTCCTACTCCAAAGGCAAAGACATTGCCTTGGGTTTGCTTTGTCCTCTAACAGAACAGATAGGGCAACTCTGGCTCAAAGAGGCACAGGCCGGGACCCCCAGGCACCTCACCCCACATCCTGGGAGGCATTGCAGATGCTGGTGGCTGGTCTGCTCCTCTGTGGCTAGCCCCTTATCCTCTCCTAGGGTTGATTATTTGCCTGCCACCATGAAACTGGTTTTAAAACCACATTTTAAGCAGAGCTTTTCAAGGAAAAGGTCATGTGATGGTAATACTTTTGGTTTCAATGTTTTATGAAAAATGGTACATGAGGTTATCTGTGATGACAGAACAGACCAAAAATGAGGCTAAGGCCGCTGTTCAGTACAGTTACAGTGATGATGGGTGTGCATGGGGCTAGGGAGTGATGTCACCTGTCTCTCATTCCAGAGACTGCCCCTTGGCCCTCAGCCCTCAACCATATTTCCACAGAGCCTCCCCACACAGAAGCTGGCAGGCAAGTAAGCAGGTGTGGGAGCACCCACAGCACATACTCCAGACAGATGCATGCATCTGCTCCTTCAGTGTAGTCAGTGTGGGAAGCATTTCTAAATATCCAGTTCTCTTCCAATTGCTAACTTCCTTCCCTCCCACTTAGATCTCAGAACCTTCTTTTCTCAGTGTTGACAAAAAAAAAAAAAAAAAGGAGCAGGTTTCTGAGATAAGGACTTGTCAGAGAACCGGTTCAAAACTACAGGACTTATCCTCTAACAGCTGCTTAGCGTCCATTCTCCCCATGCAATCTGTGAAAAGCCTTAGATCTGCATGTCCTATCGTCAAGTTACAAGTCTCACGGACTCCAAGCAGGAGTCTCACTTCTTGGAACAGGTAAGACAAAAAAGGTTGTAGATCTACTAGGACGTATAATGATAGCAAGGGCAAAATAGGGAAGATTTCTAAATACAATGTTAAGTGTCAATTCCACTGGACACATATATCACAACACAAAGATTCTCTTGTAAAATGCTGTTCACCAGACACAGAATGCCAGGCCTGTCCCGAGACAGCTCATGTGGCCACATCAGCAGAGGGCAGAAGGAGCTTGTGTCTGGAGTCTGGAGCAGCTGTGCCATCCCACCTTCCCAGCTCTCCTTAGTGCACAGGGACCCTCTTCCATGGTTGGGCATTCCCAACGTGGGAAGGGCCAGCTGTGTGAGGCCTGTCACAGGGTTGGCATGCTAGTGCATCACTTTGCTGCTCAACACCACAGCAAACTCAGCCAAGTCCCCAGCACAGCTGCACAGGGTCCTGCATCTCCCCTTCCCATAGAGCAGCTTGGCAGGGGGAGGACTTCCAAGGACAGTCACCCAAGAGGAGTCAGAAAAAGAGAAGCCTCTAAAAATAGTCACCTGCCCAGTCTATGCCATTAAAGGACATAAGAAAGGTACACGATTGGCAATAAACAATATCCTTCAGGTCTTCACAGATGTACAGAAGGACTATACCCTCAGCATCCATAGTCTGATGTTAACGACTTCTACTCCAGTGTCTTCAGGCTCTGTGCAAAAAGAGTTTAGGTGGGAGAGACAGGTTCTACTTCCATTTTTTTTGTCCACGTTGAGCTTTATTAGTGCAGATTTTTCAAAAATATTCTTTTTGCTTGTTCCTGAGCAATTCTGAAAACAGATCACTCTATCATAAGCCTTGAGTTTCTTCCATAATTGTACATATACTTTACACTGAATATATGTTAAAAGAAGTCCCATGGAAGGCAGTGGAGGATGGCCCAAGTGCTTGGGCCCTGCACCTGCATGGGAGACCAGGAGAAGCATCTGGCTCCTGGCTTCGGATCAGCACAGCGTGCCGGCCATAGCAGCCATTGGGGGGCGAACCAACGGAAAAGGAAGACCTTTCTCTCTGTCTCTCTCACTGTCCACTCTGCTGTCAAAAAAAAAAAAAAAAAAAAAAAAAAAGTCCCATGGTTAAGCTGATGGCCACAAGCACTGATTTAGTCCAAAGCGGCCACTCTAAGATTTCTGTGAGCTGTCCCTACCTGATGATCCCACTGATGCAGTCAATGAGCACATACGAGGAACACACTATACAGGTGATGGCAATAACATGGCACGTCACCGAGCACAAGATCACCTTGCATTCGCTGGCGGTCTTCTGCAGTTTCTCTCACTTCCTCAAAGGATTCAGCCTGGTCTCTATGAAGAACTCATACTTGCTGAGTTCGCAGCACCATCCGTCAGAGATCTTGATCCACCACAGCAGGCAGGCCTGGTGCATGAAGAGGAGGCTTCCAGTGCAGTGGCAGGGTGTTGTCAAAGGGCTCTCAACTTCTCCTTCACAATCCTGGTTGGATGGCATGAAGAGGTGCAAGAGAAGGCTGATGGAGGCCTCAAAGCCTGAGAATTGTTGCTTGAATGACTGATGGAATATCCCAAAATCTTCTCATTCTGTTCCTCCTCCTCCTTTTATTTGGTCTTATTTCTGCAGATGTGAGCAGAGCGAGCATCCTGGGATGGAATGGCAGAGATCTGGTGCAGTGGCGTGCTCATCCCAGCCTCTGAGTATTCCTTAAAGAAGACTCCCCACTGGCAGAGACATTCTGGGCCATTGACTTCAAGCTATGCCGCCTACCAGCAGCTACGACGTGAACATGTCTGGAGATACCACACCATAGACTTGGAATGGCCTCCCAGATCTCCAGTCCTGACTGCCATTTCACAGATGTGGAAACCCAGGCTAAAGACCAGGGCTGACCTGCCCACAATCTCACATCCCATCAGGGGCTGGACTTCACCTGAGACACTGAGTGGTCAGCCCAGGGCCTCTGGCTCTGCGGAACACCATGGACAGCCGCAAACACCTGGGCAGAAGAGCCCAGGCCAGAGTCTACCTCTCGGCCAGCTGCATATTGGGAACCCAGCCAAGTGGCAGCGCAGAGCTTGGTCCCACCTGTCATTGACCATGTGACCTGCAGCCATACACCCCCTCCTTGCCCCTGTAAAAGGACAGCAACAGCAGCTGCGTGCCGCATGGGGGCCAGCAGCCACTAGACTTCAATGGTTACTGCAGGTGAGAGTGGAGCCTGCCACAGGGCCACCACAGCCTCCCTTCGGCCTGCCAGAGACACCAATGCTGCTGCAAGCTTCATGCCTTTTTTTTTATTTTTGAAACCTCTATTATAGCACCTTGACCTACACCAGTTACACATACCTTGGCTTCCTTCCTTCACATGGATTTCCAAATTTTTCTACACAAAAATAAACTTACTCTATTTATTTTACATGAGCTTCTTGAAGTACTCTTATACTCAGAATAAACTGCCTTTTATCCCCTGGAAAAAATTGTTAACCAGAACCCCTTTCTAAAATATATCATTTAATGATATAATGACATGTATGATAATGAATCTCAAGTGCCTTCTGATTCAAATAGGAATTTTTAAGTCTTCAAACATAAATTTTGTACTACATATATTTTATTTGGTCATGTGTAAAGGTGGTTCTATAGTTCTGTTTACCTTAATATTTGTAAAACTCCTATCAAACCACTACTGGAAGGAAATCTTTTATCAATATTATAATAGAAAAACTGAGGCAGGAATTACCAAAGCACTTCTATCAGCAGAACCCTGAAGAAAAGTTTCCTCTTCAAATTGACATACCAACTACAGTAATGTTGCTTATTTACTTTATATTCTGAACTGTTCTTCTGCTTTAAACTTAAATGTAGAGAAATAATTACTATGGACACATTAACAAAGTGCCGGTCAAGCTAAAGAGCCCTAAATTTGAAAGAAAATGAATATGCCAGCACTGTGGCATAGGGGTAAAGCTGCTGCCTGCAACGCCAGCACCCCATATGGGTGCCAGTTTGAATCCCAGCTGCTCCACTGCCAATCCAGATTCCTGTAAATGTGCCTGGGAAAGCAGCTGATGACAGCCCAAGTGTTTGGGTCCCTACACCCATGTGAGAGACCTGGAAGAAGCTCCTGACTTCAGCCTGGCCCAACCCCAGCTGTTGTGGCCATCTGGGGAGTGAACTAGCTGATGGAAGATCTCTCTTTTTCCCTGTTAACTCTTTCAGATAAATAAACAAATCTTTAAAAAAAAAAAGGAAGAAAATGAACATGTGAAAGCATAAAACATTCCTGTAGTTAACAAAAATTCATTATTATACTTTTCAAATAAAGTATCCTTAGCTATTACTCTTCAATAAAATTGCTCTCAGCATATGAGTCTTAAGTTGTCAGTAGTAGCCCATTTAAAGAAGTAAAATTATTTCTGACATTTGAATAGTCTGTGAGTCCTGGACCCTTGAAAATAAATTTTCTCATGTTAAGCAAATGACACTGCTCTGAAAGAACTTTAAACATCAACATTAACTTTCTTTTCTTCTATACTTTCTCTATCTTTCCATCCTCCCCTCTTTTTATTCTCCATAAAAACAAAACAACAATCAGTTCTCTGAGATATATGCCTGAAGAATACACTTTGAAAAATTTAAGTCCAAAAGGTAAGTTTTATTAGCACAGCACCACTGACAAACTAGGAGGAAAAAGCATGAAAATTAGTAAGAGATTAAATAGCCTGACCTTCAACAACATACACAGAGCTAATAGTAATGTCATGTGTGCAACAAATGGAACCAAGTGAAAATATAATGTTCAGCTCCTAATCCTTTCTTCCCTTTGTAGTATAACTCTTTTCTATTTGGGAAAAAGGAAGTGGGTTTGGCCCAGAAGCCCAAGATAGGAGACCTCTTGAGTGCAGACAGACATACCAGGGGGCTTTAAAAAGTTCGCTGAAGAATAAAAATGGAAGATAATGTGAATTTTCCATGAATTCTGTGATGCCCCCAAACACAATCTAGGTGCCCAAGGCACCGCTTGACCTTGTGCCACTGATGTCTCCTCCACTGAAAGGGGAATAAATGATGAAACAAAGCAAGACCTGCTGTCACCAGCTGTGCCCAGAAGAACAAAAATATATCCAGATCTTCTGTCTACAAGCATTTTGTGGGTTCACAAAGATCCACGGATCCAAAAGTACATGAGAGGTATTCAAAAAGTTCACAGAAAATGTGTATTATGAAAAAACTATGCGGGTTTTCAAAAAATTTTGCAGTTTATCCATCAATTCCATTTTCTCTGAACCTTTCAAAGTACTTTAGTTTCTCTAAGACAACTGGATTAAAATGCTTCAAAAACTAGTCTCATCAAAAGCTATTTGTATGGTAAAGCAAAAATGTTTTAAGCAGCATGCAATAAGAGGGGCATGTTCTCCAAGAATAAGAGAAATTACATGTAAATAGTCATTAAAAACAAAAATATCTAAACATTAAATGAGGCAGAAAAAGCACAATTCACAGAAGTCAACAAACAAAAGATAAACACCATTCAATTACAGTAAAAACTTGCTGTCAGTTTTTTAAAGCATTTACAGACAACTATATATAGGTTCCTTACTAAGGTTGCAGAAAGATTAGGGTCTGCAAGTAAAAGTGAAAATAATTTAACATGTATGTGGTGAAAATACTGAAGTGACAGATGGTATACTATAGTACAAGTTAACGTCATATAAACTTTAAACAAAAAACCTTCTGTTTTAACTACACCTTCTATTCATTGTTCAGCTACAGTAAGTTATAAATTAAAAATCACATTTGAAGCATGAATTTACTTTCTGTACATAATCTAAACATAACAAGTAAAAAACAGGTTTATTTAAGAGTCAAAATAAGCATGTTTTAATTTATTTCATAAAGGGTTGAACTAACTTAACTCCTAAAAGCATGAGTGAAAAGTCTGCCTACTCTAATCCCCCCAGAGAATATTAGCAATGTATCTCTGTAAGTACATTATTACCTCTCTGGAAATTAAAAGGAAAATAATCAGTAATTTGCCTGTGGTGTTCTGAATTAAGTAGAGCGGATACTGACTACCTTTCAAAAGTTAAGCTTACTCATTAGCTTCTCTACTAGATATTTTACAAGGGGGCGGGGAAACTAAAATAAATGAACTCCACAAAATGTTGTAAGCACTATTATTAAAAAAGAAAAAACAAATAAATAAAAAATTAAACTTCGTCACTAATTTGAAATGATGACAAATTTTCATGTCTTAAATTTAACTCCTTGAAACCAACCTGGCTATTTCTTCTCGATGAGCAGTCCAATCTCGGATGTAGTCTTCCTGTTCTTTAATCCGGTGCTTGAATGAAGAACTAGTAGGCATTGCTGATCCAGCGCTCTGCA
The DNA here is from genome assembly GCF_051225735.1 of Oryctolagus cuniculus. Classification (NCBI taxonomy): domain Eukaryota; kingdom Metazoa; phylum Chordata; class Mammalia; order Lagomorpha; family Leporidae; genus Oryctolagus; species Oryctolagus cuniculus. The sequence continues at coordinate 63,302,917 of NC_142879.1, forward strand.
AGCGAGTGGTTTTCAGGGCTGGAGAAGTACGTAGACGGGTATGTTTAGGGGAATTACGGTTTGATCCAAATTCATCTTCTGAGGTGGAAGCATAATCAGTAGGAAAGCGCCTCCATCTTGAATTTACTAAATTAGTTTAATTATTAAAAAAAGAATTATTATGTTATCATTTTAAAGGAGATAAAATAAAAATCATGACTTCAAAAACACCATGAGAGCGCACACACAGCACGATTTTCAATAACTGACATACACATACCTCACAAAAACCATAGTCTACTACTCCTTAAAGATAGAAACATTACACTTTGGAGAATTAAAAACAATGAATAATTAAAAACAATCAAAGACTGTGTTTTCCATAGTGCAGTGAATCAACATTTAGATGAAAAATTTCACTAATGATAAAAAACTAAGCAAGCTCTATTTATAAATGTTTAACTTGAGTACTTTCCAATTGCAAATATTTTTCACTTGAGTGAAGATATGGATTTAAAAAAAAATTGACAGCAACAACATCAACAACAACAAAAATAAAAACAAGGGAAAAGATTTCCTCATGCCACATGGACTTTCAACATGGAGATGATAAAAAATACACTCTTTTCCCAACATACAAATATGCATAATTCCTGCTGTGGAAATTATGCCTTTATGGCAGAAAAAAAACATTACCTCTGTCATTCAACATCCTGTTATGCTATGGTTGGAAAAAATCTTTTTACATGGTAAAAAACACAACAAGGCATCTTCAGTACAACTCTTTGCTGCTTTGACACTGAAAGCATATGGTGAAAATAGACAATGGCATAAAATCTACAGAGCAAAACTACAAGCTAGTCTCACAACCATTGACATTTAAGGCACAGGAAATATTGTGGAGAGTCACATAAAGAAAGTGGCACTTTCTTCTTTAAGATTAATAAAGACATTTAAAAATGGTATTGCTGACACATTAGAAAGTCAGAAGACAAATTAATGCAGACACTTCACTACTGTAATATGAAAATCAAACATACAGCTCTTTGTGAAATATAAATAAAGGTAAAAAAAAACAGAAAGATAATGGCTAATTCATAGTAAACCTTACAAGGGCAGGGACCATGTCTATTTAATCCATCTATATACCTACCACTTAGTGAGTATCTGGCTAGCTAATGTTTAAGAAACAGTTCTCAATAAATGAAGAAATACCTATACACAGATCATATGTTCTCAAAGCATAAGATATTTTTGGCAATTAGAACTTCACACCTGCTATAAATTCCAACTGCCATTAATACTACGAGATTTTTCTCTCCATCCCTTCTGTTTAACAGAAAAAGATTCCAACTTGCCTAAGTTGGGGAAGTCTACAATTCCCTCATCTTTCTCCACTAGAATTTTAAAGCTTTCCTGTCTTTGTTTTTTCTAAAAATTATTTTGCCTAGGGTTCTCTAAGACTTAGTTGTCTCTTAGATAAAACTTACATATACAGCCAACAGTGTTGGCTTAAGATATACAAAAATCTGTAATCAGAATATGCCATAATGAGAGCCTACACATTTTTTTTTTGATTCACAATCCTATTTGGAACTAGTTCCATAGGTATCAGAGCATGAAGATAATGCAAAAAGTTTATGGCTCTTTCTTAAAGTGTATATAAACACATACACAGAATTCTATGTAATTAATCAATGATTATTTGAATGGTGACAAATATAATTTATATTTTCAACACTATAAGATAATCAACAGACAAAACTTTTACCATGGTGGAAAGTTACTCATTTCTGGATATATGAAAATTCCCATGAATTAAAGTAACCCTGAGACTAGAACACAACTTCAGAAAAAAGTTTAGAAACAAGAGAAAAGGCATTTTAGAAAAAAATCAGAAACACAGCAAATTTATATTTTTTCAATAAAGGTACTTCATTAAATGATAAATATGTGTTTGACATCTTATGTTATTATTCATCAATAAAAAAGGTCATTTCTTAGATCAAATTTCATTTTTTTGATTGGGAACTATGGTCACCATACCTATTAATTGAATATCGCTTGGAGATAAAAAATAAAACCAATAACAAAGAGTTTTAATAAATTTCAGAATAAATGAAAACGTAAGTAAATCTGATAAAACTAAGGTAGCTAATTTTCAGGTAATCTAGAAAGAATGGTATCAATGGTTGATACACTTCACGAATAGCACATTACAAGAACTCGTAATGAAAACTAAGTATATGTGCTATTAATGTATGGTAAATGTCAGATGACTACATATACATATACATATATATGTACAGCTAGATTAGAATTAACTTTTAATAGTCTGAGACTTGGGAATTCTAAAGCAATTACATTTTGAACAAACAAATTAAAAGCAAATTTCCTTTACATAAACTTTTCTCCTATGTAGGTCTATGTAGAAGTCAGAAGAGTAAAGCTTTTAATAATATCTTAGAAATATATTTTAAAACATAAATAAAGTATGTATTTTAACAATTAAAAGATAACATCATTAGGTGTTATTCTCTTACAACTCAGGATAAAAAGAGAAGGATATAGTGGAAAAGTGAAAATGTTAATAAACTTTTAAGTGTTTTACTAAGGGTCATCTTTATCAATGGAAAACATACACATGGCGTACCACAAAGAACAGCTCATGTTATCTCTGTATGCCACTTAGCCTATGTAACAGGCAAAGAGTAGAACTGACCAAGAAAGTTTAATGCCAGGACCTCTAACCCTTTATTTCTCAAAGAATTTCTTTCAAAACATTTGCTTTCCTAATCTTTGCTTCCAAACTATTATCAGCTACATATTTTATCTGAAGAAAATTTCTTATTATCTGGTAATTCAGATAGCCAAACTTCATGTTAGAATGGTTTTAATTTTCTCCCCAAATCTACATATTTCACAGAATTTGGAACCTTTAGATACCAGATCATCTAAATTCTTCAACTTACAGAAAAGACAGACTCAGAGAAGCCTTCCCTTACTTAATCAAAGAATAATCAAGTTGTACTCACTCCCAGAGTTCAAACTCATTCCCTGCTTTATCTTTTAGATGTTTATTTATTTGAAAGGGTTACAGAAAGAGAGGAGACAGATGGAGATCTTCCACCCCTTGGTTCACTTCCCATAAGATTGTTAACAGCCAGGGCTGGGACAGGAGCTTTATCTCCCATGTGGGTGGTATGGGATCAAACACTTGGGCCATCTTCCACTGCTTTTTCCAGGCCATTAGCAGGGAGCTGGATCAAAAGTGGAGCAGCTGGAACAGGAATCAGGGACCATGTTCATTGCGTGCAGCAGCTGTAACCAATATGCCACACAATTTGCCCCTGTCTATTTATTAATTTTAGGGGAAAAATCCCTGATAATGTTCTGTTTTGGCCTTTGACCTGCAAGAAGAAATAACTCAAGCTATGCATTACCAATCCTTAATTTCTACTGTCTATAAATTTTGAGGATTGGTATAAAAAAGGGCAGTAAACATTCTAAAAAAAATTCTAAGGATGTTAAAATAATGATTTTTTTCTAAAATATATAGTTAATACATGATGAAAATCAACTACTTTATTTGGATAATTCAGGGTACTTAATTTTAATTATACTTTTAAAAAATAAATCTGAATATTTCAATTATAACTTGAAATTGAAAAATCTGAAAGAATTTGGAAGGAACGAAAACAACCAGTTAAACTTCTGGAAGCATATTACATTAGAGAAACATAAAAGAACTCTTTTCCTTAATGTTGCTATAATATAGATTTCTAATCTTCTATTTTTTACCTTATACATTTCTGTAATATTTCATAAAGACATAGTTTAAAATATGGCATTTGAAATATTACATAATTATTTTTATACATGCCAAGTTGCACAATATCACAGGTGTTAGGTTTAGATAACTGCAAGACCTTTAAAGTATACACTGTATACGGCAACACAGATCAGTATAATTTACATTCTTTTAAATAGTATTTCAAAAGTTAAAATTTTTATTTTTTTCTATTCAAAACAACATAATTAAGTAGAAATGACATAATAACAAGGACACCTCAATTAGCAAAATCAAACAGGTATGTTTGCTTTTTTGTTTTAACACTATATACTTCATGTAATTATTGTGGTATGTTTCCACCGACTGGAAGATCCTCACCACTGTCTTTCTACATAAGATACAATACTATATAAGGCTTCCTGAGAGAATCTGAATACATAACCCTGGGTCAAAATGTAACTTTAGGCCCGTAAAGTGAAACCTAGAACATGCACTGGGTAAAACATCAGAATTACAAATAGTGAATAATACTGAAATCTTTATGTTGTATGTATATACTGATTTTGTATATACTCCTAATAATAATATAATAGATTCCGGCCATTTTCTGAAAGCATGTATGTAACTAGGCACTCAGACTATTTCTTAGACCTAAAATAAATGTGGCTGAAAAGCGAGAGGCTGAGGACTAAAAAAGTCTTGAATTTTCTTCCTGCCCTGCCATAGTTACAAGATTGACCAAGGCAGAAGCTATAGTTTCAACATCATTTGGCTTCCAAATGCATACTTTAAATCCCAAAGTCATAAGCTAATGGCACTAAGAGGGCGAATTTAATTCAATTATGATATTTAGGAGTGAGCCTTGTGAGAGAGGTCCTTAGGCCACTGGAGTTGTGTCCTTGGAAGGTTCTGACAAGCAGACTAGCTATAAAAACCTGAGTTGGGCCCAGCTGCTCTCTCTGCTTCTTGGTCATAAGATCCTTCTAAGAACGCACACTATTGCCTCTGCAACCTTCACCAACACCAAACCAATGGAGCTGCAGAATCTTGGAATTAAACCTCCAGAACTATGAGCCAAATAAACATTTTTGTTTTACGAGATTCTTTGCCTCAGGCATTTCATTGTAATAATGAAAAGCTGACTAATAGAGCAGGTTATTTCATCCCCTGGCCTCAGTTCTCTTTAGTGAGTAACTCTTCCAGCTCTTAAAAATCCTTGATTCTAATTATTTAATATACTGCAAAATAAGTATGAAGGTCAAAATCATGTACCTTAATTTTCCCTAGAGAATTTCATTAAGAAATTCAAGATTCTTTTTGAACACAGAAATCTGAATGTTTATCAAGTTCTATATTCAAGAAGCAGAAAATTACATTGATATATATGCATGTATATACATGTATGTGTGTGTATATATATATACACACATACACATACACAGCATTTTACAGTTTTTTCTTAGACTTGCAGGAATAATCATGGTTGGCTTGCACCTCAAACCCCTCATGCTAAACACTGAGGAATAAAACCAGAGCTAGTCAACCAGCACAGAAGAGCTGCTTCAGGCTACTAGCTAATATACAACTTAAACTATGACATATGTTAAGACAGGTGAATAAATATTTTAATGGGTTTAAATGAGATGAACTGATAAAACACAAGTGGTGTGGCAGCAGATGAAATTTTATCAGAGTACACACCACAAAATGCAGCACAAAGGAAATGTGAATTGAAGAGGTATAGCCATAAGGAACAACAAAATAACAATACTGGGTAAACATAAACCAAAAGACAGCAGTCCGTTTGAAAACACTTGGCAATAAATTCAGGAACCACAAACCAAAGTTTACAGTGTGCCTAAAAGGACTGTGATAGTAAGGAAAGTGTTATCTATTCTTTTTTGGAAACATGATTACATGTAACATTATTAGATATGTAGCTTCACACTATATGCCACTGCTACCACAGACTACAACTATCATTACCAAACCTACTGACCAACAGAGAGAAGGAAAGGTAAAGGGGTGGAGGAAAAGTGGCAGCAGAGAGGGAAGGAATAAAAGGGAAATAATAACATATGCAAAGTACCATTACTTTTGAGTCTTCTAGGATGTATCGTGGTAGATGTAAAACCAAACCAAAATAAAAAGCAAGACTATGTACCACCTTTTCCTCCACTCTTAAGACTTAGGGACCACTCAGATGTTTGTTGACTGGTAATAGTCATAAATCTCCAAGTCATTTAACAGCTGGACTCCTCCATGGGTCCTTTCAGCCACGCCCATACACAAGGCTGATTATGAAGTAATGAGACCATGCTCACAGCAGATACATAAAAATCCACCTCATTACTCTTTGGTCACATATGTATTCTCAATGGTTTCAACTCATAATATGTGGTAGTACATAGACAAATAAGCAGAAAGCAGTTAAATTCTGGTGGGGAGTAAGTGGCTTCTGCAGTTATTGCATTCAATTACAGCTAATTACTACAGTTAAGTGGTGTAACAACACTTTGTGAGAAAATGCTCACAACCAGTTAAATTTCTACAGCCCAGTTTGACCCACATGTTCTTAGTAATCGCCCCACGGATCAATCTTCTTTCACTGAAATAAATCAAGAGTTAGTTTTTCACCTTCACCAACCATAAACAGACTTAACTTTTGAAAATGAAAGTAAAGGATAAAAAATATTTCAAAATAAGCAGATTAAAAAAAGTAAAATATCAATTATTTCAATTACTCTGAAGGGACTAACAAAGGATATACTGCTTTTCTTCAGGTTCATGTGGTTTTGAATTATGTGAGGATATTTAGAGGTTAACACATGCTTTTAGAAGCACAATGTTAATTCCTATTAAAACTAGTTAATAACTCCCAATCTAGTTTTGACACACAAATCCAGTTGTGACCAACTGGAAAATTAAAATTCTTAAATTAGTTAATGAATTTCTAATTTTGAAATCACTATTCTACTGCATATCATGGACTGAAAATGCAACTTCCGAATTTTCCAGTTACTAAGTTAAATAACATTTTTATACCAAAAATTATCTATATCATAACTTTCTATTGAATATTCTGGAAAGACAAAAATTAGAAATTTAATTTTTTTAAAAAGGAGCCCCAAACATAGAACATGTTAATGCTACTAAAATTTTGGATTCAATTTACCTGAAGGAGAGCCATGAGTTGAGGTCATACTTTTGACCTTGGAGTCTGAGAGTCGAGAGATACTGTTAGCTCTAATTCTAGGAGAAAATTTATCTGATGGCACTAATCTGGCTCCACTTCTAATGATGGCTTCTGCAGTTCGTGAAGAGGCACTACTTCTAGATATTGTTGCTTCAGAGTCACTACGAGCCGATAATGAGCCAAGCCTTGTTCTACGAGGCTGAGCTAACAAATCAATCCTGGAGATATTTCGCCTTCCTGTGGGAGGTTTTGATGTGGAACTTGTTGTGGATACTTCAGAAGCAACGGATGCTTTGTCGGCATCAGCAAGTTCACTATCTGAAGCTTCACCCAGTCGTGCTCTGCGCAAAAGGGAAGTCCTGGTAGGTCGTGGCCTCGGAAGGGTGGTTGATTTACTGGATGAACCAGATGCTACAGGAGAAATCTTAGACTTTGTTACTTTGCTGCCTTCCAGTTTGGAAGGACCATGTTCATCAGTTGAGGTAAGGGCAGTCCTTCCATGAGATTTACAAGAGTAAGTTTCCTGATCAGATGACATAATATCAGAAATGGCAGAATGAGGTACACTAGAGGTTTGATCATCATCTGTTAAATCTACTGAAGGCTGCCGCATTCTTCCACTGGATTGCACAAATTTACGACCATCTGCTCTTGAACTTAAATCTGCAGATCGACCTTTCGTTTTCTTTTCAATTTTATCCCTAGCACCTGAAGATGATGATTTTGTAACATCTTTGGAAGGAGAACTTGTGGAACACCTATCTTTATAGAGACTAGTGAAACTCTTCCGTTTTTGGGTTGACTTTCTTTCAGTCTCTCCAGTAACCAGACTGATTGTACTAGCTGTATCCACATCAGATTCTGGTGAAATAGAATTGTCTCTATTGTAACTGGGAGTATCTGGGCCTTCATCAGTTTTATTATCTTCACGCAGTTTAGCTTCTAGAAAAGCCATTACCGCTTCTGTGTCTTTCAGAATAAGGGTTGTATCCATACTAGAATCAGTATCCAAAGAGTCACTTCTTTCTCGTAACCGATTTGCAGCTGTCAGGGCTAAGGAAGGGGGAGTCGATGATGTCTGTTTATTTATGTGGGGAATAAGTTCTATGGGTATGTTTGGGGTAGGCTTCTCTATAGTGAAGCTCCCCTGTCGCACTAATGACTTGGAGGATTCCTTTTTTTCTCCTCCTTTTGAAGTCTGACTTTTCAGAATTTCCTCAGCTTTTCTTCTCTTGCTCTCACTTTGTGTCACCCTTTCTCCTTTGCTTGTAGAATGTCCTGCGATTTTTTCTTGAGATTGTGACTCCTGTCTCAAAGATTCCTCCCTACATTTATCTATCTGACCTGAAACACTTTTTGAAGACAATTTAGTAGGCGTCCACTGTGCCTGCTCCTTTTGTTCTTGTTGTTGTTGAATTTTAGCTAATGTTTGCTTCACCAAGGAAGTTTCCTTATCAGTTTCATTTTTCTCCTTTCCAGGAGAATGTCCTAACTGAAGCAGGGTTTTATTGTCTCCACCAGTTTTAAGAGTCTCACCATTTACTGTCCTGTTCATTTTATTGAGGCTTCTGTCGGCATCTTGTTTATCTTTCTGGTGCACCTGTGTAGGTGTTTCTTTTTCCTGAAGTTCTGTGTCTTGTTTTTCTCCGATCTCTGACCTCTGTGTTATAACCTTTGCTCTGGAGCTCTCAAGAGACTTCTCCTCATTTGGAAGTTGGGGAAGGGTCCGTCTCCTTCTCTCTCCCTGGCTAGCCAAGGAAGTTGTAGAGCCTGTACTTCTCATTGAAATGCCAGATTCACTGATATCTGTATCTATAAGATAAAAATCACAGATGGAATTAGAACAAAAAACAAAAACTAAAAGATAATATTAAATTAGATTTTTCAGTACAAGTTTTAAAATGACACAGGAACTAGCACTGTGACCAAGCAATTTTAAAAATATCGTATTATCAGAGTGCCTGGTCTAAAGTCCCAGTTCTTCTGATTCTGGCTTTCTACTAATGTAGACACTGGAAGGCAGCAGGTGATGGCCCAAGTACTTGGATCCCCGCAGCCCATGTTGGACACCTGGATTGAGTTCTGGGATCCTGACTTTGGTCTAGCTCAACTGTGGCTGTTCCAAATGTTTAGGAAGTGAACCAGCAAATGGAAGATCTCTGTTTCTCTGCCTTTCAAATAAAAAAGGATAAAAAAAGCAAATACAGTGCATAGATTAATATTCTGCCTATTCATAGAAGATTTAAAAATGCAAACTGCATGAAATAAAAATTAAAAATTGGGGACAATACTGTAATGCAGTGGGTTAAAGCCACTGTCTGCTGCACTGGCATCCCATATGGGCACTGAGTCTCAACTGCTCCACTTCTGATCCAGCTGCCTGCTGATCAGCCTGGGAAAGCAGCAAAGGATGGCACAGGCACTTGGGGACCTGCACCCATGTAGAACTCTTGGCTCCTGGCTCCGGCCTGGCCAAGCCACAGCCTTTGTGGCCATTTGTGGAATAAACCAGCATATGGAGGATAGATCTCTCTCTCTCTCTCATTCTCTCTCTCTCTCTCTCTCTTTCAAACGGATAGATAAATCTTTAAAATTTTTTTTAAATTATCTGATCACTTTTCCTTTAACATTTTATTTTTAATTGACAAAACATATATATTGATGGCATACAATATGATGTTTTAATTAAATGTATACACACAGAATGGCAAACTCAAGCTAATTAACATATCCATTACCACATTCTTACCATTTTCTTTGTGGTGAGAACATTTAAAATGTAGTCACTTAGCAATTTTTAGCATACAATAATATATTGTTATTAATCATAGGCACCAGGTATACAAATGCCATCTGATCTTAAACCCACATCTGTGGTTCTTTTTCTTTCTTTTTCTTTTTTTGGTGCTTTTTATTTTAATATATTTTATAGAAGGAAAGTATAATATGTTTATTCTTGTTTTGTAATTTTCCACCCTTGAGGTTGGCTCAAGAAAACAGAATCCAACAGCATATTCATATTACACAGAGTCTGCCTAATATTATTTATTTTCTATAATTTCAATTAGATAGTAGAGAAGAACATATCTAGTTTTTAGCAAGCATTGCTATCCACTTGAAAAAAATGACAAGTTTGGATTTCTTAAGTAAAATGGAAAATGAAAAACTTGAACAACTTTTTTCAATCTAAAGCTAACTAAACTTTTTTTTCTAAAAAATACTCATTCATTTATTGGAAAGACAGAGTTACATAGAGGAGGAGAGGCACAAAGGGAGAGAGAGAGATCCTCAATCTGCTGGTTTGCTCCCTAGATAGCCAGGCCAAAGCCAGGAGCCAGGAGCTTCTTCCAGGTCTCCCACATGGGTAGCAGGGGCCTAAACATGTGGGCCATCCTCCACTGCTTTTCCCAGGCCTTTAGCAGAGAGCTGGATCAAAAGTGGAGCAACTAGATATAAACTGGTGTCCATATGGGATGCCAGAATTGCTGGCAGCAGCTTTACCTGCTATGCCACAATGCTGGCCTTAAAAATAATTTTTAATTTTAAGTATAAATAAAGATAATAGATAGTACATGCCCCAATTTTAGAAACTGTGGGTCTTACATAGTGTTCTGGCATATTAAGACCATTAACAGAAACAACCACTTTCCTTATTCAAATAAGTAGATGCCAATGAGAAAATACATACTTTGATATTTCCAACTGAGAATGAATCAGGAGATGCTTAGTATTAAAAATATAATGTATTCCTGATAAAACAGACATATCTTCTCAGGAAAATATAAATTAACATATAAAGCATTCTGGGCCGGCACCGCGGCTCACTAGGCTAATCCTCCGCCTTGTGGCGCCGGCACACCGGGTTCTAGTCCCAGTTGGGGCGGCGGATTCTGTCCCGGTTGCCCCTCTTCCAGTCCAGCTCTCTGCTGTGGCCAGGGAGTGCAGTGGAGGATGGCCCAAGTGCCTGGGCCCTGCACCCCATGGGAGACCAGGAGAAGCACCTGGCTCCTGGCTTCGGATTAGCGTGGTGCGCCAGCCGCAGCGTGCTGGCCGTGGCGGCCATTAGAAGGTGAATCAAAGGCAAAAGGAAGACCTTTCTCTCTGTCTCTCTCTCACTGTCCACTCTGCCTGTCCAAAAAAAAAAAAAAAAAAAAAAAAAAAAAAACATATAAAGCATTCTAATCTTCTAGGTATAAATGAGGGGAACACACTAAATCTAGCTTTTCTGTGTCTTTTGTTCCCATTATAATTCTGAAAATGTAACATTTAAATATCACTGTGATACAATGGGGAAAATACTTAACAAATTGGCAATTTAAGTTTAATTTAAGTTAGAAATTAAACATATCCTATTTTGTTTATTCTTGCATGTGTAATATCACCTCTATTTTTCTAGTCCTCCTCACAAGGTCATGCTTCAAATACACACCCAATGTATGCACAACAAGAATACTTCCAGAATTTAAGTGGGTTTACCAGTTTATCTAAATTCATTTAGGGCATTATAAAATGAAAATGTGAGCATGAAAAAGAATTAGTCCATTATTTTTTATAACAAAGGTAGAGTTTTGCTTCTCTTTTTTTGTTTTCTTTTTTTTTAAGAATTTTGCTTCTCATATCTAATACTTAATAATTTCTTACTTATTCCACAATGTGGACTAAATCAAGCTAATTAACATATACATCATCTCAATTACTTAACATCTTTTATAGTGAAAACAACTAAAATTTACTCTTAGCGATTTCGAAATGTACAATTCTCTATTACTAACTGTTCACTATCCTGTGAAATAGATACCTAAAAATATCTAAATTTCTTTTTTCTGAGATTTTGTACCCTTTGACTATAATCTCATTTTTCCCGAGAGTCTCATTTTTAATTAAGAATGTAATTAAATGACTCTAAAATAGAAATTATTACAGGCATGCAATTTCACTCTTCAAAAAAAATATTTATTTACTTATTTGAAAGGCAGAGATACACAGAAAGAGAGAGAGAGAAAATCTTCCATCCGCTGGTTTGATCCTCAAACAGCCACAACCATCAGAGCTAGGCCAGGCCGAAGCCAGAAGCCAGGAGTTTCTTCCAAGTCTCTCAAGAGGGTTCAAGGGCCAATCTCTTAGGCCATCTTCTGCTGCTTTCCCAGGTGCATTAGCAGGGAGCTGGATGGGAAGCAGAGCAGCCGGGACTTGACCAGGTACCCCTATGTGATGCCAGCGCTGAAGGTAGGGGCTTTATTTTCTATGTCACAGCACCGGCCCCAGTAATTTCACTTCTTTTAAAGAAATTTTATATTTCAGCTCACAAAAATATAAATCACACTACACAAATTTGTAAGATAAATTGTATAATTTTTAATCAAATATATGACATGAATATCTGTGTGTTTATGAAAGCAATAGCTGAGATCTCTTTTTTTGGGTCTTATTTTTAAATTTTCATTTATATATATATAAAATATATATAAAATCATATAAATGTTTCAGCTACAAATTATTTCCTTATCTTCAGTTAGGATTATACTTCAATATTTGCAACATTATCAAAATAAAAGCATATTATTCTCAAATGTAAGGGTAATAAAAATTTTCATTTAAAACGACAAGGTTTTAAAGCCAAACTTGAAATAATAACAGAAATTTGCAACTAAAAGGAAATGTACCTCAGAGTGAACTATTAAATTCCAGTAACTGTACATCTGTCTTTAGGAAGTTTCAACTTATGAAGTCTACAAAATTTTTTAAGGAAAGAAAGGTTTTTTCCCCCCTGCTTAAATTCCCTTAAAATATAAAATACCTAATAAAAATCAGCTTTTCACTTCTAACAAATATCATACACCTAGTATAAGCACTACAGTAAGTAAATTTTTATTTAGGCTTAGTTTATTGCTCACTATATAGATTTAGCTTTCCAACAAAAACAAAACTCTGATATATGATTCACAAAAGAAAGGGGTGGGGGAAAAGGATAAATGAAGGGAGGGAGGGAAAATACCATTCTCAAAAGGAATAGGTGCAGAAAATTCCATTATCCTTTCTTCTTGATCATGCCTTGTATGATTAGCAGCCAAGCTAGCCCACTGTGAAACCCAACGTTTGCTTCCAGATGAAGATATACCTTCCTAAAGGTGAAAAATAAGACAATGAAACAATGTAGTCTGGTCAAATTTGATTCTCACAAAAGAACATTTCATTTAGTCCCATTAACACATACAAAGCCACAATTAAATCTCACCTTGCTATTTTATCATTTATTAAATTTCCTCATAAATAAAATAAAGATTATCTAGGTATCCCTTTTAACAATACTTTATTATTACTATAAATACAGTGTAATTTTCTCTACTTTTTAAATACTAACAGCTAGAACCCTTGGAGCTTAAACTTTACTGGACTGCTAGATGAGCTTATCTGTATATCACAGGTTTGTGGCCAGAGCAGCAGAATTAGTTCTGCTCCATTATGGGGAATAGGAGGTCTAAAGGTCTACTCCCAAATGATTCTTCAACCTTCTAGGAAGGAAGACTGGTTCCGGGGTATCAGGAAGTATTAGATTGTCTTGCTCATATCCTCAGGGATTTCAAAAACAAAACTTCAGACTTCTCTCTAAAACACTTTAATATTTCCATAAGAAGCTAGAAATCAATCTGAGAATTCTACAACAGTCTAAACCTAGACTGGCCCCTGTCTAGATCTCTCACTAAGGCAAGTACTTTTCAAACCCTTCCAGTCAAACATGAAATAGAATTTAAGGGGATGATGATGTGGTGCAGCAGTTTAAGCCCCCACCAGCAATGCTGGCATCCCACATAAGCACTGGTTTGAGTCCTGGTCACTCCACTTCTAATCCAGCTCCCTGCTAATGTACCTGGGAAAGCAGTGGAAGATGGCCAGTATTTGGGCCCCTGCCACCACATGGAAGACCCAGCTAAAGCTCCTGGCTTCTGCCTGGCCCAGTCATGGCCATTGAGGACATCTGGGGAGTGAACTCCCTCTTTCTCCCTCTACTTAACTCTGCCTTTCAAATAAATAAATAAATATTTTTAAAAGAATTTAATTTATCATATGGTCCCAAAGACTTATTGATATACATTGGTAATTCTTAAGACCAGGGTACTCCAAACATTTAATATCAAAGAGGAGTATAGGAAAAAAAAAGTCACCACAAATATCATCTCACTAAAAATGATTTCATATTGAAGCTAGAATGACAAACGGGATGGAAAGCTATGATAGAATCTTTATTTTGAATTGTTAAAAGCAAATATTTTAAACAAAGCATACTGATAATGTAAAGGTTTCATTCCGAATACATGTACAATTTTAAGAATAGTAGGTTAAAATAGAAGTACAGGGGCTGGTGCTGTGGCATAGTAGGCTAATCCTCTGCCTGTGGTGCCAGAATCCCATATGGGTACCGGTTTGTGTCCCGGTTGCTTCTCTTCTGATCCAGCTTTCTGCTAATAACCTGGGAAAGCAGTGGAAGATGGCCCAAGTGCGTGGGCCCCTGAACCTACATGGGAGACCCAGAAGAAGCTCATGGCTTTGGATTGGCCCAGCTCCAGTGGTTGTGGCCATTTGAAGAGTGAACCAGCAGATGGAAGGCCTTTCTCTCTGTCTCTCTCTCTTTCTGTCTGTAACTCTGCCTCTCAAATAAATAAATAAATAAAATCTTTTTTTAAAAAAGTACAGTGCATGATATATATACAACGAAGTCTAAGGATACCAAAGGCTGCTGAATCCTTTTTCCTTCAAGGTTTTGTGCTACCTTCCCACATATGTGAGTACCAAGCTACTCACTCTAAAAATATTCACAAGAGTGGGTTTCACTGACACATACTTATATACAATCATTCTGTCAAGAATGTTCTCATGGTCTGTTAGGTGACTGCTGCAAAGGCAGGAATATCCTAGAGCTATTTAAATTTTACCCAGCATGGGCTAAGGGAAGAGAAGTGAGGAGAGAGTCTATTTAAAGTCACATTCATATGGCCGGCGCCATGGCTCAATAGGTTAATCCTCCACCTTGTGGCAACGGCACACCGGGTTCTAGTCCCAGTCGGGGCGCCGGATTCTGTCCTGGTTGCCCCTCTTCCAGGCCAGCTCTCTGCTGTGGCCAGGGAGTGCAGTAGAGGATGGCCCAAGTGCTAAGGCCCTGCACCCCATGGGAGACCAGGAGAAGCACCTGGCTCCTGCCTTTGGATCAGCGCGGTGCGCCGGCCTTGGCGGCCATTGGAGGGTGAACCAATGGCAAAAGGAAGACCTTTCCTCTCTGTCTCTCTCACTGTCCACTCTGCCTGTCAAAAAAACAAATAAATAAATAAAGTCACATTCATAGTGCTGGTCCTGGATTAATCAGAATACCTCAACAACTATCACCTTCTATCAGTAAGTAAATGAAACATTCTGTGAAACAGAAACCAAGATAAAATTTTTCCATATCAAGGAAGAATAAACAACATCACTTTTTTCAGGAGATGGCAGATGGTAGAACAATTTTTACATGAATAATGAAACACAAAGGATCACTTACCTATTTATAAAGTATTTTATTTATTTTTCATGTAAATGGAATGTGTGATTTATATTTATGTTAATATTTCTTTTATTTATATTTTATATTTATTTACCATTTATGTATTATAAATTAGCTCATTTTCTGAGAGGCAGTATAGCTTGAGTACAAGAATGAGTTGAAAAATCAAGGTTGCTTAAGGTTCAAATTCTGGCTATTCTTTAAGAATAATTTAAGAGCTTGACAAAGTTAACTTCTATGGACTTCAGTTTCTTCATGGCACACACAAAATTTCCACTGAAAGTTAACACTTATCTGAATATATAATAATGAATATTTCTGACACAAATGTTTTATAGTTCTTTTTGACACATTAATGTGAAATGAAACTCTAGTATCATTTCCAGTAAGAGAGCAAATACTGCTTAACTACATCAGCAAGTACCATGCTGGGTGCTTTATGAACGTCAATGAATTCTCCATTAACAAGCTTTTATCAAAAATACCACTTGCACAGAGAAGAAAGTTGAAAACAGAAGAAAAGTGACTAAGTAAAAGGTACTCAGCTAGAAAGAGTTCTGGGATTTGCATTCAGGTGGTTCTAGGTCTGCTATGAGGGTACTTCAAAACATTCAAGGAAAAATGGAGTCAAAAAGTAAGTTTATTCTGGTACAAAAAAAACTTTTAAAATTTACGCGCAGTTTTTCCGTAACACGTATACTCCAAGAATTTTCTGATGATCCTTCAAATACCACACTGACTCCACAGTATCTTAACCATGCCATATTTAATTAATTGTATATTATACAAATTACATCATGAGGTGTTCTGCCCTGGCACTTATTAAGAAATATAAGTTGTGGCTGGCGCTGCGACTCACTAGGCTAATCCTCCGCCTGCGGTGCCGGTACACCGGGTTCTAGTCCCGGTTGGGGCGCCGGATTCTGTCCCAGTTGCCCCTCTTCCAGTCCAGCTCTCTGCTGTGGCCAGGGAAGGCAGTGGAGGATGGCCCAAGTGCTTGGGCCCTGCACTCGCATGGGAGACCAGGAGGAAGCACCTGGCTCCTGGCTTCAGATTGAAACAGCGCACTGGCCAGAGTGCGCTGGCCCTAGCAGCCATTTAGGGGGTGAACCAACAGAAGGAAGACCTTTCTCTCTGTCTCTCTCTCACTGTCTAACTCTGCCTGTCAAAAAAAAAAAAAAAAAAAAGAAAAAGAAATATAAGTTGTATCTACCAGACAGGAACTTACACGTATTTCCAGGATAGTATACAGACTTTCTAATTTCAAATACATACTTGCTAGCAAGTATACACAGTGTGTAGTTCTTGTTTGGTCAAATAGAACAATGAGTTCACTGTTTACTGAAATGTATTGTTTTCCTCACTGACAAAAGAAACCAATTTAAAAGAACATAATAAAAACTGAAACTGAATTACTACAAAATTGCTTTAGGCATTCATTAGAAATGAAAAATGTGTGAAAATTTAGTTTATAGAAGTATTTTACAAGGAGATATACCAATTACTTTAAATAATGTAATTTATAAATAATAAAAATTTATACTTCATGCATGTGAAAAGCTCATGGAAAGGATGTATACCTCTGAACTGTGAAATCCAGGTGTGGTCAGTGGTTTTCTCTCCTCCATTACTACTGCAGCAGAATTGACAGCCCAATCTTTTATCAGATCTTTATGTTTTTCATTGATAATGGGCCTGTTATAATCCTGATTGTCATCTATTCCAAACACCTAGGAGGAAAATATTTATTTTCCAAATGAAAATGAAAAGTCTGAGCACCAGATCCAAGTACAGAGAGAGTCAAAGAGGAAAACATGTGTCATGGTTCATATAAATTTAACAATCCTTTTTAATATGTAGCAAATGTTCTATATGTTAAAAATATTCAGCATATGATATTGGATGTGTTAAAAGTTCTAATAATATTGTCAGATATTACACTAAGGCAAAAAGTTAGGAAAGAGTACTTCAGTTTATTTTCAGCTTATTTCTTTGCTTTATAATTTTTCAGAAGCATGTTGAAAAACTATAAACTCATTTTATCTGTTCTTTCTCCATCAGATATTTAACATTTATATGTATATGCATTAACTTATACATAAAATCTCCTTAAAGTATCAAAAGATTTTATTGTATGATCTATATTGTATAGCATAATTGTCAAAATTTTATTTGCCTAATAATTACTTAATGAACTTTGTTTTAAATACAGATTCCTAGGCCTACTCAAAGAGATCAGGTTTTTCATAAGCAGGTTGCCAATTATCTACATTCAGAGATCAAAAACCATGTGCTTTACTTATGTGAAGGGCTTCAATCTTACTCACTTTCTGGCACATAAGCCCTGGATTTTGCCAAATAGACTGAAAAAAGATTTAACTACATAAACTTTAACATTCCATTTTAAAATTCCATCTCCATTTTCTTCCCAATGGTACTTTCTTCTTAAATTGACACATAATATTCATACATATTTATGAGATATGGTGTACCCTGTATATGTATACAAAGGATACAATATATGTATACAGAGTATGGTGAGTAAATCAAGGTAATTAGCATTTCCAGCTCTTCAAACTTTTAGCATTTATATGTATTAGAACCTCTTCAAACTCTTTTCATCTAGTTAGTTAGAAATACATAATAAATTGTAGACTTGGTTCTTTATAACTGTTAGCTGTAGCTCTGATGACTAAAATCAAGAAAAAATATGCACTTGAATTAGCAATTTGTTCAAAGGATCTTTGTAACATAAGCAGGGAGTTTTCATTTTCTGTAAGAGAAAAATGCCTTAGAGTACACAATGTTTTGGAGAACTTTCCAATGATAACAGAATACTGCAATCTGATAAATTCTAAAGTTTACATTTCATAGATACCAGATTTTTAAATTTACTCACTTAAAAATTTAACCACTAGATGGCCATATTACACAGGACTTAATTCAAATAAAACTAATTTTTAAGAATCATGGTTTGCCAGCGCCGCAGCTCAATAGGCTAATCCTCTGCCTTGCGGCGCCGGCACACTGGATTCTAGTCCCGCTTGGAGCGCCGGATTCTGTCCCGGTTGCCCCTCTTCCAGGCCAGGTCTCTGCTGTGACCCGGGAGTGCAGCGGAGGATGGCCCAAGTCCTTGGGCCCTGCACCCCATGGGAGACCAGGATAAGTACCTGGCTCCTGCCATCGGATCAGCACGGTGCGCAGGCTGCAGCGCACCGGCCGCGGCGGCCATTGGAGGGTGAACCAACCGCAAAAGGAAGACCTTTCTCTCTATCTCTCTCTCTCACTGTCCACTCTGCCTGTCAAAAAAAAAAAAGAATCATGGTTTAATATTCTATTGAACTACTC
This sequence comes from Oryctolagus cuniculus, assembly GCF_051225735.1. Lineage (NCBI taxonomy): Eukaryota > Metazoa > Chordata > Mammalia > Lagomorpha > Leporidae > Oryctolagus > Oryctolagus cuniculus. The sequence continues at coordinate 63,321,769 of NC_142879.1, forward strand.
AATGCTCTAATTATCTTTGCTTTAAGAGCACATTGTATATTATATTCTTTAAATCAAAGAAGAATCTTAATAATATATGGATGCACAGTGTACAGAAAACGAAAAAACAAAAATAGCTTTACTTTGTTAAACATGAGAATGAACTGTTTAACAATGAGAGTAAAAATAAAAATTTAGCACACCTGTATCCTCAACCTTCAATTACATTTGTAAATGACACAAATTAGAGCTATTCAAGTGGTGTCTGTCTTTAAAAAATTGAAAATAATTTCTAAGTCACTGGATTTCAAACTTAATGAACTTTATTTACCTCCTTTTACAATTATTAGAAAAAATTTAACTCAAGTTTGGCAATAGAAAGTAAAAACAGCCATATATAATTACTTTTTGTTTCTCTTTGGCATAATAATTTGGAAACCTTAAGAGGTTTTATGATTTGGTGATATTTAATTCTAATTCATACTCAAAATTTGATTTGCTCAAACATCCAAACACCAGCCATTTCAAATAAAATATAATTAACTTCTCCAATCATTTCTGATACAATCTTGAAATAATAAAAGACACAACAAAGAATGCATTGAGAAAGGGGGTCAAACTGAACATTACTTTTAAAGTATTAGAGATAGCTATAAATATCTCTGTTACAGAAGTTAAGATTTATTTCCCTTCTAAATAAATATTAAGGCCTACATTACTATGGGTAGAGAAGCCTTCAAATTTCAGATCTGCATTTTTACAGCATTTTTGAAAAATTAACTCTGAAAAGTGGTATCTATTCAAATATCTAGCTATAAAATATCCATTTGTGACAGCTTTCATGTGAAAATAAGAGGATGTAAACAGTTTAAAATGTCTATCACTTTAAGGCTATCATACTTTCCACATTTAAAAAAGTACAAACAGGAGCCAGTGTTGCCATGTAGTGGGTTAAGCCACCACCTATGAAGCCAGCATCCCATCTGGGTGTCAGTTCAATCCCCAGGTGCTCCACTTCTGATCTAGCTCCCTGCTAATGTGCCTGGAAAAGCAGTGGAAGATGACCCATGTGCCTGGGCCCTTGTACCCATGTGCAAGACCGAGGTGAAACTTCTGGTGGGGGCCTGGTCCAGCCCCAGCCATTGTAGCCATTTGGGGAGTGAACAAGCAGATGGAGGATCTTTCCCTTTCCCTCTCTCTCTCTCTCTCTTTCTCTCTCTCTCTAACTCTGCTTTACAAATAAAAAAAATTTTTTTAAAGTACAATTTGATATATGAGCTAATAACTGAATAGAACCAGAGTTCCTCAAAGCCAAGATCATATTTGCTAGGTTCTCTCATCTTTCATTCTAGATTGTATCCCTTGGGCTTCACTTCAATTACCAACTATAGACAGCTGTTAACATGTGCTCTTTTATGGACAACTGAAAAGATATTTCAAATGCAGCTTGTTAGCCACAGAGTCATGATTCTCTTCTCTTTCCCACTGTGACTCAGTCTCAAATCAAATTCCCACACTTGATATAATACAAAACTTTGGTCTCTCATCCAGTTAGGGACCTCTTCAGGTTTCTAGAAGTCTGTAGTGGAAAAGGAATGGATCAGACACCAAATTTAATGCCTCCTCTCCAGTAGAACCTCTCACCCCAATTTCATCAGGCAGTTTCTAATTCTTCCACGGTGGAGCTAAAGGAAAGAGTGCTGGCCCAGGAACAGAGAGTTTCTTCTTGAACTTGCATTGTCAGAGTTCTCTGGACCTGGCAGATGTTTAAAGACAATTCATTTATCTTGGGGGTAGGGAGCAGTTTGCATGTGGCCCTCTTTCCTATAGTTGCCTGGATCCAGATAGATAACCTTCTGTATGGGGAGTGACCTGTGATCCTTTGCATGGCCTCTGGACTTGGGGTAATAATACCCTTCACCAAGAACTTTGGAACATAGTCTCAATCCTTTATTTGGATTATGTGCCTATGATATTTGGCACCTGACTTTGAGATTTCACACCTATATCTCAGTGGTTCCTCTAAACAACTTTAACAACTTATTACTGAAGTATGGTAGTTATTATCTATAGGCCTACAGACTTTACAGGGGATTTAAAGATCTATATGAGGGAGTTGGATAACAGATACCAATTTGGAGTTAGATCACAGGAATAAGTTCCTAGTGTTACACAGCATAGTGGAGGTGATTATAGTTCACAATAACTTATTATATATTTTATGAGCAAATAGAAGACAGGAGTTCCAAGGCTCATCATAAAATAATGTCAGTGACTGCACTGATTTGTTTAGTATATACTGTATGTGTTTCCACCATAGCCCATAAATGTGTATAATCAGTTTAAAAATTAAAAAAAAAAATGTGTGTTTTAGTTCTTGAGTAGGTTAAGTCTGTAAAAAGAGTTTTCTAAAAAAAAAAAGAGAGAGAAGCCGGCGCCGCGGCTCACTAGGCTAATCCTCCGCCTAGCGGCGCCGGCACACCGGGTTGTAGTCCCGGTCGGGGCGCTGGATTCTGTCCCGGTTGCTCCTCTTCCAGGCCAGCTCTCTGCTGTGGCCTGGGAGTGCAGTGGAGGATGGCCCAGGTGCTTGGGCCCTGCACCCCATGGGAGACCAGGAGAAGCACCTGGCTCCTGGCTTCGGATTGGCGCAGTGCGCCGGCCGCAGCGGCCATTGGAGGGTGAACCAACGGTAAAGGAAGACCTTTCTCTCTGTCTCTCTCTCTCACTATCCACTCTGCCTGTCAAAAAAAAAAAAGAGAGAGAGAGAAAAGTCACCTAAAAGAATCATGTAGGCGTGTTTTATAATTAAAGCCCAATTTCTGTAAGAACTAGACTATATTCACAGACCTCAGTTTTAAATTTAAAGAAACTACACATTTTCCAGATTATAACAGACTAGTGTATACAGTACAAGCCAAGCCTAAGAAAGCTGAACATTGACTTTTTCACTAATCATTATCATTAAAAATAATCATTATCATTTAAAAACTTATACTGCACAGAGAAAATTCACAGTTACCAGTTCTCACATTGGAGTGCCTGGAAGGGGACAATAGCGTAATATCAAACCAAAGAATACAGGGTCAGCTTTCTTATGGGTAAATATCCCACTTATTTAAAAATAAGAAAGAATAAAATTACATATAGTAACATCAGATAGAGGACATTTGCTTATTGTGATAGAAGTCAGAGACTGGTGTGAAAGAGGCTGAGGGAAGGGTAAAGGATTGTGCATAGAAGTATGCCAATACAAATGTAGGATAAATGGTAATTCAACAGCAATAGTTTTTAATCAGTTTAAAAATATCAAAATCAGTTGGAGTTCTAAAATCTATCTTCTCGCGGAAGTTTGAAACTAATGGTAGATTAAACACCAAACTTCTATAGCCTTATTTTAAAATAACAACTGAAGAATAGTGTTACATTATTGTATGAATCTTGCCAAGGTATTTAAGAAAAAAATGAAGTTTCAACTCAAGTGAGCAGAACATCTCTTTCTTCAGTGAACAAAGACTTCCCCGGATAAAAACAAGTTTGCTATCAGTGTATAACAATAGTAGAGGTTCTCCTGGTTTATGAAAATCATTTGACAAAAAATTACTGTAAGAACTATCCAGAATTCTATTCACTAATGTCAAGGGACTAATCAAGATCATTTAAGAGGATATATATCATAACATGCTTGTAAATTAACTTTTCAATTTAAAATCCAGATAAGATTGCTTGAGTTCCAGAAAAGGTGAGGGAAAGTACTTTATCACTTTTCATGGAACACAAATAAATATATGTATATAAACATTCATAATAGCATTATTCACAATAGCCAAAGGTAGAAGCAGCCTAAATGTCCATCAATGGATGGGTAATAAATGTGGTTTACCCCACAACAGTATATTATTTGGCCATAAAAAAGAGAATGAAGTATTGATCCGTGCAACATCATAGATTAACCTTGCAAACATTATTCATAGGGAAAGAAGCCAGGCATACAAGGCCATATGTAGTATGACTTCCTTTCCAGAAAAAGCAAATCCAGAGACAAAAAGTAGATTAGTGGCTGCCAAGAAGCTGGTGGAGAAAGGAATGGGAAGTGAGTGCTTCATGGGTATAAGACTTCTTTTGGTAGTGATGAAAACGTCCTGAATTTACAAAAGTGCTGATGTTTTAAAACATTCTGAATGCACTAGAAGCCACTGGATTGTACATTTTAAATGGCTAAAATGTTTAGTTTTATATTCTATGAATTTTACCTACTTTTTTTTGAAAAAATGGAACCATCTTTTCCTATTCTTTCTGTGTACTTCTGAGTAAAAACATGTTCTCAAACCTTTGTCTTCTGTCTTAATTGATTAGGTATCCCTAATTCTTCCTACTCCTTAACCTTACAACACAGTCTCTTCCCTTCCCACACCTTTTTCTCTTAGCTCTTTCTTTCATATCTTTAAATTACACCCAGATTTCACCTATTGAGTCTAGAGTTAAAATGTCTAACTTCCCTCTCTTTTCCTTGCCATGCACTCTATCCTTCCATCCCTACAATCTCGCTGCTCATCAATCACCTCTTCTCATTTTCTTGCCAAACCAATTTATAAACTGAAATTTCTTAGCTAAGTATTGCTAGAAATTGAAAGGCAACTCTAGTGTTCTAATCAAGGCAAATCTGCTGCAACTTAAACAATTCATTTTCTTCTTATACAATCTGTATTTTTTGGATCCAACTTATTTTTTATTTTTAATTCTAATTAGTTTTTTTTATTTATTTGACAGGTAGAGATACAGACAGAGAGAGAGAGAGAGAGAGAAAGGTCTTCCATCCGTTGGTTCACTCCCCAAATGGCCGCCATGGCTGGCACTGCGCTGATACGAAACCAGAAGCCAGGTGCCTCTTCCTGGTCTCCAATGCGGGTACAGGGCCCCAAGACTTGGGCCAACCTCCACTGCACTCCCAGAGCTGGACTGGAAGAGGAGTAGCCGGGACTAGAACCCGGTGCCCATATGGGATGCCGGCGCTGCAGGCAAAGGATTAACCTAGTGCACCATGGCACCGGCACCAATTCTAATTAGTTTTTAACAGATTCAATGTAATAATGATGTTCCCTTCCTCCCTCCCTCCCTTTCCTCTGCCTTTTTCCCTCCCACCCTCTTTTCTCTTTTTTTCAATTTTTGAGCTAACATTTAAAATTTATATTACAGTAAAAGGCTTAACATTTATTATTAAAAGCTTAGGTTATATCACATATCAGGTACAAGACTGCACGTTTTAAGTAAATAAAAAATTTTGTTTCTTTAAGTACAAATATGACCTTTAGGGTTTAGAATCAGATTCTGAGCACAGATTTTTCTTGGACTGTCTGACTCACAGCTGTTGATGTACTTTATCCTGTGTTTCCCCTCCTGTTATAGCTCTCCTGCTTCTGGATTCTTTCCTACTACCTGTCGCCTATAGAACCAGCAAAGACCAGGACCTATAAGGCAACAAAATATGCTAACAAGAAGCATTTGAGGGGAGGTAAGTTGACACAATGGACAGGAATCAAAATTCAACACAGAAGAAGTATCTGGTAGAGCTTGTCTATGACTGGAAATGTATGAAGAGGAGAAATACTTCAGAGTCCAGAGTGCTCACCATTACACTATGGAACCCAGTTAGAGGAGAAATACTTCAAAGGATACAGCCTCAAACCCTCTATAATGACCAATTGTTTTTCTTGTCCATTTAGCATTTGGCTTTCTGATCTCACTATAAGTTATTTTCTCGTTCAACTTAGAAGGCTAGAAGTATTTCTGATGGGCTCTGCTTCCCTCAGTAGGATCTATTTGGATTAAGGAGTGAGGAGGAGAAACTCATACTGTGATGGTCTCTCTGGAAAGGTGGCTATTATAAAGATGTTGGGGGAAGGGAGACTGAGGAATATTATTTTTACGATAGGAGATAACTGCCTTTAATCCAGGGTGTCAGCAGCATTTTCTTCTTTAAAGTTTTTTATTTATTTTCATCTTATTTGAAAGACAGACAGACACCAAGAGAGACAAAGATGGAGAGATATTTTCCATCTGCTGTCTCACTCCCTGAATGCCTGGGAATGGGCCAGGCTGAAGCCGTAGCCTATAGCATCAGCATCCCATTCTGGGTGTGGGTTCAAGTCCTGGCTGTTCCACTTCTGATCCAGCTCCCTGCTAATGTACCTGGGAAAGCACTGGAATATGGCCCAAGAACTTGGATCCCTGCACCCACATGGGAGATCCGGAAGAAGCTCCTAGTTGCTGGCTTTGGCCTGGCCCAGTCCTGACTGTTGTGGCCATTTGGAGAGTGAACCAGTGGATGGAAGATTCTCTCAGTAACTCTGCCTTTCACATAAGTAAAATAAAATCTTAAAAAAAAGAAAAAGTTTTTGTGATTCCCCATTGCATTCAGCATGAAAAAAATCTAAAGTCCTGGGTTTGATAAATAGGGACATAAAATCTAGTCTAATCCCATCTCACAAAAGTAACTGTGACAGGCAGGGATACTGGAAACCAGCATACTTAGTGAAATAAGCCAGTCCTAAAAAGACAGATATCATACGTTTTCCCTGAGCCGAAGTAACTAATAGAGTACCTGAAATGTAATGACTATGAGAGAAATGGACATTTTGAGATTCATTGATTGTTTACTGGTCTCTTCTGTTGAGGAACTGTGTGTTGTTTTTTTGTTTTTTTTTTTTCCTTCATGCTATTTGTTGAACTCTTATTTACTGTGTGGTTAACTACACAATCACTAAGTAAACTGAAAATAGATCTTTGTAAAAATTAAAATAGGGAATGTGAGAGGGAGGAGGAAGTAGTTTGGGTGGGAGGGTAGGGGCGAAGTATCAGTATGTTCTTAAATCTGTATATATGAAATACATGAAACTTGTGTAACAAATAAATTTTTTTAAAAAAGTAACTGTGGTCCTCAACAAATCCCACTTACTCCTGTACATTTAAACAGATCATTCCATATTTTTAGAAAATACTTCTATCATGCCTATTATGGGGATAATTACAGATGTTTCAAAGTTAGCCCAGTTAGAAATCAAATTGAGAATACTTTATATGCTGACACTAGGTTCCTGCATTCATGCAAGTTTCATCTGTGTATGTATGTGCATGAGTGCATATGTGTGTCTTTTTAGGGGAGAGAAGAGGCAAATAAATAAACAGGGAACAGTAAAGTAGTGACAGAGCTTGTGCTTAAAATGAAACAAGCTGATGACAGCACCCCAGGAGTTTCTTTAGATTGGATACCTAAAGACTTGTCTCTGGAAAGGATGTTTAACCTGTCGTCTCCTCTTAGAAGCTATTGATACCTTCGCTCCAACAACTTAAGTCTTTTTTTTTTTTTAATGGAAAGGCTTTATTGGGAAACCCAGCAGGCTGGAGGGAAGGGACGAAGAAGGAAAGAGAGGAGCTAGCGAGGAGAGAAGAGAGACGAGAGGAGGAGAGGAGAGCAGACGAAAGGAGCCAAGAGAGCGCAACAACTTAAGTCTATCAAAACATTCAACATACTATTCTTAATCCATTTGTTTCTTCTTATATAATTATATACCAGTACATACCTCATTTCTTGAAGGAAAGAATTCAATCTTTTCAATTTGAATAATTTTCTCCTAACACAACACTTGGTACATACAGTCAATATTGAATGCAAACTAAATGGTCACCGCCTCGGCTCACTAGGCTAATCCTCCATCTGCGGCACTGGCACACCGGTTCTAGTCCCGGTTGGGGCGCCAGATTCTGTCCCGGTTGCTCCTCTTCCAGTCCAGCTCTCTGCTGTGGAGGATGGGTCAAGTCCTTGGGCCCTGCACTCACATGGGAGACCAGGAGGAGGCACCTGGCTCCTGGCTTCGTATCGGCCATCTGGGGGGTGAACCAATGGAAGGAAGACCTTTCTCTCTGTCTCTCTCTCTCACTGTCTAACTCTGCCTGTCAATAAAATAAAATAAAATAAATGGAATGCAAACTAAATGGAAATAAAATTGCTCTCAAATGATGGAGTGAAAAAAGACAACATGAAAATTTTCAGGACAAAGAACATTTACATTCAGAAGGACAAGTGTTGATGGCCCTGACTCTATACCACACACTCAAATTCCAAAAGTGAGAAGGCAGATGACAGAGTTCATCCAGGCAATCTGATAGGATGCCTTTATGTTTCCTTTCTTCCCCAAGTGTTTTTAATGCTTCCATCCTGGCTATTCGTGGCCTTTGTTCTCTCCACACCCAAAGGTTACTTACTTCATTTTTCTCAGACATTTGATTCCTGGTGCCCTGCTTTCGTTTCTCCAGAGCCTGGCTTTAAATAGCCTGAATTTGACTTCCAGCTCTAACCACAGATAATGGAATCTGAGTTCTTTTTCTCTGGTAGTCATAGCATAATGTAGAGAACCATGTCTTCCTTGCAACATGGTCTCGGCTCTGTTTTTCTAATTTATCTAAACTAAGAATGGCAGATACCAAAGAGCCTCATCTGCACTCCATCTTCCACCTGGGCTTCATATTTGACCCTTTCAATGCTGTAAGTACTTTCCAGGATTTGTCAGTAATTTACATAGAGATTCATATGGGGAAACCTCTAGTAAGGGCAATAAGAAAACTATAAAATTTTATAGAGCTCTTAAAATAGGAATTATGATAAGTCTTTTATATGTTTTATTGAATTTAATTGCCTAGTAAATTTCTTCCATTTTTTATATAAAAAAACAGGCTTCAAAAGGTTATTTTACCTAAGGACACATGCAGAGCTTAACTTAATCCAAGATATGTATTTGTGCACGTGTCCCTGTTCTTAAATGCTGTAATATATATATACTATAATATATAAATACTGTAATATATATATATATAAAATCTCTGATTGTAAAATAATCTTTAATGAAAAAAATGAGTAAAATAATGCTTCTTAAATCCTATATTTCTTTTATTAACAACTATAATAACACTGCTCACCTACACTTATTTCCTAGACATACTGGTCTCCAAAGGCTTGGAGTTGTGTACTCCAAAAGCAAAAGATTTTGAGCATATACTCCTCAACACATGTATTTAGATACTATATGTGTGTATCAATGTAGTAATTGATTGTATGTATTACAGAACACACTCCAAAATGGAAATAAAATAGTGGAAATCAAAAGTTAACTTAAGTTTTATTATTTTCTCTGCATCTCAAGGGGTTACTGGCTTATGCCAAGACCACTCTCAAAATTCATCATCTAAACCTGTGCATCTCAAATGTTACTATGCATACAAATCACCTTGATATCTTTTTAATGCAGATTCTGATTCAGCACATATGGGATAGCCTGAGAGTTTGTACTTCTAATGGGCACCAGATTAATATTAATGGTGTTCATCCATGGAGCACATTTTGAGTAATATCCATTTTTAAGAGAGTAATGTTTAGTCAAATTTATGCTGCTATTTCCCAGGAGGTACAAGAAATTGATTCTAAAGTCAACTTTAATTACCATGATCATGATACATATTAACGAATAACACCAAAGAACTCAAGTGAAATGTAGGTAATTATCATGAATGGGTTAAACTGCAAATATAAAAAAAAACCTGCTTTTGTTTTCATAGACTTCATTTTTATCATCAAAGACAGCAGTGCACTATAGGACATTAAGAAAATACAAAGAACAAAATTAATTTAAAAATATGTATTTTCATCTGCTTCCAACATAAAGTCAGTAGGCAGGAAATTTATACTTAACTATTATCAACTATTATTTACATTTATGTTAATGATATTGTATCAATTTGTATGGTTTTATTGATTTATTTTGGTTTTTAAATAAATTCAAAGCAAGAATGTCCAAAGTATACTATTTCCGTATAACCTATCCTAAATTTACACAATTTTTGAAGGTATAGTCTACATGTACTGGACATTACAAATGAAACTCAGGCAAGTTCAGAAAATAAACAATGAAATCAGAAGACATTGTGTTCTGATTGTTAGTCTGGCGGTTCCCTAACAAAACACTAATAGTTCCAATATCACTAGCTTCATGAGAACATTTTATGTTGACTCCCTAATAATTTTCAACAGTCAAACATACCACACAACAACTAATATCATGCCCAAATTTCAATTATTTACCTTGTCAATCATTTTTCTTGCTTCCACTTCCTCACTGTTGGGATTCTCTAACTCAATGGTATAAGTACCCTTGTCACTTTGGTCATCATCATTATCCTTTTCAGAAGTAGCAGAAGTAGCTTGATTTTTTAACACTTTATCCATCTCCTGGCTTGGTCTGTGCCCAAGACTCCCTGAACTTCTTAATAATGCGGTTTGTAGGAAGGGTATTGGCACCGATGGCTCCTCTGATTTCTGTTTTAACAATTTCCCATGTGGAACACCATGCCCCCCTCTGTGATGCGCAGAGCTAGTCTGTAAAGACAAAGAAACCACTTTGGCATCTGCTGTTGGAGATTTTGCTTTTTCAAGTTTTGTATGTGGTGTTGAATAAGTAGTTTCCTGATACAAGACTCCCATACTTTGAGTAAAAGAATATGACCTTCTTTTTCTGGGATTGTCTTCATGAAAGAACGCAATCATAAAAGCAGTTTGACTTACAACAGCTTGGTCTTGATGCTTTTCAGTAGCCTGGACCTTCTGCAACTTTTTCTGTTCAGAATGGTGGCGCCTTAAGTGTTCCTCAAGAGTTGCACGTTTGCTACAGCGCCTGTGAGCCCCAGCATTCTCTGAATCACTCTGTGTACCATCATCATGTTTGTTTCCTGGACACAAAAAAAGAAATCATATAACAGAGAAGAAAAGGATCCCAGGTAGAGAATTAGAAGCATATACAAAAGTGCCATTTGTTTTGAACCCCTCTCCCTTTTCAATCCAAAGTCATATGTTCTTTTCAGTAACAGGCTCCACAAACTTCCCTCAATTGCAATGGTTACATTCAAATTTTACCAACCAACAATGAGGCCCTTTATAAACGAGTGCATAGGATTGCCTTTCTTTCTCTAAATTTCAATTTTAAAATGATGGCCCATCAATGCCTTAACAGTTAAGTGATGTTCTATCATCTGGTAGAGTTTGTATTCAAAACACCAGTAAACACTATCTTTATCTTTAAACCCTACAGTTTTTAAACAATTAAGAACTCGATCTCACATCAGAGAGGAAGAAGACAAGAAAACGGGTGATAGTACTGAGGTACTTATGATTACAAAGAAAATACAAATGTAAAAATGTAATGAATCTCAACTTTAATCCTCCGCCTGCGGTGCCGGCACACAGGGTTCTAGTCCCGGTTGCCCCTCTTCCGGTCCAGCTCTCTTCTGTAGCCCGGGAAGGCAGTGGAGGATGGCCCAGGTCCTTGGGCCCTACACCCCCATGGGAGACCGGGAGAGGCACCTGGCTCCTGGCTTTGGATCAGCCCAGCTCTCTGCTGTGGCCCCGGAGTGCAGTGGAGGATGGCCCAGGTCCTTGGGCCCTGCACCCACGTGGGAGACCGGGAGAGGCACCTGGCTCCTGGCTTTGGATCAGCGCGGTGCGCAGGCCACAGCGTGCCGGCCGCAGCGGCCATCTGGGGGGTGAACCAATGGTAAAGGAAGACCTTTCTCTCTGTCTCTCTCTCTCTCACTGTCCACTCTGCCTGTCAAAAGAAAAAAAAAAGGTACACATACTTTTCCTTTTTAATAAAAATATTCAAATTTATAGTCACTATTAATGACTGCACAACTTTTTCCAAATGTTCAATTATTCTTGAAAATTGTATTTGTGCTCTGAATTACTGTAACTTCAAAAAGTTTTTTTTAAAAGGAGGCTAAGAGACTTATTAAGTAAAAGAGAAGCCTACTAAATCCTTACATAAATCTAAAAACCTATCCAGCAAACAGCATGATGCCAAATATAGCCAGATGTTTTCTCTATAAAGGATATGAAATCAATTTTGAAACATCAGATTCCGAACAAAGCTTTTTCACCATCAGAGCAAATAAAAATCACTAAGTAGGTACCTCTTTAGGGACTAAATGTGACATTATAAAAACTACTTATTTATTTCTTATTATTGGGCCAGTGTTGTGGCATAGTGGGTAAAGCCACCACCTGAGACACATGCATCCTATATGAGCATGGGTCATAGCCTGGTTGAACCACTTCTGATCCAGCTCCCTGCTGATGGTCTGGGAAAAACAGTGGAAGACTTCCCAAGTGTTTGAGTCCCTGCCACCCACCTGGGAGACCTGGATGAAGCTCCTGAGTCCTGGCTTTTGTCTGGCCCAGTGCTGGCCTTGTGGCCATCTGGGAAGTGAACCAGTGAATGAAAAATATCTTTTCTCTCTCTCTCCTTGCCTCACTCCCTCCCCTACTCTCTGCAACTCTTTCAAAATAAGTACACCAATCTTCAAAAATAAATTTCTTATTATATAAATAATGAATGCATTAGAAAAAAATCAGACAATAATTATATGACTATACTGTAAAATTACTAGAAAATTAAGAGTTCTCTAGTATGTTTTAGATGAAGTCACAATCGGGGCTTAAATTATGGCTTCTTTAGAAACTATACATGAATCTAGTGCACTGGAATGTAGACTGGTACATTCTGGTGCTTCTAGAACTAAATCTACTTTTTAAATTTCCTTGAGCTATAAATTTTAATGTGAACACCTGTAGAATAATATGGTACTGAGCAAGACAATAATCAGAAATGGAACACTTGGTGGGAAGGAGACATATATCTAAGGAAAAAGATGAGGTCTAATGCTCATGGGTTTGTCCTAATGAATTTAGAGGTTACTAGTTAGTGTGCTAATAGTACACAAGAGTACTGGCTATAAAACAGTAGTACACGAGGGGTTGGCATTTGAACCACAGTTTGGGATACCTGTGCCCTATATCAGAGGGCCAGAGTTTAAATCCTAGCTTTGCCCCCAATTCCAGTTTCCTGGTAATGCACACTCTAAAAATTAGCTCAAGTGGTTGGGTACCTGCCAACCATATGGAACACCTAGATAGAAGTTTCTGGCTCCCAATATTGTTGCAGGTTATTTGGGGAGTAATTAGCAGATGAGAGTTCTCTCTCCATCTGAATGTGTGTGTATGTATATGTGTGTGTGTATGTTTGTTTCTGTTTCACAAAGAAATAATAAAAAGTTAGAAAGGAATGGTAAGATTTAGAAGAGAGAATGGCAGAACACATAGAAAAGGGTGACATGTGGAAAAGTAATACACAAGGTAGACAGAGAGTGAATTAAGATGAAAATGAACAGTGATAAAGAGTGTTTCCATCAAAGTGGTAGCGATTAATATTATAACAGTCAGATACAAACAACTGGAATAAACTTTCTTCAAATTATTAACTATGCAAAATGCAATCTGCAAAGAAAAACACAAGTGTTAATGGAATCTCTGCTTCAAGTAATTAAGCCAGGAATCATGGTTGGTAGATAGAAAACAAAACCACTAGTTCAAATACAAAATTCTTTAAAAACACTCTATTTTACAACCTACTTCATTCATTTATTGTATTTATTAAAAAGGAATCCAGTTTGTAAGAGCTGAAAATAATGAAATTCCAACATTTCCTGCATTAGTAAGAGCAAATATTTCATGTTAAACATACACCAAAAATTTTAAAGAAAACACTACCAGTACAGAATTTATTTCTTGTTTCAACAGATAAAATTTAACACTTAATGGTATCAGGCCCTTTCAAGTTATCTTTTTATTATTTATTATTTAAAATTCCTTTCAGAGATTGGTTATTTTCTTTTTTGTAAAATTACTATTTCTTCTATACTTCTTATGGTGCAGAAGGTGACACATCTGATCTGACCTACAGTTTTCTGTTTTCATTCCAAAAGAGTCTCTAGTAAACTTTCCTCACCAAGTTTCTTTCCCTTTTGTGCATCATTAACTGTGCCTAAATATGTTCAAGTTCTTATAATATTTTTAGGGTGGATTAGCTGTACCAAGTCAGAAGTAGTTGCCAAAAGAAGCTGCAACTCTCCCAAAGGGTAAAAGTGTATGGGCTTTGTGAACATTATTTTCCTCACTGTCCCAAAGCGCATGCACTTTACTCTTGTAGGAGCAAATATTTTTTGTTTTTGTTTTGCCTACTTTCTTTCCATTTTTTTGTCTAACCTAAACAGTTGCTGGAAGACTAACTTTTATAAAATTGCTAGTAATTGCTATAATTCCATTTACTTAGAGTCTGGGTGTATACTTTTAATGTCCTAAATTGTGGGAAATTGTTATAAAAGGTGGCAGCCTTTTATAAAAAGTTAAATGTTGAGGCTGGCGCTATGGCACAGTTAGGGTTAAGCCTCCGCCTGTGGCGCCTGCATCCCATAAGGGCATCGTTCGTGTCCCAGCTGCCTCTCTTCTGATCCAGCTCTCTGCTAGGCCTGGGAAAGCAGAAGGTGGCCCAAGGACTTTCCCTACACCCACGTGGGAGACCTGGAAGAATCTCCTGGCTTCGGATGGTTCCAGCTCCGGCTGTTGCGGCCATTTGGGGAGTGAACCAGAAGATGGAATACCTTTCTCTCTGTCTCTCCCTCTTTCTGTCTGAAACTCTTCCTCTCAAAAAAATAAATAAATCTTTAAAAAAAAGTCAAATGTCATTCACAAGTATCATTGGAAAATAAAATGGATCTAGCCTGGATAGAAAATGAATTACGGTCACAAAAACATTTTCTTGGATGGTTTGTCAAACCATCTACAGGCAAATCTTAAAGAAAAGTCTTAGTAATCAGACCAAAATGGAATACAGGTCTACCTATAAGTCAATTCTGAAGGACAACTACTATCTAATTATGTAACTTCTGAACTGTATTTAAATATATAATCATTAATGCACAGATACAGTGTGCTTGTGGATATTAATATCTCCATTTGGAATTAGGGTCAAAAATGGGCCTAGTTCAAAAACAGAAAATTCTTAAAATGATGGCTTAAGAGTAACAGCTGATAAAGAAAATAGCTATAATGACTTAAAAAGAAATTATAAAATAAAATATATTAAGTATTTAAGTGAAGGTATTTTTTCAATGGTATCTTTAAAAGGACTTTTAGCTCCTTTTTGTACATTTATTAGGAGTGGTTTAAGAAACACTAAGTTATTTCTTAAGTTTTAAGGTCCATGTGATCATTTATGCTAGAACATCAATCTTATTTATTCAATTTATATAAATGGTCAGTTTGTAAATGTAAGCTTCAATCTATTCATACATATACAGATCTCAGTTATATGTTAATATTGTCTAGTAGAACTGAAAAGTCATAAGAACATATCAAAAATAAGAATGCTAAGTTATTTGTTGATGACTATAATACTATAATAGGTGCCAAAGAATAATCAGATAATAACATCATCTCATTATTCTGAGTTGAAGCATTTTAAGACTATTTGTTTTAAAAGCAAATCAGAAATAAGTGTAAGACTACTACTTCTTTATTACTTGATTAGAATCCCAGGGCATAAGGTATAGGGCAACCCAGGTCTCTCTGGTTACTGATACTGAAGTCATACATCTTTTATTCAAATCACTGAGCACTGATCACATGCTCAAGTCCCAGCTGAAGTGCTAGGGATGCAATGTAAGTAATCTATGGTCTCTGACCTCCACAAGTATTTTTTTGAAAGTCCATTAGTTCCTAACAGAGTAACAGAATGATTAGATTAACATACAATTATAGCTTGTTTAAAACCATTTCTCTTACAGATAGCTTGTTAAATAAAGTAAGAGTGATACAAATCTATATCCAATTTATTCTAAAATAAAGCCAGTAGGGAAAAAATTGTCAGCTGCTATCTCAATGTACAGCTATGAAGACTACCAATTTTGGACAAGCAAAACACTATTAATAATGCATATGTAGGGACAGATGTTGTGGCACAGCGGGTTAAGCTACCACTTGGGACATCTGCATCTTAGCTCAAATACTTGAGTCCTTGTGACCCATTTGGGAGACACGGATGGCATTACTGGCTCCTGGCTTTGGCTTTACCATGTCCCAGCTGTTGCTGCCTTTTAGGGACAGAACCAGCAGATGGAAGATCTCTCTGTTTTTCAAATAAAAATTTTTTTTTTAAATCATATGTAACTTTCACAAAAGAACACTCAACAATGATTTTCATAAAATCATAACATTAAAATATTTTAAATGAGATTAATAGATTCTCAATAAATATTTCTAAATCAAAAGTCTTTGTTCTATTAGTAACCCCTGGGAACAATTTGAAGCACTCAATCAATCATGTGACTGTATTACCCACATGGAAATTTTTGCCCATACTAAATGTTTTAAAATTCATTCCACAATCTAGATACTGACATTTTATTGGAAGCATCATAATGAAGAACAGAATTGAATACATCTTTTCCTTAAATTAAGCAAATGAGAGTTATCTTCAGGGAATTTCACTGGTAAACTGATTATATTTTATATTGCCACAAGAAAAAAGAAACTTTTTTAATGACATAAATTTAATTCATAAAACCAATCTGGTTTTGGTGAAAAAAAATGAAGACAGACAAAATAAAGAATGAGGCTGGCGCCGTGGCTCACTAGGCTAATCCTCCACCTTGCGGCACCGGCACATGGGGTTCTAGTCCCGGTCGGGGCGCCAGATTCTGTCCCAGTTGCCCCTCTTCGAGGCCAGCTCTCTGCTGTGGCCAGGGAACGCAGTGGAAGATGGCCCAAGTCCTTGGGCCCTGCACCCCATGGGAGACCAGGATAAGTACCTGGCTCCTGCCATGGGATCAGCGCAGTGCGCCGGCCGCGGCAGCCATTGGAGGGTGAACCAACGGCAAAAAGGAAGACCTTCCTCTCTGTCTCTCTCTCTCTCTCACTATCCACTCTGCCTGTCAAAGAAAAAAAAAAGAATGAGTAAGTTGCATACTGCAATGTGGCAATTATGCTTCAAAGCTAAATATGAACTTGAAAAAAATAATTTTCTACTACATAATTATCTAATAATTTTTGGTATAAAGATTGAATTTTCTTTTTTCTAAAACAGGAAGTTCTGAAATGATCAATACACTTTACCTTTCAACCTTTTCAAGTATACTGGAACATCACTTTTAATACTTTTTGAATCCTCTTCTGTTCTTTCCCATACCATTTGAGGAGGGTTGTTTTGGGCTAGCCAGTCAGCTACTTTGTTCTCTGGTGCCATCATTCCTGTTTGAATTCCCGGCAAGTCTTGAGGTCCAGGAGAAGATTTCTTTGACTTGTGGCGCTGATCAGAAGTAAATTTTGTCACATGGTCTCTAATAGTTACCTTCCCTGGGGTACTGTCATCAAATTCAATGGTAAAGGAAGCATGCCCTGCACCTGTTGTATGGGGACTCGAAGTGTCTTTTGTTGGGATTTCGTGAATAGTGCTCTCTGTTATTTGTGATGGTTGCTGGAACTCTTTTGTAGGAATTTCAAAATAACTTGGCTCCCTACAGAAAGGAAAAAGTACTTCTTCATTTGTAGCTGCAGAAGACTGTTCCTCAACTTGCTTGGCATCTACGCTGCACCCTAATAAGAAAAATAAGAGAAAATTCAAAATATTTTGGAACTTCTAGCACTAGAAAGTCTGGAAATGGCCATTTGTATTAATCAATGAAAATCAGAAAGTAGATCAGTCTGGATGAAAAACAATGACATTTATATCACAAAAAATGTCACAGAGAAGAATGAATCTGAATTATAAACATGTCATTCAATCATCAACAGAAAATGCAAGGTAAGTAGCAGCAAAGACAAAGGATAGCAAAGCAGTTAAGAAATAAACAGGGTATGGCTAGGTCTGAATATTCACAACTTGGATCGAGAAATCATTCAAGTGCAAAAGAATTGAAATCAAATAGAGATGGAGATACATCATCAATTTATATATCTAGAATGATAAAAAATCATGAATTTCTTTATCAAGTCAATAGGATGAGATAGGTCAAACACCCACAAACACATGTAGAGCTCCAAAGGAGAACAGGTGCTCAAATGAAGATGTAAACATGAAGTCAATAAGTAAGCAATGTTTCAGAAATAATGATTCCACTTACCAGCCTTCACCATTTCATTTGCAGATATTACTTTTAGAATACCAAAATAATATTACTGATGTGTGATCTTTACAAAAAGATACACACATAAGACTTAAAGTGTAGTTAAAGATATAAATGTAGTGCTTGCTGAATTGCAATCTAAGCAGCAATATGAAAGAAATAAGGTAAAAATAGAAAATTCATTTGGCAGTCAATAATTCTGAAAAAAATCAATACATATTTCTATACAGCAGATGTGCACAAGCATCTAAAATCCTTGGAGGAATGCTGAATTGCAAATCTCAGATTAACAACAAAAAATTGGCAGCAGAAAACAATTTTAAAACACGATTACTATGCTTCTGTTGTCTCAGAAACTAATATTAAGATATAAATCTGATGCATATGTAAATAAAATACCTGTTGTATACATAAATGAAAATGGCTAGAATGCTTTCTTGCAAGCAAGACTGTTGGAGAACAGGAAATGTCCAGTTTTTACAGTGCTGGGGTGGTAATCAATCACTCTGTGAGTCAGATACAAGTTAATCGGGCCTGGCTGGCACCAATGCTATCCTCACAGGTCACCTCAGGGAAAACTGACAAACATGCCACTGAGAATCCTCCCACACATCCTCCTAAATAAAGTAGTACTCACTACACAGACTTTGTGTTTAAAAGAGGAAACCATCCATTTTGTGGAAAAAAAAAAAAAAAACAAAACTGTACCTCTTCATTAATTACCTTAAGTAGAGGCTTCTATATGGAGTGACCAAAAAAATGTTACAATGTAGGAGCATTTTGAACACCTGAGGAATTGCTCTATTAGCTCATAAATCTAATTCATGCCACACTGGTAAATAACGTCATGTTGCACCCAGATCAATAACATTTTTATTGCCATGGTAACACATAGGAGACAGGTAGTGAAGACGGGGCCAGCCTTGTGCTGCCGCTGGTTATGCTGCTGCCTGTGACACTAGCATCCGATTTGAGAGCCAGGTTCAGGTCACAGCGTCTTCACTTCCAATCCAATGCCCTGCTAATGGGCTTGGGAAAGCAGTGGGTGATGGCACAAGTACTCAGGATTCTGCCACCCATGTGGGAGACCAGGATGGAGTCCCTGGTTCTTGGCTTTGGCCATTTGAGAAGTGAACCCTAGTGGACAGAAGATCTCTCTCTGTGTCTCTGCCTCTGAAATTCTGCCTTTTCAATAAATAAATAAATAAATAAGTCTTGCTTTAAAAAGACATATATGTAATAAGCCCTAGTGTGGCAGTGAGAGCTGGCAGTACAATATTTTCCTAAGAAGTCTGGAATCATCACACCAGCAAGGGTGGAAATAAGTGAGGAACACTGGCATACTCATAAGGCATGTGAAGTTGATGATAAACCCAAAAGCTTCCCAAATTTTTACTATCAGCCTCTCCTCCTACTCTTTCAAATGGACATGCATTTCATGTACAATTTCCCCCTGAGCCTTTCTGTATTCTTTTAACTTTTCAGTGACTTTTCCCAGCAGTACTTGCTGGGCCTCAGACCTCCATTGGATTGCATCTCCCCCACCCCCAACCCACAAGATTGATTTCTTTATTTGAAAGGCAGAGTTACAGAGAGGCAGAGGCAGAGAGAGAGCAAAAGGTCTTCCGTCTGCTGGTTCACTCCCCAAAAGGCTGCATGGCTAGAGCTGGGTTGATCTGAAGCCAGGAGCCTGGCACTTCTCCCGAGTCTCCCAAGTGGGTACAGGGGCCCAAGGACTTGGGCCATCTTCTACTGCTTTCCCAGGCCATAGCAGAGAGCTGCATCAGAAGTGAAGTAGCCAGGACTAGAACTGGTGCCCATACAGGATGCTGGTGCTGCAAGTGGTAGCTTTTACCTGCTACACCACTGTGTCAGACCCAAGGTTGGCATCTTGATAAAGCCCATGATGGCTACTGATTCTCTTTAGAGGTAGAAAGAGTTTGGTATTGCAGAGAAAGCACAAGATTTGGAGTCAAGCAAACCTGTGTAAACTCTAGCTTTGTCTATTACACACTGCGCAACTGAGTGAGGTCACGTTTCCTTCCTTTGAGCCTCAGGTTCTTCAAATTCAAACTGGAATGAGCCTTGGACGGCTAGTGGCGAACACTTAGTATAATCTTAGAATAAACTGTCAATAACTGAGAATTACCTTTTTCATTATAGGAAGAAGATATATCTATTTTTAAGATTTATTTATCTACTAACTCAAAAGGCAGAGTGATGGAGAGACAGAGAGATCTTCCATTACTTATTTACTACTCAGATGGCTGCAACAGCCAGGGCTGGGCCAGGCTGAAGCAAGGAGCCAGGGACCTCATTTGGATCTCCCACATGGACAGATGGGACCCAAGTGATTGGATCATTCCCTGCTGGTTTCGCAGGTGCACTAGCAGGAAGCAGGATCATAAGCGGAGCAGACAGGATTTGAACTGATACCTCAGTAAAGGATTCCAGCATCATAAGCACACTATACCACAACACAAATCCCAGGAATAAAATATATCGTGTAACTGCCCTTTCTGCCACTCTTATTTTCTGGCACTCCTCTTTTTCCTCTCATTCTGCATCAATCTGCCTTAATTTAAGATAAATTAAACATACTTGAAATTAAAAATATTAAGAGCGGTAAGATGGCAGAATAGGAAGGGAGCACACTGATAGTCCGGGAAGAGACAGTTTAATAAAAGTGGAGATACTGCAGGTTCAAGGAAGAGTTGAGGAAGAAACAGCAGAGGAAACTCTTCTTGAACTAGTGATTCATGGTGGACCTGCATGGAGGGTGTGGGAGCCAAGGGCTCGGGACATCAGCGGCAGAATCAACACACCAGCACTGGAACGCGAGGTGAGCCGAACCTCAATAGCCTGAGACACCAGCGGGAAAGCCGAAGGAGGAGCCTAGAGGGAACGAGGCTTGAAGCCACATGGGGGAAAGTTCAGCAGGCTAACTAGAAGAGACAGGAAAAAAAAAAGTGACTGGTACGGACATGAGTTTCTCTCTCTCCGCTCACCTCTCGAAGGCAAGACAAAGAGCAGGCACCATTTTGGACACATGTAAAAGCGGTGCGACCTCAGGGCTGCACCCGCCCTCAGCCAAGCAGAAAAACCTGACTCTGGGGGGGTGAAATTACAGGAGATTAGGATCTAGTCAATGTGCGGGGCTAATGAACTGAGACTGTGAAAAGAGACGGTAGGTGAGAGAACTCACGGAGTTCACGTGAATACTCTCCAGAGACGCTACAATCTGGTAACTTTGGCAACTCAGTGGGAGACTACAGGAGAATCTGAGCCCACACTGAGGGCAGAACAGATTCCCTGTGTGGTCCTTGGGAAAGAGCAGGCAAATGTTATACCAACAGGAACAAGAGATTGGAAGCTGATTACCTTCAACTCTGCTCAGCTGTGTGGAATTACCTCCCTTCTGGGGGCAGAAGAGAAGAGAAGAGAAGAGAAGAGAAGAGAAGAGAAGAGAAAAGAGAGAGAAATTTACCATGCCTAACCTGGGAGTGTCGCCTTTGGCATACCTTTAACCCTGAAGAACCAAACAGAGCTCTCTGGCCACCCCCATCTCAAGCCTCTAAGGCTCCATCAAAAGCAGACAATCCACTTAATACAGTCATAGCATAACAATTAAAAAAAAAACACCACAGCGAGGGAAGAATCCAAAGAATACCTCCACAATGACAAGCAACAAACACAGAAAACAAGAACAAGGAAGACATTATGACACCCCCAAATGAACAAACACCCCAAGCCAAGATTATGAAGATGATGAGATGGAAGAAATGCAAGATACGGATTTCAAAAAATTTATGATCAGAACATTTAGAAGTTTTCAAAAACAAATGCTTGAGCTACGGAAATCCTTACTGGACAGGATAGAAAATCTCTCTCGTGAAAATGAAATCTTAAGGAGGAATCAAAATGAAACGCAGAAACTGGTAGAACAGGAAAGTGTGATAGTGAAGAGAAATCAAAATGAAATGAAGAATTCAATACATCAAATGACAAACACATTAGAGAGCCTTAAAAAAACAGCGTCAGTAAAACAGAAGAGAGAATATCAGACTTAGAAGACAGAGCACAGGAAAGTATACAGTCAAACCAAAGAAAAGAAGACGAAATTAGAAATCTAAAAAATATTGTCGGGAATCTACAGGATACTATTAAAAAACCCAACATTCAGGTTCTAGGAGTCCCTGAAGGCATGGAGAGAGAGAAAGGATTAGAAGGCCTTTTTAGTGAGATACTTGCAGAGAACTTCCCATATTTGGAGAAGGACAGAGACATCCTAGTACAGGAAGCTCATAGAACCCCTAGTAAACATGACCAAAAGAGATCCTCACCACGACACGTTGTAATCAAACTCACCACAGTGAAACAGAAAGAAAAGATTCTAAAATGTGCAAGAGAGAAACGTCAGATTACTTTCAGAGGATCTCCAATTAGACTCACAACTGACTTCTCATCAGAAACCCTACAAGCTAGAAGGGAATGGCGAGACATAGCCCAGGTACTAAGAGAGAACAACTGCCAGCCCAGAATATTATATCCTGCTAAGCTCTCATTTGTGAATGAAGGTAAAATAAAGACCTTTCATAGCAAACAGAAATTGAAAGAATTTGTTGCCACTCGTCCAGCCCTGCAAAAGATGCTTAAAGATGTGTTACACACAGAAACACAGAAACACGGTCATCAATATGAAAGAAGGTAAAGGAAGGAAACCTCACAGCAAAAGATCACAGGAAGTTCAAAGCATATATTAGAAAAATCTTTGGGAAAATGGCAGGGCAAAGTTACTACTTATCAATAGTCACATTGAACGTTAATGGCCTGAACTGTCCAGTTAAAAGACACCAATTGGCTGATTGGGTTAAGGAACAAAACCCATCTATTTGCTGCTTACAAGAAACACATCTTTCCAACAAAGATCCATACAGACTGAAAGTGAAAGGCTGGAAAAAGATATACCATGCCAACAGAAATGAAAAAAGAGCAGGCGTAGCCATCTTAATATCGGACAACATAAACTTTACCACAAAAACTGTTAGGAGAGACAAAGAGGGGCACTATATAATGATTAAGGGATCAATTCAACAGGAAGATAAAACGATTATCAATGTATATGCACCTAATTACAGGGCACCGGTTTATTTAAAAGATTTGTTAAGGGACTTAAAGGGAGACTTAGACCCCAATACAATAGTACTGGGGGACTTCAATACTCCACTCTCAGAAATAGACAGATCAACCAGACAGAAGATCAACAAGGATACAGTAGATTTAAATGACACTATAGCCCAAATGGATCTAACAGATATCCACAGAACTTTTCATCCTACACAAAAAGAATTTACATTCTTCTCAGCAGTACATGGAACCTTCTCTAGGATTGACCACATACTAGGCCATAAAGCAAGTCTCAGCAAATTCAAAAGAATTAGAATCATATGATGCAGCTTCCCAGATCATAGGGGAATGAAGTTGGAAATTAGCAACTCAGGAATCCCTAGAGCATATGCACACACATGGAGATTGAACAACATGCTCCTGAATGAACACTGGTCATAGGAGAAATCAAAAGAGAAATCAAAAACTTTCTGGAAGTAAATGAGGATAACAGCACAACATACCAAAACTTATGGGATACAGCAAAGGCAGTGTTAAGAGGAAAGTTTATAACAATAGGTGCCTACATCAAGAAATTGGAAAGGCATCAAATAAATGAGCTTTCAATGCATCTCAAGGATCTAGAAAATCTGCAGCAAACCAGACCCAAATCTAGTAGGAGAAGAGAAATAATTAAAATCAGAGAAGAAATCAATAGGATTGAATAAAAAAAATTACAAAAAATCAGCTAGGCCGGCGCCGCAGCTCACTAGGCTAATCCTCCGCCTAGCGGCGCCGGCACACCAGGTTCTAGTCCCGGTCGGGGCGCCGGATTCTGTCCCGGTTGCCCCTCTTCCAGGCCAGCTCTCTGCTGTGGCCAGGGAGTGCAGTGGAGGATGGCCCAGGTACTTGGGCCCTGCACCCCATGGGAGACCAGGAAAAGCACCTGGCTCCTGGCTCCTGCCATCGGATCAGCACGGTGCGCCGGCCGCAGCGCGCCGGCCGCGGCGGCCATTGGAGGGTGAACCAACGGCAAAGGAAGACCTTACTCTCTGTCTCTCTCTCTCTCACTGTCCACTCTGCCTGTCAAAAAAAAAAAAAAATCAGCTAAATGAGGAGCTGGTTTTTTGAAAAAATAAACAAAACTGACACCCCATTGGCACAACTAACTAAAAAAAGAAAAGACCTAAATCAATAAAATCAGAGATGAAAAAGGAAATGTAACAACAGACACCACAGAAATAAAAAGAATCATCAGAAATTACTATAAGGACTTGTATGCCAGCAAACAGGGAAATCTATCAGAAATGGATAGATTCCTGGACATATGCAACCTACCTAAATTGAACCAGGAAGACATAGAAAACCTAAACAGACCCATAACTGAGACAGAAATTGAAACAGTAATAAAGGCCCTCCCAACAAAGAAAAGCCAAGGACCAGATGGATTCACTGCTGAATTCTACCAGATATTTAAAGAAGTAACTCTAATTCTTGTCGAACTATTAAGAACAATTGAAAAGGAGGGAATCTTCCCAAATTCTTTCTACGAAGCCAGCATCACCTTAATTCCTAAGCCAGAAAAAGATGATCCCTGGAGTAAGGACAGTCTATTCAATAAATGGTGCTGGGAATATTGGATTTCCACACGCTGAAGCATGAAGCAAGACCCTACCTTACACAAAAATCCACTCAACATGCATCAAAGACTTAAATCTATGACCCGACACCATCAAATTATTAGAGAACATTGGAGAAACACTGCAAGATATAGGTACCGGCAAAGACTTCTTGGAAAAGACCCCAGAAGCACAGGCAGTCAAAGCCAAAATTAACATTTGGGATTGCACCAAATTGAGAAGTCTCTGTACTGCAAAAGAAACAGTCAGGAAAGTGAAGAGGCTACCAACAGAATGGGAAAAAAATATTTGCAAACTATGCAACTGATAAAGGGTTGATAACCAGAATCTACAAAGAGATCAAGAAACCCCACAACAACAAAACAAACAACCCACTCAAGAGATGGGCCAAGGACCTCAATAGACATTTTTCAAAAGAGAAAATCCAGATGGCTAACAGCCACATGAAAAAATGTTCAGGATCACTAGCAATCAGGGAAATGTAAATCAAAACCACACTGAGGGGCCGGCGCCGGGGCTCACTAGGCTAATCCTCTGCCTTGCGGCGCCGGCACACGGGGTTCTAGTCCCGGTCGGGGCGCCGGATTCTGTCCCGGTTGCCCCTCTTCCAGGCCAGCTCTCTGCTGTGGCCAGGGAGTGCAGTGGAGGATGGCCCAAGTGCTTGGGCCCTGCACCCCATGGGAGACCAGGATAAGTACCTGGCTCCTGACATTGAATCAGCGCGGTGCGCAGGCTGCAGCACACCAGCCGCGGCGGCCATTGGAGGGTGAACCAACGGCAAAGGAAGACCTTTCTCTCTATCTCTCTCTCTCACTGTCCACTCTGCCTGTCAAAACAAATAAATAAGTAAATAAAAACCACAATGAGGTTTCACCTCACCCCAGTTAGAATGGCTCACATTCAGAAATCTACCAACAACAGGTGCTGGCAAGATGTGGGGAAAAAGGGACACTAACCCACTGTTGGTGGGATGTAAACTGGTCAAGCCACTATGGAAGTCAGTCTGGAGATTCCTCAGAAACCTGAATATAACCCTACCATAAATCCCAGCCATCCTACTCCTTGGAATTTACCCAAAGGAAATGAAATTGGCAAACAAACAAACTCTCTGTACCTTAATGTTTATTGCAGCTCAATTCACAATAGCTAAGACCTGGAATCAACCTAAATGCCCATCACCAGTAGACTGGATAAAGAAATTATGGGACATGTACTCTATAGAATACTATACAGCAAAAACAATGAAATCTGGTCATTTACAACAAAATAGAGGAATCTGGAAAACATTATGCTGAGTGGAAAAAGACAGTCCCAAAGGGACAAATATCATATGTTCTCCCTGATCAGTGACAACTAACTGCACACCAAAAAGGAAACCTGTTGAAGTGAAGTGGACACTATAAGAAACAGTGACTTGATCAGCCCTTGCCCTGACTGTTGATGAACAATTTAATACTTTATCCCTTTTAGTATTTTTTTTGTTCTACTTAATACTATTGGTTGAACTATGTAATTAACACACAATTATTCTTAGGTGTTTAAATTTAACTGAAAAGTGATCCCTGTTAAATATAAGAGTGGGAATAAGAGAGGGAGGAGATGTACAATTTGGGACATGCTCAAGCTGACTTGCCCCAAATGGTGGAGTTAGAAATGTGCCAGGGGATTCCAATACAATCCCATCAAGGTTGCATGTAGCAATGCCATCTCACTAGTCTAAGTGATCAGCTTCAGTTCACAACTGATCACACTGATAGGTCTAAGAGTCAAAGGGATCACACAAACAAGACTAGTGTCTGCTAATACTAACTGATAGAATTAAAAAGAGAAAGAACGATCCAACATGAGAGCGGGATACACAGCAGACTCATAGTATGGCAGATGTCCTAAACAGCACTCTGGCCTCAGAATCACCCCTTAAGGCATTCGGATATGGCTGAAGAGCCCATGAGAGTATTTTGGGCATGGAAAGCCAAAACACTCTGGCAGAAAAAAAAAAAAAAAAAAAGGACCTAAATGAAAGATCTCTGCAAGTGAGATCCCAATGGAAAGAACGGGGCCATCAAGAAGGAGGTACCTTTCTCTGAAGGGAGGAGAGAACTTCCACATTGACTATGACCTTGTCGGAATAAAATCGAATTCGGCAAACTCAAAAGGCTTCTATAGCCTTGGCAACTCATGACTAGAGCCTAGGGAGATAACTGACGCCATAAACAAGGGTGTCAAATTAAGTCAACAACAGGAGTCACTGTGTACTTACTCCTCATGTGGGATCTCTGTTCTTAATGTGTTGTCCAATGTGAATTAATGCTATAACTAGTACTGAAACAGTATTTTTCACTTTAGGTTCTGTGTGGGTGCAAACTATGAAATCTTTACTTAATATATACTAAATTGATCTTCTGTATATAAAGATAATTGAAAATGAATCTTGATGTGAATGAAATGGGAGAGGGAGAGGGAGGGGTGCAAGTGGGAGAGAAGTTATGGGGGGGGGCATTGTAATCCATAAACTGTATTTTGGAAATTTATATTTACTAAATAAAAGCTAAAAAAATAAAGAGACAAACACTGTAATTATGATGTCTCATTTTGCTTGAGACATATGTCCAACCTAGTCTATTCACGTACTTCAAAATACAGACTGGGAAATCCCTTTTGCTAAAAAGGAAATATAACTTGAAAGTTTCCAAATTTAGAAAGCCTTTAGCTCTAACCTAAATTAATGTTGATACCAAGATAGCAGGTAGAAAAATGTAATAGTAGCTAAACTGAAGACAAATTTTTCTTCTTAATAGAATTTAAAATATTCACATAACTTAAAGAGAACTCAATTGCTTTGATGTAACTATTTACTTCCAGAGGTTTTCCGGCTATATGGTAAGTATTATGGAGATTCTGGGTACATGGAGACCCACAGCAAGGAACGGAAAAAATTACTAAATAGTAAACATTCTATTATCCTTTCTTCACTTTCCATTTTAAGTATTAAATTTTTCAATTCTAAAAATTGGTATCCAAGCAGCAAATCAATTTTTTTTAACTGAAACATTATGCTTAGAACATAAGTTACTGAATCAACCAGCTATATTCTGTAATTCAAAACTTCTAAAAAGTTTGTGAAAGTATCTTTCTTCAGGGGCCGACGCTGTGAAATGGTGGCTAAAGCCACCACATATGACACCAGCAGCCCATACGGGTGCCGGTTCCTGTCTCTGCTATTCCACTTCTGATCCAATTCCCTGCTATTGTGGCCATCAGGGGAGTAAATCAGTAGATGGAAGATCTTTCTCTGTTTCTCCTTACCTGTCACTCTGCCTTTCAAATAAATGAATAAATCTTTTTTTTAAAAAAAATGTATTAAAGGATTGGTATTGTGACAAAGTAGATTAAGCTGCAGCTGCCATACTGGCATACCATATGGGCACTGGTTCATGTCCTGGCAGCTCCACTTCCATGCCAGCTCCCTGCTAAAGGCCTGGGAAAAACAGTAGAAGATGGCTCAAGTGTTTGGACCCCTGCCTTCTATGTGAGAGACCTGGATGAACATCTTGGTTCCTGTCTTCAACCTGGCCCAGAGCTGGCCATTATGGCCATTTGGGGAGTAAAGCAGTGGATTAAAGATCTCTATCTCTCCCTCTCTAACACTTTCAAAATAAATCTTAAAAATTAAATGTATACAAAGTCTTTAGAAGAGTTTTTGGATAAAGTAAATAGCACTGAAGTGTTAGGTGTTAATATAAATCATGGTGTGCTTTCTGTATAAAGACTATTATATATACTTCATAATATTCTAGTAGTTACAGATTTCAGAAATAATGTGTGATGGGGAGGGATAACTTTGCTTCTTTTTTTGAAGGATAAATTCTTAAAGGCTAGGTGAAAACCACTATCACAATTATTTTTAGAATCAGAAAATAATTACATTCACATGTGTTTTCATAGAGAGTTTTTTTCCTCCTCTCTGTACCAATGGCACAATGATAGTACATCATATGGTCTTTGAAGTAAAATCTATACTTTGGTTGTAGAGAAGGCATACACACAAAACAATGCATGAAACAGTATGACATTAGCAATTTGTATTCACAGATATATCATGTAGAATTCTGTACCACATAGGTACATGTGTACCTATGTCTTTGGGTACAAAGCAGGCAAGACATGCATAATTTATGTGAGGATGCACAACGATAAAGCATTAAATCAACTGGTTATGAATATAAGAATCACTAGATTAAGTGGAACAAATCAGAGAACTTCAACATAGAAGACTTAAAAACTTTAAAATCTGTTTGGCTGGCAGGAGACAATCACAGTAGTTTCTTGAAAATATGAGAATAAAGATCAGTTCAATCTGTTACACAAAATGAACTGCCAGAGGGCTGAAACAGGAGGCTAGAAGTAAAATTATGACTTAGTGGGAAAAAGGCAAGAGGAAATAGGTAATATACCATTCAGACAAGATAAAGGGATGGGAAGACACAAAATTCTCAAAATAAAGCAAACCTTCTAGATTGCCATTTAATATAATTTTCCTCTTTCTCTCTATTAAAAGGACTCCATCATTCTCTGGTGTTCCTTGACACAGTTCATGTGCACTAGAGTAAAACTAACTCTACACTCAGCCTTAAGGTTAGCAAGATTGGTGTAAGAGCAATTTATTAAGCCTTAGGGATTGGTTCAGAAATAAGTAGGTGACCCAGTCCTGAACTTGTAAGAAGCCAATGAAGAGGGAAATGTGTTGAGAACTTTTGGGAAAGTTTTTCTTCTATATGCTGTCTTCTGAAAGCAACCTTTGCTCTTTTCTGTTGGATGTGATCAAAGAAGCATGTATCTCTGACTGCAGTCTGTGAGCAGCCTGTGAGTTGCAGCAACTGTGGACAGCAAGATCGAGATGGAGAGAAACTGGCTAGCCAACCACATTGTTGAGAAGTTGCACGAACAACCCTGGCAGAGTTCAGTTATGTGAATCAAAACATTTCCTTCCGATTTAGTGTCAGATATCATTTCTGTTATTTCAACTGAAGGCATACTAAATAAAAATACTTATACTTCATGCTTGGACATGAACAAAACCGCATTGGTGACAGAAACAGGGAAGCTGTTGCAATTTATTTGCAACGCTGATAAATTGTTTTGTGCACTCTAAGATCAAGTTGGTAATGTGACTTGAAATTAAAGCATAGCTAAAGAACAAGTGTTCTTATTCTCCAGCTAAGAAAAATGTCTTATTTATTTTATATAGTTGGGTAAAAGGTAGCAAAATGAGAATTATGATTGCATTTTTCTTTGCCTCAGGGTCAGACTAAGTCTTCCATACGACCCTTGTAATTCCATCAGTTCTGGATCCTTATCTGCTGTTATCACCGAAACTGCCTGTTCCGTCTATGATTTCTTTGCAAGGTGCTTATGTAACAGACAGTTGATATCTCCATTTATTTCGTGCAAATCTTGATTTTCTGGCTTCACAACTCAAACACTCCATCAAGCAAAGAATATATTCCTTAATCTGAGAATCTGACACAGGACTATGTCTTCATTCTGGCTGAACTCAGCTAATCCTGTCGCTGTAACAGGATTACAGCAAACAAATTGGGCAGAATGAAGTTTTAAAGCAGTTGAAATTTCATTTAATATTTCTGAACACAGTAGAAACTATTCATTTAAAAATATATGCTTTTGAATCCAATGAAAATAAAAATTAGTTTATACCTATAATTTTTGTCTAATTGATGCACTTAAAAATTATTTTAAAAAATACTTGAAATGCTGAGTTACACAATTAACCCATTTTTCCAATTTTAATAATTTCATAAGCCAAAAAATATTTTAAATTAGTGTGCTTTATAAAGATACCGGAATTAATACTTTATGCGATAATTATTCATAACAAAGAAAGTAACATTAAAATAACAAAGCCATTAAGATATTCATTATTTATTTTTTACCAAATTATGGAGTAGTAGGTCATCTCTTTTATAAGGTTAGATTTGCTTAGATTTTAAATGATTACCAAAATACTCATTTTATGTCACAGTCAGATTTTTTTACCTGATGCTCCTGTTTCATGACTTTTTTCTTCAGATTTGCCATTTGAAGACTTGAAAGCTCTTTTTTCATCTACCTCATCATCCCCCCACCATGATGGCTGTCCATACAATGGAGTAACCACGAGGCACAGCAGAAATATCTGGAAAGAGGTGGGAAAAAATCTGTCTAAAGCAGATGAAACAGACAAATATATATATATACATATATACTTTTGCAGAATGCTAGGATTGTCTGCCTGGTTAATTAAATGAAAAAGCAAAGTATAGCCTAGATACCTTAAAAGTACTCTATGATGAGTAATTTGGTGTTTGTCTAAGACTTTATACAATGTTGATATGACTACATAAATGAAAATTTGCATTAGCTAGTTATCTAAGTAATATAACGTACTATATATGCCAGTAGTTTTTTGGTTAAAGAGTTCTAAGTTCTTTAGTATATAACTGAACCACTTGTAACACTTGGCCTTTGACTTGAATATGTGAACAGGCAGTTGCCTTAGTAGAACAAGTTTGCTGAAACCAGGCAATAATCAACCAGGGAAGAATGAAACCAGTATGATCAGAAATGGCTCACTGAGGCTAAACCAAAGTAAATTTTGGCACAAGTAATCATTTGCTATTTTTTTTTAAATATAGGAGTACTACATAGTAACCACACTTAAAGTAATGGTTAACAGATTTTTATTTGGGCAAATATGAAAATGTCAATCAATTTAAAAAACTTTCTGGCTGAACAGATTTTTAATGTAATTTTTATAATTCTAAGAACTATAAATTATATGATGATATTATGATGACTTAGCATTTTTAGGATTGGAATTTTTTCCTTTCAATTCATTTGTTATTATAATTCAGAAGAAAATGTTTACAAACATGAAAAAAATTCAGAAGGTAAAAAACAAACTACTTATCTCCCTCAAATACTCTAATTTTATATACTTCTCTCAAATATTTAAACATTAAGTGACACCTACATAAAACGACTCTATACTCATATAACTAATATCCTTCTAATGAAAGCACTGGCTGTACTGAAATATACTCTGAAACCTTTAATATACAACATTTTTATATGGGCATGGCCGAGTTTTTAAGAACAAAGTATGCAACTTCTTCAAAATCAAGCATTAAATACGGCATTTTCACAGGGGTGAGCTTACCTGTGGCCTTTTCCTCCGACTTCAGGGCTTCTGTAGCTTTGTGCTGAACTTCTGGAGCAGCATCTGCTACCTTTGAATCTATGCTTTTGGCACTTGCAGATTTTGATAATTCTGATTCTGAAGACTTTTGAGACAACTGAAGCTGAATGGTAAACTTCTCATGCTACAAAACATTTAAAAATGCAAGTGATACATCCATGAGTAAAATCCACTCTAGTTAAAGATGGGTGTACAAAAGAAGGAAAAACTTTTACCTTAAGAGCTTCTTCAGGGACCCTCATCTCTCCTCGTACTACAGTGAAAAGATTTGTATGTAAACAGGGATAAGGAAGAATACAAGTTTAACCAAACTTAAAATGGTCACCTTACACAATTGAGAAATTGTCTTAATTCTACATATAATTATAGAATGAGATTTCCTTTAATAGTTAAATGCTTAAATATTCTCACAATTATAAAACTTTCACTTTTAAATACGAAAACCTTAAAATCTACCAGGTATTTCTTTTTATTCATTTTCTAAAAAAATTACTTTAGAGGTAGAAAGGCAAAGAGAGACAAGGGACCTCCCATCTATTGGTTCACGCCCCCAGTTGCTAAGGCTGGACTACATTAAGCCAAAAATTGGGAGCCAGGAACTCACTCTAGCTATCTCAGATGGGTGGCAGGGACCCAACTACTTAAACCATCATTCCCAAGATGTATATTAGCAGGAAACTGGAATCAGAAGTGGAGTCAGAACTTGAACCCTGATACTTCAATAAGAGATGTGGGTAGCCCAAGTGGCATCTTGACCCTTAGGATAAATAACTGCCCTCACGCTGTATTTTTACCCTTACGTAATAGTGGCATTCAAGAAGCAAATAATTGGGTAATTAATCAAAAGAAACAGACATTTTCAGTTCTCACCAACAATAATATATGACTACATTGAAGAAAAAGCACCTGGATCATATTATTTTGCTAAACAATGACAAAAATGTTAAAGGAAATACCTCATCAGTGATTTCCCAACAGCAAATCCTGAAGGAATATGGTTACTCAGATTCATAAACATTGATAAAAATGAAGTTTGTTTTACAAGTGTAAAATAAATGGTATAATTAGGTACTTACAAGCAAATACGACCACCTACTTCCTCCATGAATTGCAATCAGAGCCATATTACATTATAAAACAACTGACTCTACACAGATTAGAACCAAGTGCTAGATATAATGAATGCTTTCATTATTAAGCCAAAAAGAACAATACCCCTTTATACTAGAATGATCTAGTCACTAAAGAGTAGAGGTAACATTTCCCACCATTACTTAACTGTGTAATGAAAGGATTTTCATAACCATGTATGAAATTCTATTCTTCTTTACCAGTTAAAAACTTCATGGGTAAAACGCTGTAATTATCATAACTATTTGAAGGAAAAGACTTTATAAGCATAAAGAAGCACTACACTTGCTAACAAGTATTTTGTCTATGTTGCTACTTATAAAAATGATAGAGCCACAGTTTTTGAGAATTCCATTAATCCTCCCAGTTTTATAGATAAGTGCATGAGAATTGGAAATGGAAAATTCAAATAAAGAATCTAATCAACAAAATCTCAAGTTCGACACTTGCTATCACTTTTTATTTCTTCCTGAAGCTTTGATGTATAAAAATTTTCCTTTTTTTTTTTTCACATACATGTCCTGATAAATATTTCCTTGTACATTATGGAAATACATCCACATAAGTCAGTATATTTAATGAAAAAAATGTCTAGGGCAGAGCAACATCCTATATTGGAGTGCCAGTTCAAGGCCTGGCTATTCTGCTCCCAATGCAGATGCCTGCTACTGTGTCTGGGAAAGCAGTGACTGGTGGGCTACATACTTGGGCATCTGCATCCACGTGGGAGATACAGATAGAATTCCAAGCTCTTGGCTTTTGCCTGGCCCAGCCCCAGGCGTTGCAGTTATTTGGGGAGCAAACCAGCAGATGGATGGTATCTCTCCCTCTCTCTCACTCTGCCTTTCAAATAAAATTAATCTTAAAAAAATTATGTCTAGTAACTCTGGTTTACCCTCAAGAAATATATTAGCAGTTGAGGATGGCGCTATGGCTCAGCAGATTAAAGCCCTGGCCTGAAGTGCCAGCATCCCATATGAACGCTGGTTCTAGTCCTGGCTGCTCCTCTTCCCATTCAGCTCTCTACTATGGCCTGGGAAAGCAGTAGAAGATGGTCCAAGTCCTCGGGCCCCTGCACGCACATGGGAGACCCAGAAGAAGCTCCTGGCTCCTAGTTTCAGATTGGCACAGCTCCAGCAGTTGCGGCCACCTGGGGAGTGAATCAGCGGATGGAAGACCCCTCACTCTGTCTCTACCTCTCTCTGTAACTCTTTCAAATAAATAAAAAATAAATCTAAAAAAAAGAGAGAAAGAAATACATTAGCAGCTAAAGAAGATTAATAGCATTTACATTTTTCAATGGAGAAAAACAGTTTTAAAAAAATTGATAGGTTGGCATTGTGGCACAGCATGTTAAGCCACCATCTGCAATGCCAACATCCATATCAGAGAGCCAGTTTGAGTTCTGGCTGCTCTGCCTCTGATCCAGTTCCCTGCTAATGTGCTGGGAAAGCAGTGGAGGATGGCCCAAATAACAGGGGCCCTGCACCTACATGAGACCTAGATGAAGCTCCTGGCTTCTGTCCGGCTTAGACCTGGCTATTGCTACCATGTGGGGACTCCAGCAGATGGAAGATAGCTTGCTCACTCTCTCTCTTCCCCATCATTCTGCCTTTCAAATAAATAAATAAATCTTTAAAACAGAAACAAAAACCAGTGTCTACCTGGAATTGAGAGTCATTTGTAGTTGTTCAATGGAAAACACTAATAATTTTAGCATAATGTGAGGGATTTCTGGTGTTTCACATTTACCTCCTGGCAGAGCTTAAAGTCTGTTTACCAGGGTTAGTCTACTCTATACCCAGATACTTTCACATCATGGAGAGCTTGAAAAGGGTCATCCTTCTTAGGTTCAAAAACTTATTTTCCAGGAAGGTTCCTGCGTTTGGAACTGAAACTTCAAGAATCCTTTTGATCGGGCCATGAATTTACCTGAGGACCAGATGTAACTATGAGACCAGACTGCTCTACTCCGTTTTTTCTACAAAGATGCTATTTTCTCAGTGGGCGCAGAGCTAGGTAGCTGTTTTTAACGCAGTAGTCAAGAAAAATGAAAACTGAGGTGTAACTGCTCATGAGGGCAATGCTAAAAGAGTTCAAATTCTTATTTATTAAAAATTTTAGGTAGCGGGTAAAGCCGCTGCCTGCTGTGCCAGCAACCCATATTGGTGCCAGTTCAAGTCCTGGCTGCTCCACTTCCCATCCAGCTCTCTGTTATGGCAAGGGAAAGCAGATGGCCCAAGCCCAAGTGTGGGAAAAGCTGGAGGAAGCTCCTGGCACCTGGCCTTGGATCGGCACAGCTGTGGTTACTGCGGCCAATTGGGGAGTGAACCAGCAGATGGAAGAACCCTCTCTCTCTTTCTTTGCCTCTCTTCTCTGTGCAACTCTTTCAAATAAATAAATAAATCTTAAAAAAAAAAAAAAAAAAAAAAAAAACTTTGTAGGTTAATCCCTCACTTCTTATTTAAGATGAGGATTGCTATTCCAAGTCATTCCTATGTTCAATTCATTCAGTAAATGTTTCTCTAAAAGAAAGATCATGGAGGTACACCTGCATTCTGTTAATGTGCTCTTGGACACCCCCTCTTTACTGTAATGACAATTTTAGCTTTTCCTAGGGGTATGGCCTTAAAACGTGAAGTGATGGATAATCATAGTGAACACAGTGTCAAAAGCCATTTTAAAAATTAAGTCATTAAGTTGTTCCATTAAGCAGGAGTGGGGAACTTTCTGCCAAGAGCCATTTGGATATTTATAACAGCATTTGCAGACCATACAACACTATTGATTTAAAAATCACTCTGTTAATAGATTTATTGAATTTTAAATTCTGCCTGCTGTTGCCTTGGTGGGCAAGACCAGTATTTTGTAGGTCCCCTATGCTCTGCAGACTGGGAGTTCCCCACCCTTGTGTTAGGGTGGTATCTATCACAAGAAACGGTGACATTTTCAAATTTTTCCTAATACTACCTAATGAGCCTTTGTTGCTTAGGATAAACAATTTTAAAAAGTATCACATAGTCAAATAATTTACATGAGCA
This sequence comes from Oryctolagus cuniculus, assembly GCF_051225735.1. Classification (NCBI taxonomy): domain Eukaryota; kingdom Metazoa; phylum Chordata; class Mammalia; order Lagomorpha; family Leporidae; genus Oryctolagus; species Oryctolagus cuniculus. The sequence goes on from NC_142879.1 coordinate 63,357,978, forward strand.
TTAACACTGAAGAACTATGGGCTGGCGCTGTGGCGTACTAGGCTAAGCATCCACCTGTGGCACCAGCATCCCAAAGGGGCATCAGTCCGAGTCCCTGCTCATGGCCTGGGAAAGCAGTAGAAGATGGCCCAAATGCTTGGCCCCGACACCCATGTGAGAGACCTGGAAGAAGCTCCTTGCTTCTGGCTTCAGATAAGCCCAACTCAGACCATTGCAGCCATCTTGGGAGTGAACCAGCCAATGAATGACCTTCTCTCTCTCCCTCTCTCTATCTGTAACTCTGCCTCTCAAATACATAAGTAAATCTTTAAAAAAAGATACTGAAAAACTATGACATTACTAAATAATCATGACTCTTGTGACACTGATGTTAAATGAGAAGACTTGATTAAAATTTGATGTAAGAATGGAAAATGAGGCTGGCGCCGTGGCTCAATAGGCTAATCCTCTGCCTGCAGCGCTGGCACTCTGGGTTCCAGTCCTGGTTGGGGCACCGGCTTCAGTCCCAGTTGCTCCTCTTCCAGTCCAGCTCTCTGCTGTGGCCTGGGAGTGCAGTGGAGGATGGCCCAGGTGCTTGGGCCCTGCAGCCTATGGGAGACCAGGAGAAGCACCCGGCTCCTGGTTTCAGATCGGCGCAGCGTGCCGGCCGCAGCGGCCATTGGGGGGTGAACCAACGGAAAGGCAGACCTTTTTCTCTGTCTCTCTCTCTCACTGTCCACTCTGCCTGTCAAAAAAAAAAAAATAGAAAATCCATTTTTCCAACTGATGTTAATATATGACACACATATATATTAAAGCTATCCTTAAAATTCTTAAAATTATCCAAAATATTTTTTCTCTTTTGTTTTTCCTCATAATTTGGAAAAATTCTTAATTAATAAAATATGATGCTAAATTACATTCCACACTGTATTAACAAGGCATGTACTAGAAAATGCCACTGGTTAAGAAAATTAATGGCAAAAAACTTTCCAAGAGGAAGATTTTATGTAGCTGCTTAATTTTTCTTAAAATTTTATCAAATTATTTCTTTTTAGGAAGTGGGTACCTTTCCACTTGTAGAAGACCCTTTTCTATAGAAGCATAGTTTTTTTCTTTTTCAAGTAACTGACTTTTAGTTTTAAAGATTTATTTATTTGAAAGGCATAGTTAGAGAGAGAGAGAGAGAGAGAGAGAGAAGGGGAGACAGAGATCAATTTTCCATTTGTTGTTCCATTTGTTGGTTCACTCCCCAGATGGCCACAATGACCAGGGCTGAGCCAGGCCAAAGCCAGCAGCCAGAAGCTTCTTTTGGGTCTCCCACATAGGAGGGAGGGCCCAAGCACTTGGGCCATCTTCCACTGCTTTCCCAGGCCACATGCAGGGAGCTGGATCAGAAGTTGAGCAGCTGGGACTTGAACCCAGATGTTGGCGCTGCAGGCTGTGGCTTAACCAGCTGTGCCACAGTACTGGCCCCCCTAAAGTAATGAATTTTAACTTTTCTTCTGTCATCTCATTTATTGATCCAACAGCTCATCTCCATTAATTTTTAAAATTTTATGTTTTTAAGCTTTGAGAAATAACTTCCTTTTATGAAATTTGGGAAGTACATTCATATTTTGTCATGGGTATCAGTCACACTAATCAGAAAAATATCTTAATGCATGCAAGGAAAATTCTGGATTTTCTTAAAATTTATTTTGCTTACTTTAAAGAGAAAGGGAGATAGATCTTTCATCCTCTGGTTCATTCCCCATAAGCTTGCAATAGCCAGGACTTGGCCAAGTTGAAGCTAGGCTCCAAGAATGCCATCCAGGTCTCCTAGGTGGGTAACAGGGACCCAAGTACTGGGCCATCATCTGCTGGTTCTCTGGGTGTGCATTTGTAGGAGGTTGGATTGCAGAGGCAGGACTTGATTCCAGGATCTGATATGGGGTGCTGGCATCCCAAGTTGTAGCTTAACCCACAGCACCACAAGGCCTACCTCAATACTTAATTATGTTTCACTCCCCTGGATCGTTAGAATTATAATCTGGACTTCCCAGCAAACAGTGCTACATGTAATATTCAAAGTATAGATTAATCATGATTTCAGATGCTATGACAATGTATTTTTTTTCCACTTTGTTTCTAAGAAGACTAACTCAATCATTTTGTGGGTCATAAACAGTTATAACAGGCATTTCTAGGTGAAAGATACCAATTCCAATTTTAAAGAAGGTACTGGATTTTATACTTATCATGACTTATATGATTGGGATGATGATGAAGGAGATTTTGAGATTTTAGGTATTTAAGTGATGTTTGAATGATTTATCACCAAAAATGGAAACCAAGTTAAACTGCTTTTCCTCCTAGCTCATCAGTGGTTCCTTCCTATTATCTCCATATCCCAGATACCTCTTTTTTTTTTTTTTTTTTTTTTGACAGGCAGAGTTAGTCAGAGAGAGAGACAGAAGAGAAAGGTCTTCCTTTTTCCATTGGTTCACCCCCCAAACTGGCCGCTATGGCCAGTGCACTGCGCTGATCTGAAGCCAGGAGCCAGGTGCTTCCTCCTAGTCTCCCATTCGGGTGCAGGGCCCAAACACTTGGGCCATCCTCCACTGCCTTCCCGGGCCAAGTGAGCCGCAGTGCCGGCCATCCCAGGTACCTCTTAAAATTAGAATGTAGGAAGTTTAGATCCTTGCACCTCTTACTGATATATATCCATTCCCTTGGTGAGCTTATTCAATTTCAAGATTTTAAATATTATTTACAAAATGAAAATTTTCCAGTGCTTGTTTCTAGCCTATGCTTCCCTCTAGATTCAACCTGCATATCCAACATGTCTAAAACCAACTTCTCAGTCTTCTGCTTCTGGACAAGATACAGTAAAAGGATTAAGATTTATTCTTCTACCTAAAACAACCAAAATATGGGTAAAGTATATTAAGCAATGTTTTACAAAACAATTAGCATCAAGAAAAATCTCTAGTAGAAAAGAAACAAATAGGTAAGTCCAATCACTGCCTCAACTCACTACACTGAGGGTTTCTGGGTCACACTGTAAATCCTAATCTAGGCAGAGCCTAGCAGACTCCCTGAGCTGTGAAGGAAATGAAGCTGGAAGTAAGGATGGTTATTTTCTTAGAAACGAAGTTGAAAGTCTAGGTGGACCAACATGATGAGAGCTCACAAGGCTGGGTACTGAAGAAAAGATCTTCAGAGCCTTACTCAGTTGTTCAGTTCAGGGTACTAACCAGCATATTTTAAAAAATTACCAAGGGCTCCACAAGAGCCACCTGATGGTACTAGAAGTGAGAATGCTCACTTCTCACAAAAGATCAGAAAAAGTACCAGCTACCCACAGTCAGGCTGGACAACCTCATGATTCATGAGTTACTTGTTACAGCAGAGGTTAGGAAACTGAAAAAGTCCAGATAGTAAGTATTTTAGAAGTTTAAGGCCACATGGTCTCGACTGCCAGCTGGTCAATTCTGCTGTGATAGAGGGAAAGCAGCCATGAAATGTAAAAAGTAATGAGCATGACTGTGTGCCACTTCTATCTCTTTGGTCCAAGTCTCCTTTAATTCTTACTTCTGCTACTGCGATTGCTTCCTAACTAGTCTCCCTTTTCATTTCTATCTCCACTTTAGTCGTCTTTAAAAAGGATTAGCCAGATGACCTCTTTAGATAGGCAGCTCGCATCCTATCACTCCCTGGATCAAAAACCTACAAGAGCTTCCTATTTCACTCAGAATAAAAGTCAAAATCCTTATAAATAGCTTATCAGGGTTGATGCATTCTGGCCCCTAATATACTTACTTATCTGACAAATTTTTGGCCACTTGTAAATTTATTACCACTCTCTGAAGTTTATTCTGATTATAGCAGCATTTCAGTACCTCCTGTGAGTTTATCAATTTTAAAACTTGAATAATTTACTAACGACATGCTTTTCCTAATCATTTAACTTTTCTAGTTATGAAAAAGCACTTCTGATAGATAAACTATGTTTCCTAATCCTATTCTCAATTCATGTTAAAGTGTTCTTTCTATTGTTAAAGCACTTTAGTTAGTTTTCCACCCTAAGGTACAACAGTTTACTGATTGGCTATTAAGATTAATTTTACAATGAAAAGGACAACAATTTCTTCATTGTAGTATAGCTTTATATAGAAACAGATAAATATACCTGTGATTATAAAGGAAATAGAATATATGTTATTGCAAAAATTAAGGGGAAACAAGAAAAAAGGAAGGGAGGGTTGGGGGGAGGGGCAAAGGAAGTATGGCTATCTTCTTAGAACTGTGTCTATGAAACACATGAAATCTGTTCTCTTTATACTAATAAAAATAAAATTTAAAAAGAAACATGTAAATAATATATACATATATATAAAATTTTCTTTTAAAATTCATCCCATGAGATTAAATTTTAAGACTCAAAATCAGAAGCAAATATAGGATGCTATTTTAATGAAATTAATTGAGCCTCACCTGGGCATTTGAACAGTAGCTCTAGCTCAACACTGTACAACTCAGAGAAAATCTGGGACAAAACAAGTGTCTTAGCAACTCTCAACATACATAAGTTGGTATATAAAAAAGAAATTTTAGTTCACAACTAAAAAATTACTATACAATCCGGAAAACCCTGAATTATTATTTAATAGCCTTTTCTTGATTTAAAATTCAAAGTTAACTTTATAGCTTTATTAAAAACCAAACTTTCCTAATGTTTGCTCATGTTTTGAAACAGCTGATGTCAAAGATAGCAAAAGTAATGAAATTCAAATTGTATTTGTGATTGTTTACTGCTGAAATTTAAACTGGTGGAAAATGACTCATTCATCAGGCTTTGGTGCTCTTAATCATTTTATGCGAATTTTTCCTGATTTAAAGTATATAAAAAATAAGCATTAGTTGTCCTTTAGTATACTTGTTTGGGTCTACAAGTAGAAACACTGTAAAATGTGATACAAACTTTAAAATTTTTTATTTATTTACCTGAGAGACAGAGATAGAGACAGACAAATTGGTGGTGTGAGGGGGGCACTTCCATCTGCTCCTTCACCCCTCGAATACCTGCAAAGTCTGGAGCTGGGCCATGCCAAAGACAAGAGCCAGAACCCCATCCAGGCCTCCCATGTTCATGGCAGGGATACAAGTATGACCTGCTGCCTCCAAGGGTGTGCATTAGCAGAAAGCCAGAATCAGAAGTGGAACCAGGACTCAAACCCAGAAACTCTGATACAGGATGTAGATGTTCCAACTGGTGTCTATCACTAGGCCAAATGCTTGACCTTAAAAATTCATTTAAATTTTTATTTTCCAAAGATTTCAAGGAATCATTTCTTATTTTGAGCAACAATGATATTTGAGATATTTCTCTACTAGAGTAATAAATGCTCATTCTGTCAATATGTTAAATACATTCTTCATTTTGAAAGTCCAGATAAACGTAGTTAATTAAAAAGCTAAGAAAGAAATTCAGAATATATTTATATATAAACAGGCTCTTTTCACAAAATTTCTTGTTCAAAAAATTATATTTTTATTTTTCTTCAATCACATCCTTTATCTTCACTAGTGACCAATTATTCTGCCTAATATTCCATAATACAGTCATGTCTATGTTTTCAGACTCCTATTTTTAATACAAGAAATCTTAAATACACACTGAAGGTACAATGTGCTTAATCGGGAATAGTCTATCTTAGAAGACTTGGGATAATGAAAAGTCTGAATTCAATAGGCAATTTAGTTGTAATATGTAAAACAGAGTAAGTGTAGGAATGGAAGAAAAAGTAGGTTTATATTCTTACATTTCTCCTAGGGGGTGGTTCGCATTGAAAATAATCCCTGGGCTGGACAAACCCCAGCTGTATTCTTGATACCCAAATTATATAAGCAATAGCACTGCAGGGAGCTTGTTAGTGAAACTACACAGAATGGGGGAGGTGCGGCAACTCAGAGAAAATAGAGTCATCAACTTTTCCAGGATTATTTTTAGGAACAGGCATAGTAACAACAATAAAAATATCATTTTAAAATACATAGTGCTTTAGTATGGGGAGGTACCCAATAAACAGAGATTTCTAGCATACCTACCCTATGAATTTTTATGTCTAAAGAAATGTTCACTTACACCAGAGTACATATTTTTGAATAAATTTAATAAATACAAAAAGCCATATAAGGATATCATATCCAAATCTCAGCTTATCTTCAAGTTTCAAGGTGATATAAGTCTGTTCTGGAATTCTTACATCATTCACAAAAGTCTATAAGGAAAAAAGAAAAGATGCTCAGTTACACATGCAGTATTATTTCTTACATTTACAGAAATATATTTTCAAATCTATTTAAAAATACACATATGGTGGCTAATGCATCCTGTGTACCATAAGATGTGCCATGCATCCAATAGATGGATAAATTATTTCATATTAAGCCCTTTTGTCATTCTCATTGAAAACACAAAAATAACCCAGTGCTACCAAGATGAATTTAGGCACTTAGAATCATCCCTAAAAATCATGCCAACAAAAGCTCCTACTCTGGAGCTAGTAAATATAAACTGTAAAAATATTTAACTCCTAATATACCATCAGAATTCATTGGATACAATTTTAGCTTCTTTTGGAAAATTCCAACTGGAGCTGGTAAATATAAAATGTAAAATATTTAACTCCTAATACATCATTAGAATTCACTGGATACAATTTTAGCTTCTTTTGGAAAATACCAACTACCTGTGAGAATTGATACTCATATTCTTAGAATTGTTTCAGAGAACGGAAAGAAAATTAACTTATAAAAAAAGAATGGAAAAAAAAAAAAAAAAAAGAATGGAACATTGTGTTTTGCCTTTGCCATAGGGGTCCTCTGGATCCCGTCATGAATCTAAGATACATATTCTTCCTGTATGTTGAAATTCTGTTATTGCATCATCCTGACAATTATTTCATCTTTATCCATCAATTATTTCTAACAATGCTGAAAATGACCAAAATAATAAAAGAATAACAGAGCTACTTAGAACAGTGCTATCCAACAGAATAACATTGCAAGCAACAAATCAAGCCACATAAAATATTAAACCTTTTAGTGAGCACCAAAAAAATAGGAAACAAGAAAATGGTGAGGTTTCTTTTTTAAAAAAAATTTATTTACTTGAAAGGTAGAGTTATAGAGGGAGAGAGGGAGAGACAGAAAGAGGGAGAGACAGTGAGCTGGAGATCTATTTGCTGGTTCATTCCCCAGATGGCTGCAATGCACAGTTGTGCCAGGCCAGTGGCAGGAGCCAGAGCTTCTTCCAGGTCTCCCACTTGAGTGCAGGGAGGGGCCCAGGGACTTAGTTCATCTCCCACTGCTTTCCCAGGCACATTAGCAGGGGGCTGGATTGGAAGTGGAGCAGCCAGGACTTGAACTAGCATCTATATGAAATGCCAGTACTACAGGCCACAGTTTAACTCACTGTGCCACAGCACCAGCCCCATGAAGTTTGGTTTTATACAGGATATTTTAATTTTACTAAAATACTAAAATTAATACAATTTCCACAAATAGTTAATATAAAAATTAGCTGTGTGTGTATATTTTTTTGTATATTTACATTTGCCACTAAATCTTTGAAATATACACTAGTAAATGTATAATAGTGTTCAATAGCCCCAAATGGATAGTGGCTACCATAAGACAAATTACAGACTCAGAGGGATGATACAATAGTGACACAAATTACCATATATCCTTCAGTTTTCATTTTGCAATACCCAAAATACTCCATCATATTTCCAGGAATATATAAAAGACCTCTGGATACAATATCTTTTCTTGTTTGAGTAATCCAAGAGCACAGCTGAAAATTTGCAATTTCTATTTAATGTCCATAAAGGCAAACAGAAGGAGACAGATATTTCACAATTATAAGATAAATACAAAGAGATACCAGCTCTGTAAACTGATAATGATGAAATTAATATCATAAGCAAAACTCTCGGACTGCTTCAAGGTGAAGATAGGGGCTAGTGCTGTAGCACAGTAAGCTAAGCCTCTGCTTGTGGTGCTGGCATCCCATATGGGTGCCAGTTCGTGTCCTTTTCTGTTCTAGCTCTCTGCTTGTGGCCTGAGAAAAACAGTGGAAGTAGTCCCAAGTGCTTGCGTAACTGTACCCACATGGGAGACCCAGAAAAAGTTTTGGCTCTTAGCTTCGGATAGGCCTAGCTTCAACTGTAGCAGCCATTGGGTAGTAAACCAGCAGATAGAAGACCTTTCTCTCTGTCTCTCTCTCTCTCTCTCTCTGTGTGTAACTCTGCCTCCCAAATAAATAGATGAATCTTCTAGATTGACCTTCTGTTAATAAATAAAAAATAAGAAATGTTTTACTATTATGGAAAAAAGAAGCTGGTCATCCTCTTAAAATGGGAAGATGTTAAAGTTTTTTAAAAGCTGTACTTTAACCATGCAAGAGCCAAGAATAACCATAAATTATAAGTTAGAATCAATTAAAACTGTCTTTGAAATATGGAAATCAGTATTTAAAATGGATGTATGTGAGCTCCAGGTGAATATATGACAATGTATGGGCAGTTAGCTGCAGTCAAATAAATTGACCACTTTTGTATACCATGCACTTTTCAAAATCAGGACAACTTGGGATAAAAATTTGAATTTGTCATATCTAATTTTTCATTAAAATTTCAGGTTGTTTTCAAATTTTACATATACAAATACTTACATATGCATACATATATGTTATATGATACATATATATGTAACAAAGGTCTACTGGACACAGATAGTAAATAGTGATGATGGTTAAGTTTTTTTTTTTTCCTGGTATACTAGGAATTAAAGAACCATGGTTTGATAGATATGGAACACAGAACAAATGCTATACTTAATTACCTAGAATGTAAGCACATAAATAACCAAGAAGATTTTCTTTGATAAACTAAAACATCAAAAGTTATTTTACTATCTCCTTTTCAATTATAATTTCTTCAACTTTCTATTTTATTGAATCCCTGTGGCTATAATAGATTATTTGAGACATACTAGAACTCTAGATACCACTTCAGCAGATTTATCAGTAATCCTAAATTACAAGATTCTAATATGCTTCTTAGAAGGCTGAAACTGTAATGCAAAGAAGAGTCAAAGGCTTCTGAAATTTATAAATTCTAATTTCAGATTCATTTCCAAAAAAAAGATTTCAAAATGTTTCAAACTATATGCCCTGAGTTTACCAAATTATCCTAATTACAAGGAAAGAAAAGCGGAGGGAAATGATGGAAAACATAAGAAAAAAAAGAAAATACTAGTTCACTGGTATTTGAGATACAGAAGATAAACAACTAGGTACACAACTAAGAGGAATGCCACAGTTCTGAGAATATTTTTATAAAACTGTCGCTAATAATCTAAGGTACCATATTTACTCAAAAGACCTATAATGACCTGTAAAGTCCATTTAAAGTTCAAGATTGCACAACTATGTTAAATATTAAGCATTGATTGTGTTTAACAAAAATATTAGGCACTTTCAGACACCCTGAAAAATATAATTTTAACATGCTGTCATTTACGGCAAATATTCTCTAAGGTCTAAAAAGGCTTAGGAAATATGAGTCAGAAAAGATTCAACTCACAAAAATGCAAGTGAAAACATCTGGGAGAAAACTGTCTCCTGAAGGTGTAACGTTGTAAAACAAAGAGAAAATACATAAGAGTATTAAGGAAAAAAATCATTTCAGTAAATTCAATATAAAGCATTTTAATAAATGAGACATGGAAAATTGGTTTTGTTTATATGCCAATGCCACTGGATCTTATCTCTAAATGGCAGGCGGGAAACATGAGGAAAATGAGGCACAGAGAGTGATGTAACAAGAAAGGTCTCAGATGTCAGAAGTGATAGTGCTGGGATTCAAACTCAGATCTCTGAACTACAAATCCCACATGTTCTTCACATCAGTAAAGTCTACATACCTAGGCTAAGCCAGATCCCAAAACTTCCCTAAAATTGATTAAATAAAATCATATAACCACCAACTATTAAACTCATACTCTGGGGATTCATTCATCATCTTGGTTATTTGCTTATTTAAGTTTTTAATGTCAAGACTCAATTTTGTTAGATTGTATGTGCCCAGAAATCTATCCATTTCTTCTAGATTTTCTAATTTGCAATCTATTGGCAAACAACTGTTTGTAGTAATTCCTGATGACTTTTTTTTATTTCTGTGGTATCCATTTTAACATCTCCTTTGTCATCTCTGATTTTATTAATTTGGGGCTTCTTCCACCACCCCCCTTTTTTTTGGTTAGTTGAGCCAATGGTGTGTGAATTTTGCTTATTTTTCAAAAAATCCAGATTTTAGTTTCATTGATCTTATGTATTGATTTTTGGTTTCAATTTTGTTTATTCTTTCTCTAATTTGAATTATTTCTTTTTTCCTACTAGCTTTGGGTTCAGTTTGCTGTTGTTTTTCTGGGTCCTTGAGATGGATTGACAGCTCCTTTATTTTATGCCTTTCTAATTTCTTGATGTAGGCACCAATTGCAATAAACATTCTTCTTAACAATGCTTTTGCTGTATCCCACAGTTTTGATATGTTATATTGTTACTTTCCTTTAGTTTCTAGGAATTTATTTTATTTCCCTTTTGATTTCTTCTATGACCCACTGTTCTTTTGGGAGCATGTTGTTTGTACACTTTCTAGAGTGTTTAAGTTGTTAATTTCCAGCATAATTCCATTGTGATCAGAAAACATACATGGTATGCTTTCAATTTTTTAAAAAAATTGAGACTTGTTTTATGACCTAGCATGTGGTCTATCCTACCAAACATTCCATGCAATGATGAAAAGAATGTGTATTCTGTAGATATAAATACTGATTAGGTCCATTTGGTTCACAGTGTAGATTTGCTCTGTTGTTCCTTTGCTTATTTTTTTTTTTGTCTAGTTGATAAAATTGGGAATTTCAAGCTGATACTCAAACCTATAGAATTATAGGAATATTAAGAGCAAACAAGCTATGAATAAAAGTCTATAAGTTCTTTGGGAATATAATATATAACAGCTATTCATAGACTTTGTGCATCATTTGACTACCAGTGTCACAGGCATGTCTCTTATTTGGGTAACAGATATTTATCATTTGTGCAGTGTCTTTTGGTTCTATAACAGGCGTACACTCAAATGTACTGTTCTATTAAATGAACATGAATTGGCCGGCACCATGGCTCACTTGGCTAATCCTCCACCTGCGGCGTCGGCACCCTGGGTTCTAGTCCCGGCTGGGGCGCCAGTTCTGTCCCGGTTGTTCCTCTTCCAGTCCAGCTCTCTGCTGTGGCCCAGGAAGGCAGTGAAGGATGGCCCAAGCGCTTGGGCCCTACACCCACATGGGAGACCAGGAGGAAGCACCTGGCTCCTGGCTTCGGTATAGCGCGCCGGCCGTAGCAGCCATTTGGGGGGTAAACCAACAGAAAAAGGAAGCCCTTTCTCTCTGTCTCTCTCTCTCTCTCACTAACTCTGTCTTAAAAAAAAAAAAAAAAAAAAAAAAAGCACTGCATCTTTACTTTTACAAACTTTAATTCTTTACATTTTCACATACTATGGAAAGCATTGTGAACATATGTAAGAAAACTGAATTTCAGAAATATTAAATGATATGTCTTAGGTTACAGCACAGGTAAATTACAGATATGATCATCAAATTAAGGTCCTAATGTTAAGTCCAAAATGCAGATGTTGCTCTCCACGTTGCTTTCACAAAACTACTGAAAATAATCAAATTATGAGAACAGTCAGCTGAAAGAAATGTGGAAGTTTATACTGCACCTGAATTTTTTAAAACAAAAAATTTGTATGTAATAGAGTCTATTAAAAGACTAAATACTAGTTATGTACAGTGTAGACTAAGATGGTGGAATAGGGAGGAAGCTTACTGCTCTAGACTAGGGGAAGATAGTTAAAAAAAAAATGGAGAGAGTGCAATCTCAGGGAAGAGTTAGGGAGAATATTGCAGAGGAAACGCCATGCAAATTAGGGGGACACTATGGATCTTTGTGGAGGCTATGGACACGCACAACTCAGGACCTCAGCTTCCAAGAGCCTCAGCATCAGCTTTAGAGAGTGAGGTGAGACCAGACTGGAGGAGCCCAAGCCAATGGTGATAAAGCTGTGGGTAGAGCCTGTGGGTAGAGCCTGTGGGTAGACCAACGTGGAGCCCTGTGGAGGACAGTGTACCTGTCAACCTAGAAGAAAAGGGGGGAGGGAGCATTTCTCTCTCCCCAACTATGTGGCACCTGTATTCTGTAACTAGGCAAGAGAGGGTTTGTGGCATATGGGACATACATAACATACATAACAGTTGTGTCAGCTCAACACACACCAACTAGCCTAGAAGAGAGACCTGAATCTGGCTGAGAATTGACAGGGGGCTGGGTACTCATGGGAACCGTGTGTGCTGGAACTGTAAAAATATGCTGGCTAGATGGGTGGGTGTAGGATGTGGCTGGGTCTTTGGGCAGTCACTGTGGGTGGCTCCACACGCTTCCTGATTCCTGGTGAGAGTTACTGCTGCGGAATCTGTGCTCAGAATGAGGACTTTTGTATAGTTCTTGTGGCAGCATGAACAAATACTGTACCCACTGGAGCTAGTGACCAAGCATTTGTCTCCTTGGGGGAAAGGTGAACGTAAGACTACAAGCAGATTAAACCTCCCCTCTAATTAAAAAAATTAAAAAAAAAAAAGCTAGATTTACCATGCTCAATTTGGGTGTCACCCTGGACACTCCCCTCACCCTGGAGCAATGAACAGAGCTCCCTGGCCACATCCAGCACAAGCTAATCTACAGAGAAATAGTCCAAAGATAAAAGCCATCATAGGGGGTAAAAAAAACCTAAAAGTATCTCCACAAATGCCTAAAAAGAAATGCAGCAATTAAAGAAACAAGAATAAGGAAGACAACGTGACACCTCCAAAGGAACACAACTATTCAATACTAGAATGTGAAAATGAAGAGACTAAAGAAATGCCAGAAATGGAATTTAAAAAACTGATGGTAGGATGGCTTAGAAGTAATCAGAAGCAAATCTATGAATTAAAGAAATCCATACATGACATAAATGAAAAATTTTCCCAAGAAATTGAGATTTTAAAGAGAAATCAAAAATAAATCCTGGAAATGAGAAATTCAATAGATCAAATAAAAATGTGGTAGATAGCCTTAACAACAGACTTAATGAGGCAGAAGAAAGTATATCTGCATTAGAAGACAAATTTCTGGAAATTTTACAGTCAGACAAAAAATAAAAAGGAGAAATTAGAAAACAAACAGTGATGGAGACCTATGGGATACTATCAAATGACCCAAAATATAGGTCTTAGGAATTCCTGAAGGCATGGAAAGACAGAATGGATTAGAAGGCCATTTTAGTGAAATAATTACAGAAGTCTTTCCTAATTTGGAGAAAGAAAGGGATGTCCAAATATAGGAAGCACACAGACCTACTAATAGACATGACCAGACAAGATCCTCACCGTAATACGTTGTAGTCAAACTGTCCACAGTAAAACATACAGAAAAGATTATAAAATGTGCACAAGAGAAACACCAGATTACTCTCAGAGGATTGCCAATTAGACTCACAGCTGACTTTTCAACAGAATCCTTACCGGCTAGGAGAGAATAGAGAGATATATTCCAAATCTTAAGAGAAAAAAATCTGTCAACCCAGAATACTGCATCCTGTAAAGCTCTCATGAGTGAAGGTAAATAAAGATCTTCCATAACAAACAGAAATTTAAAGAATCTGTCACCACTCATCCAGCCTTAAAAAAGATAAGGGGGCCAGCACTGTGGCGCAGCTAGTTAACAGCCTGGCCTGGACCGCTGGCATCCCATGTGGGTGCCGGTTCAAGACCTGGCTGCTTCACTTCTGATCCAGCTCTCTGCCATGGCCTGGGAGATCAGTGTAGGATGACCCAAGTCCTTGGGTCTCTGTACCGACGTGGAAGATCCAGAGGAAGTTCTTGGCTCCTGGCTTCAGATCGGTGCATCTCCAGCCATTGCGGCCATCTGGGAAGTGAACCAGTAGATAGAGGGCCTCTCTCTCTCTCTCTCTCTCTTTCTCTCTCTCTGCCTCCTGTCTCTCTGTGTAACTCTTTCAAATGAATAAATAAATCTTTAAAAAAAAGATGCTTAAGGATGTACTACACACAGAAACATAGTCATCAGTATGAAAGAAAGTGAAAGCAGATAAATCTCCCAGCAAAGGTACAATGGAAATATGAAGTAAACAATAGGAATATTTATGGAAAATGGCAGGGCAAAGTCATTGCTTATCAATAGTCACCTTGAATTGAATGTAAATAGCCTCAACTCTCCAGTTAAAATACACAGACTGGCTGAATGGATTAAAAAACAAAACCCATCTATTTGCTGCCTACAAGAAAACAGATCTCACCAACAAAGATACAGGAGACTGAAAATGAAAGGATGGGAAAAGATAGTCCATGGTAACAGAAACTAAAAAAGAGCTGGTATAGCCATCCTAATATCAGACAAAATACAAAAACTGTTAAAAGAGACAGGCACTATTAAAAGAGAAGGGCACTATTCAACAGGAAGATGTGACTATTATAAACATATACAACTAATTACAGGGCACCTGGCTATTTAAAAGAAATGTTAATGCATCTAAAGGGAGACATAGACTCCCATACAATAGTAATGAGGGACTTTAATACTCTACTTTCAGCAATGGACAAATCAATCAGAAAATCAGCAAGAAAACAAGAGTTAATCGACACCATGGACCAAATGGACCTAACTGATATCCACAGAACTTTTCATCCTATAGTTGCAAAATACACATTCTTCTCACCAGTGCATGGAACCTTCTCTAGGATAGACCACAGGCTAGACCATAAACTCTCAGCAAATTAAAAAAATAAAAATAAAAATCATGCCACACATCTTCTCTGAGTACAATGGAATGAAACTGGAAATCAACAACAAGAATCTCTAGTAGGCTGGCACTGTGGCGTAGCAAGTAAAGCTGCTGCCTGCAGTGCTGGCATCCCATATGGGTGCAGGTTCAAGTTCCAGTTGCTCCTCTTCCAATACTGTTCTCTGCTATGGCCTAGGAAAGCAGCAGAGGGTGGCCCAAGTGCTTGGGCTCCTGCATTTGCGTGGGAGACCTGGAAGAAATCTCCTGGCTCCTGGCTTCAGATTGGCCCTGCTCTGACCATTGTGCCATTTGGGAAGTGAGTCAGTAGATGGAAGACCTATTTCTATCTCTCTGCCTCTCTGTAACTCTGCCTTTCAAATAAATAGATAGATCTTCAAAAAAATAATCTCTAGAGTACATGTAAACACATGGAGACTGAAAAACATGCTCCTGAACGAACAGTGGGTCATAAAATCAATCAAATGAAAAATCAAAAAACTGTTGAGGGAGGAACAGTTTTTTTTTTTTTCTTTTTTCCAATCTATTTGTTGAACTCTTCATTCAGAGGGTAAATCTTCTGTGTATAAAGTTAATTGAAAATAGATCTTAATAAAAAATAAGAATAGGAATAGGAGAGGGAGGAGGAAGTATGGGAGTGCAGGTAGGAGAGTGGGTACGGTGGGAAGAAGCACTATGTTGTTAAAGTTGTATTTACGAAATGCATGAAGTTTCTATACCTTAAATAAAAGGTTTCTGGGGAAAAAGGAAAAGTAAAAAAAGACTAAAAACTATATAATTCTTACTTATTATTTCCAAAAATGATAATATACAGGACACAAAAGAACAGCACTGGAGTCAAGATGAAAACTCTTTAGACTGTAAGACAAAATATTCCATACATACTAATAGGTTAAAATTTTTATCTATAAAGTTCATCAGACAGAAAGTTAATTTAACTCTATTCAAAAAATTGTTACAGGGTTTATTACATTGAAAAAAGCTTTGTGCTAGGCACTTTAAATTAAAATTATAGATACAAAAGGTACAGGAACTATCTAAGAGCTTGTTATCCAGAACAGCAACAGAGATATAAAAATGGATTTAATGTGAGTATACATCAAATAGTTTGTAGAAAATGGAATTAAATGTTTATTTTTTTTTTTTTTTTTTTTTTTTTTTTTTTTTTTTTTTTTTTTTTTTTTGACAGGCAGAGTGGACAGTGAGAGAGAGAGACAGAGAGAAAGGTCTTCCTTTGCCGTTGGTTCACCCTCCAATGGCCGCCGCTGCAGCCGGCGCACCGCGCTGATCCTGGCAGGAGCCAGGAGCCAGGTGCTTTTCCTGGTCTCCCATGGGGTGCAGGGCCCAAGCACCTGGGCCATCCTCCACTGCACTCCCTGGCCATAGCAGAGAGCTGGCCTGGAAGAGGGGCAACCGGGACAGAATCCAGCGCCCCAACCGGGACTAGAACCCGGTGTGCCGGCGCCGCAAGGTGGAGGATTAGCCTATTGAGCCACGGCGCCGGCTTAAATGTTTATTTTGAGGCAAAAAAATTTTGACATTCATGCATTTTTTTCAAAATATGCATTTTCTATGAACTTTCTGATTTGAAGACTTCATACAAAGCTAATAAAATACAAAGTTTTTAGAATTTAAGACAAACTTCTACAGTGTGGAGGATGAAGAGAGCAAATTTAGCAAACAGGAGCTAGAAATCAAAATTATAATCTTGCATACCTCATGCTAAAACAGTTTGTACCTACTCTGCCCAACTATAAAATTTGAATCTTTCAACAACATAGCTACATTAGCAAGCTCATATTCCTAAGATGAAGTAGAATTCGAGATTTGATTATAAAAATATGTAAAGTCCATTAAATGGCAAGGGAGATGGAAGACCTACTAGCCTGAAGAGAACCAGCTAAAAAATGAAACTGTAGAAGACGACAGTATAAAGACTACTGTTTTGTAGGTATGGTGAGAGAAAATGTGATAGAGTACAAATGTGCAAAGAGGGTAATATGAAACGTTGCGGAATTTCAGTGCAAATAACAGAAATTGTGATTTAATTTTATGTGCTATATAAACCATAAAAAAATGACTACCAAAACAAAGTGTCTCAAAGAATAAATATAAAATTATTTCAGCAGCAGCCCAATTTGCAACTAAAAAAACTATTGTATTTGTGGAATTTCTGCAAATATTTCCCTAATACTGTTTAATGTGTATATATATATATATGTATGTATGTATGTATATTTAATTTTTATCTACTTATTTGAGAGGCAGAGAGACAGAGAAAGACATCACATCTGTTAGTTCATTCCCCAAATGCCTCCAACAGCTGGGGCTCGGCTGGTGCCAAAACTGGGATCTGGGAGCTGAGAATGCAGTCCATGTCTCCTATGTCAGTGGCAAGAACCCAATCACTTAACCGACAGGAAGATGGAGTCAGAAGTTGAAACTAGGACTTAAACCTAGGCACTCCAAAATGCAATGCAGGCATATTAAGCTCTAGGCTAAATGCCTGCTTCCTTAATAAATATTTTGAAAAACAGTAGCAGTTTTAAGCATCTGGGATACATTTACTTTCTGCTGAATTCATTTTAAGAATTTCAATAGGGGGCTGGTGCTGTGGCATAGCAAGTAAAGCCATTGCCTGAGACTCTGGTATCCCATATAGGTGCCAGCTCCTGTCTTAGCTGCTCCACTTCCCATCCAGCTCCCTGCTAATGGCCTGGGAAAAGAAGCAGAAGATAGCCCAAGTGTTTGGACCCCTGCCAGTCACACAGGAGACCCAGATGAAGCTCCTGGCTTCAGTCCAGCCCTGTGCTGGCTATTATGGCCATCTGGGGAGTGAACTAGTAAATGGAAAAATCAATCTAACTTTTTAAAATAAATAATAAATCTTAAGAAAAAAAGAATTTCAACAGCATAGATAGGAATATTTGCTTGCAGCCAGAGTCATAGGAAAATTAAGATACTGAAATCAGATGAATCATTTATTATTTCAGCATTGTCTTATATCCTGCCAAATGTAGAAAGACCAAACAGAGGAATAAGAAAACCTTCACTCCAGAAACACAAAATATCCTCAAATTACAAATTCCAGCCATATAGCAAGGTCAAGCTTTGGTTTCATCTCCTTAAAGAAGTCTCCTTTAGGGGCTGGTGTCATGGCCCAATGAGCTAAGCTGACGCCTGTGACACCAGGAAACCATATTAGCACTGGTTCAAGCCCCAGATGCTTTGCATCTAATCCAACTTCCTGATAAGGTGCTTGGGAAAGTAATGGAAGACGGTCCAAGGTCCTTGCCACCCATGTAGGAGACCAAGATGGAGAGCCTGGCTGCTAGTTATGGCCTGGCCCAGCCCTAGCCATTGCATCCATTTGGACAGTGAATCAGATGATGGAAGATCTCTGTGTCAGTCTATCTATCATTCTGCCTTTCAAATAAATAAATAAATCTTTAACCATTACAAACAAGAAACAATCACCTTTTGGATTCTTGTAAGTATTTATTGCTTACACAGTTTCTTCAGAATACAGGCTAGTTTCACATTCTATTTTATAGTCCTCAAAGTGCTAAATTCTTTATTTCTTCATTTCACCTTTCTATATGTATCTGGAAGAGTAGGAATGCTATACTTCTATATTTAGTATGCATTTAATGTAAACTACAAATTAAAGGAAAAGGAAGTATAAACAGATTGATTTGTCTTCTCATAATATTAAAACAATATATTCAAGTAAGACAAAAAAATCTTACCCCATTAAGGCTGCCCAAATCTTTCACCAAATGTTCATCTGTAGAGGCATCATAATTGATTACAGCATGTTGCTTATCCACACTACGAGACTGAAAGAAATTTTTTAAATTAATAAATACAAGAAAATACCAGAATAAATAACAAAAAGTTTTTGGCCTAGATAACTAATAGTAACAGGACAAGAGATAAATATAAGGAAGTAGCAAATCAAAAGTGGATTAATGGACCATAAACTGTGCTACCATCCGAAAGAAATTTGGTATCACTACCCAGAGGAAAGCAGCCAATATTAAGATATCCTTTTCCACTAAACTCACATGTTCTATTTTTAAGACAATTTAAATGAGCTGACTTTGTTGAGTATATCAAATTATAATATTTTATTTAAAGATTCATGGCCCAAGAAATTTGGCCTACATAGCATGAGTAAAACTGAATTTTAATCATGGATAGTTTCACTGCTTCTTTTAGAGATAGTCATTATGATGCCTACCAGAAATTGAACATAATTATATTGTTGGTGTTTTTAAAAATAAATTCTACTGTATTTATTTACGTTTATAACGTGTTGTGGGATACATTTAGATATGAAGCAAATTAATGCTATGTTATGAATTATGTACAAATCTCATTTTAAAATGTATAAGGTGAAACTTCACACTTAAAAATACACTTATCCATTCTGAGCTCTACTTTTCCAAAACATAATAATCTCAAAGAATTAGAACTGGTTTTTAGAATGACTCAAGTGAAAATTTAATTGAAATGATAAATAAAGCTAAAAAAAGGAGGGTCAGAAACTTCAAATCTAAATAGTGATGTTCTCTTAAGGAGTTGAGAAACAGTTTTTACTAATTCCAGGTTCTGAGCAGATCCATATAAAGGAAGGCTGACAGAATTACCTGTAACATGAGCTCGCAGTCATCTCTTCCAACGAAAATCATTTCCCGTGGCAGCCTGTGGCGAGTGCCTCCACTGCTCACCAAAAACCAGGATGTTAAGCTCATTTTCTGCTTAGCTTTTAAGTCTTTGGCAAAGCTACGTCATCCTGTAGGAAAATATAATGAAAAACATATACTTAGATATTGTTAGTTACTATCTATTTACCAAACCCTGTGAAGAGGCCTAAGAATAGAACGCATTCATCAACATTTATACCTGACTAAATGAACCATCCACAGGTCCAGGAAATGACATAATTACTAAATTCTAATCAGTGAAGTAAGCCTACTGATGGAAGTATACAATTACAAATGAAAAAATTTAAGTAATTAAGTAGGTAGTAAACTACTAAATTTTTATCATATTTATGAAAGGCTTTCAGCATAGCTTATAATGGTCTATATCCAAAATTAAATGCTAACATTATCACACTAACATCAGAAAATATAACACTGTACAAATAGACATCTCACCTATAAATGGCTTAAGGAAGACTTGAATTCAAAATTAAGTGTATCTGATGTCTCACTATGAACTAAATTTGAAGACTAAAGAAACTGCTTATTCATCTACCAAGTGCAGAACCACTTCAGTTTCACTTTCCCAAACTGTTAATTCCTTAGAACAATAATTGCTAACATTTTGTTCTTAGGACTATTTTTTACTCTTGAAAATATGGACCCTTAAAAATATTTGGTTACATGTATTATATTTGTATATTAATTTTATAATAGAAATGGAAACTAAGAAGCTAGTACTCATTTATTGATTTCCTTAAAAGAACAGTAATCCAATTTCACTTAAAAATTACTAATGCTGGGACCGGCACTGTGGCACAGCAGGTTAAGGTCCTGGCCTGAAGCGCCATATGGGATGCGGGTTCAAGTCCCAGCTGCTCCTCTTTGGATCCAGTTCTCTGCAATGGCCTGGGAAAGCAGAAGATGGCTCAAGTCCTTGGGCCCCTGCACTACGTGGGAGACCCAGAGGAAACTCCTGGCTCCTGGCTCAGGATCAGAGTAGCTCTCGCCATTGCAGTCATCTGGGGAGTTAACCAGTGGATGAAAGACCTTTCTCTCTAGCTCTACCTCTCTCTGGAATTCTCTTTCAAATAAATAAAATAAATCTTTAAAAAAAATTACTAATACTTCTATGAAAAAATATTTTCCAAAACAAAAATAATTAGCAAGATATTTGACTTTCTGCAAATCTCTTTAATGTCTAACTTGATAGAAGATCCCACATATGATATTTATTTAATCCACAGCCATATACCATTTAATTTGAATATATAAAGAAAACATGGCTTCACACACATGAATTACTGAAAAAGGGACATGTACTTGAAAAGCCTTTTCAAATAATTGTAGATAATTTTCTGTTACTAATCAAAATTTTTCAAGAGGTACGTAATTTCTTGAAGGTCATCTGCAATATGGAATTTGAATCCTTATCAATCAATCTTTCATACTATGTCACATGAAAATCCATTTCGAACACTGACGGATTTTGTAACACCATGCATTGGTCCTTTGAAAATGCTGGTTTTCTGAGTTATGTGTGTCTTCCAAGCATTTCCTTAAACTATACTAAAACATCACATTCACTAATACCACCACCCAGTTCACCAAGAAAACGTTTAATTACTGGGCAGCTGTTAAGCTCATGCTAATAATCAATTTTCTAAAATACTAATTTTCTTCTGATAGCTCAAATTTCATCATTAATCTTAAAAAAAAAAATCTGTCATTTCTTTTCCTTGAATGACACTGTTTACTTTGCCAAATGCCCAAGAGTACATAACTATAATTTGCCTGTCATTATTTGAAATAAAAATTCTGCTTTATGAAACCAAGTACAAAGTTCATGTCATAATTCACCCAATGGCACATGGATGCTTTTTCTTAAGACAACTGGTACTTTGGTATACAGCATAGTGCTTTATGGTTACTTCCATTTAGTCTTATAGAATATTAAAAAGATGTAACTCAAGGGTCAAGATTTAACAAATATAATGAATAATTTTTACAGCATCATCAAGTTCACTCTTAAGCAAAACAAACTTGGTTTTTTCAAAAAATTATCAATGTATAGCAGTAATAAGTACAATTACTCCTAGCATAGTTTGGTGTCACCACCTTGATCTATGCTATCCCAGCAACTTAATTACTATCACTTTCATACATCAGTGCAGATGTCAATACGATAAAAAAAAAAAATTGCTTTGCTACCCAAATAAGAAAGATTTGAATCTGGCAGAACCAAAATAAAAGGATTTCAGGGACTCCCAGATGCCTGTGGATTGAACTCTGAGACCAATTACACTAGGGGATGCAGTTTCATCTTTAAAAATGGAAGCTTTAGGGGCCAGTGCTGTTGCATAGTGGGTAAAGCTGCCGCCTGCAGTGCCACCATCCCATATGGCCGCCGGTTCGAGTCCTGGCTGCTCCACTTCCCATCCAGCTCTCTGCTATGGCCTAGGAAAGCAGTAGAAGATGGCCCAAGTCCTTGGGCCCTTGCACCCATGTGGGGGATCCAGAGGAAGCTCCTGGCTCCTGGCTTCGGATAGGCACAGATCTGGCTGTTTCGGTCAACTGGGGAGTAAACCAGAGGACGGAAGACCTCTTTCTCTGCTTCTCCTTCTCTCTCTGTGCAACTCTTTCAAATAAATAAATAAATTATATATATATATATATATATATATATATATAAATAAAAGCATTAGAGTCAGCATGACAGATAGAGTTTAAATTCTGGTTCTACTATTTATTTTCCATGACTTTGGGCAAGCTATTTATCTCATGTCCCTTGGTTTCCTCTTCTATTAAATGAGGATGACATCATCTATTCAAGTTTTTTCTCTAATAGAAAAATAGTTGTAAACATATTTTTCTATGAAATGGTATTTTCTGTTATACTTGAATTAGAAGCAAATAATCTTCCATAAAGCTAAAACAATTAAGTATTATTCCCTTCTCAGTTTATCTAATTGTTATAGTCATTTATGTAACTCCTTAATGCAGATAAAGTTATTTTTTCAACTACTGTCTGTCAAACTGATTTTCAGCATTTCTTTGCTTGAGTCAGAATATATCATTCCTGACCAAGACAAGAGAGGATTAAAACTTTATAAGGAAATCCCAACCCAAATATAGCATATAACTTTCCTGCTGCAGTTTCAAAGAACAATTTCAAAACAGGACATGAATAATGAGGCTAATACTATTCATTTATTCAAGGGAATTTGGGGAAAAAAAAGACATATTAAAAGAAAATCTATATAGCCTAAAGACAGTAAACTAAAACACTAGAACAGATGAACAACAGGAATGAGATGCCAGCATCGCACATGGGAATGCTGGTTTGAGTCTTGGCTATTCTGCTTCTGATCCAACTTCCTGCTAATGTGCCTAGGAAAGCAGCAGAAGATGGTCCAACTACTTAGATCCCTGCCACCTATGAGACCCAAATGGAATTTCTGGCTTCTGATTTCAGTCTGACCCAGACCTGGCTGTTGAGAACATTTGGGGAGCAAACCAGCAGATGGAAGATCATTCTATCTTCCCCTTTCTGTTGTCTGCCTTTCAAATAAACCTTTACAAAAAAAAAAAAAGTGAGGTATTTCTTTCCTAGGCAGGAGCAATGACCTTGAGTCCACTTATTTACAACACTTCTGATAAACGTGGGAATGTAATATAACACAAAGACTTTTTATTCAGGACTCTCTCTAAGAAAGCTTTCCCTCAGATCTGTCAACTGTTTTTCTACTCAGAGTATTACTAATAACTACATACAGATTAAACTGAAACCTGGTTTGTAGTCTCCGCAGTATATTTGATATATACCCCTCAGGTTCTTCTAACAATGAGAAAGCAAGCCCTTGCATTTGCAATTTGTACAAAATATGACCAAGTCTTAACCAGATATGACAGCAACCTTATGTTTCTTGCTAGAGTTCTGAATCAGTCAAAAAGACATGGGTTTTACATCTGACGATCAGAGTTAAAATCTCAGTGTCTCACACTTTCTTAGTAACTGTAAACACACACACCCACACAACACACAATGTTTCTACAGATCAGGTATGGTATCTATAAACAGAAAAATATGTAAGAAGATACAACCGGTAGGAATTATCGGAAGTAACTACTTTGGGAGTCTGATGTGTAGTACACAGACTGGTATATTTCAGTGAATTTCAATCTCTCCCTTGTTAGTGGCTATCATCACCTATTCCCCATCCACTAGTCCACTAACCCAGAGCTTCAAACAGACTGGATACAGCTTCATGCATTCCTGCAATAGATGCCTGGTGTCCAGGTAAACAATAAGGACTTAAGATAATGCATTGTGTGTTCTGATTGCTGGCACAAAGGCTGGTTAACACTGCTTCTATTCCAATAAGCATAAGCAGCTTCCAAGAAATTTATACAGACAACCTTTGTAAGCTTATTTTTATTTCTTCTTTTTGGAGACAGATATTTACAGATATCCTTAACAAGTCATAGGTTGACTTGCAGAGATGATAGAAGAAACTTTAGAGAACATAAACAATAAAGATTAAATATTCCAAAAAATAGTAAGCAAAGATTAAAAACAGATGTGCTTCAGACATTTTAACAAGTAGGAATTGGTAATATCTGAAGATGTAAGAGAAAAAACCACCCCTAATCTGATGAAAGGCATCCATATACACATCCAATAAGCTCAACAAACTCCAAGCAGGATAAAACTAATAGATTTAAACCAAGAAACATTTTAGCAGAATTGCCAAAAACCCAAAGAAATATAAAGAAATTAGAAATTTTGAGAAGTTTCTGTACTGCAAAAGAAACAGTTAGGAAAGTGAAGAGGCAACCAACAGAATGGGAAAATATATTTGCAAACTATGCAACTGATAAAGGGTTGATAACCAGAATCTACAAAGAAATCAAGAAACTCCACAACATCAAAACAAACAACCCACTTAAGAGATGGGCCAAGGACCTCAATAGACATTTTTCAAAAGAGGAAATCCAAATGGCCAACAGACACATGAAAAAATGTTCAGGATCACTAGCAATCAGGGAAATGCAAATCAAAACCACAATGAGGTTTCACCTCACCCCAGTTAGAATGGCTCACATTCAGAAATCTACCAACAATAGATGCTGGAGAGGATGTGGGGAAAAAGGGACACTAACCCACTGTTGGTGGGAATGCAAATTGGTTAAGCCACTATGGAAGTCAGTCTGGAGATTCCTCAGAAACCTGAAGATAACCCTACCATTCAACCCAGCCATCCCACTCCTTGGAATTTACCCAAAGGAAATGAAATTGGCAAACAAACAAGCTGTCTGCACATTAATGTTTGTTGCAGCTCAATTCACAATAGCTAAGACCTAGAACTAACCCAAATGCCCATCAACAGTAGACTGGATAAAGAAATTATGGGAAATGTACTCTATCGAATACTATACAGCAGTCAAAAACAACGAAACCCGGTCATTTGCAACAAGATGGAGGAATTTGGAAAACATCATGCTGAGTGAAATAAGCCAGTCCCAAAGGGACAAATATGATATGTTCTCCCTGATTGGTGACAACTGAGCACCAAAGGGGAAATCTGTTGAAATGAAATGGACACTATGAGAAACAGTGACTTGATCAGCTCTTGTCCTGACTGTCGAAGTACAATGTAATACTTTATCCATTTTAGTATTTTTTTTTTTGTTCTAGTACCATTGGTTGAACTCTGTAATTAACACACAATTATTCTTAGGTGTTTAAATTTTAACTGAAAAGTGATCCCTGTTAGGAATTTGGAAAACATTATGCTGAGTGAAATAAGCCAATCCCAAAGGGACAAATACCACTTGTTCTCCCTGATAGGTGACAACTAACTGAGCACCAAAAAGGAAACCTGTTAAAGTGAAATGAACACTATGAGAAACGGTGACTTGATCAGCCCTCACCCTGACTGTTGATGAGCAACTTAATATGTTATCCCTCTTAGTATTTTTTTTGTTTGTTCTACTTAATACTTTTGGTTGAATACTGTAATCAATACACAATTCTTCTTAAGTGCTGAAACTTAACTGAAAAGTGATCACTGTTAAATATAAGAGTGGGAATAAGAGAGGGAAGAGATGTGCAATTTGGGACATGCTCAAGCTGACTTACCTCAAATGGTAGAGTTAGAAACATACCAGGGGATTCCAATTCAATCCCATCAAAGTGGCATGTACCAATGCCATCTCACTAGTCCCAGTGATCAATTTCTGTTCACAATTGATCACACTGATAGGTCTAAGAACCAAAGGGATCATATAAACAAGAATAGTGGCTGCAAATACTAGCTGATAGAATAAAAAAAGGGAGAGAACGATCCAAGATACACAGCAGACCCATAGAATGGCAGATGTCCTAAACAGCACTCTGGCTTCAGAATCAGCCCTTAAGGCATGTGGATCTGGCTGAAAAGCCCATGAGAGTATTTCAGGCATGGAAAGCCAAGACACTCTGGGGGGGGGGGGGGGGGGACCAACACCTAAATGAAAGATCTCTGCGAGTGAGATCCCAGTGGAAAGAACGGGTCATCAAAGAAGGAGGTCCCTTTCTCTGAAGGGAGGAGAGGACTTCCACTTTGACCATGGCCTTGTCGAAATATGATCAGAGTCGGTGAACTCAGGGGGCTTCCATAGCCTTGACAGCTCATAACAAGAGCCTAGGGTGATTACTGATGCCATAAACAAGAGTGCCAATTTGTTAAGTCAACAACAGGAGTCACTGTGCACTTACTCCTCATGTAGGATCTCTGTCCTTAGTGTGCTGTACATTGTGATTTAATGCTATAACTAGTACTCAAACAGTATTTTTCACTTTATGTTACTGTGTGGGAGCAAACTGTTGAAATCTTTACTTAATGTATGCTAAACTGATCTTCTGTATATAAAGAGAATCGAAAATGAATCTTGATGTGAATGGAAGGGGAGAGGGAGTGGGAAAGGGGAGGGTTGTGGGTGGGAGGGACGTTATGGGGGGGAAGCCATTGTAATCCATAAGCCGTACTTTGGAAATTTATATTCATTAAATAAAAGTTAAAAAAAAAACTGGAAAAAGGTTAAAAAAAAAAAAAGAAGAAAACAAAGAGAGGGCCAGCGCCACGGCTCAATAGGCTAATCCTCCGCCTTGCGGCGCCGGCACACAGGGTTCTAGTCCCCGTCAGGGCACCGGATTCTGTCCTGGTTGCCCCTCTTCCAGGCCAGCTCTGTGCTGCGGCCCGGGAGTACAGTGGAGGATGGCCCAAATGCTTGGGCCCTGTACCCCATGGGAGACCAGGAGAAGCACCTGGCTCCTGGTTTTGGATCAGCGCGGTGCGCCCACCACAGCACACAGGCCGCGGCGGCCATTGGAGGGTGAACCAATGGCAAAGGAAGACCTTTCTCTCTGTCTCTCTCTCTCACTGTCCACTCTGTCTGTCAAAAATAAAAAATAAATAAATAAATAAATAAAAATAAAAAAAAAAAAAGAGAGAAGGAATTTTTCAAGTACAAAGGATTTTCAATAAAATTAAGAGTAGATTTCCTGTCAGAAACTAAGATGGCCTAAAGCAGTAAAACGGCCTATTTAAAGTCCTAAAAGAAAAAACTGTCAGGGTCAACGCTGTGGCACAGCAGGCTAAAGCCCCCACCAGCAGTCCCATATTGGTGCCAGTTTGAATTCCGGCTGCTTTACTGCCAATCCAGCTCTCTGCTATGACCTGGGAAAGCAGTAGAAGATGACCCAAGTCCTTGGGACCCTGTACCATCATAAGAGACCTGGAAAAGCTTCTGGCTCCTGGCTTCGGATCAGCTCAGCTCTAGCCGCTGTGGTCATTTGGAGAGTGAACCAGCGGAATGGATGACCTCTTTCTCTTTGGCTTTCTCTCTCTCTGTAATTCTTTCAAAAAAAAAAATTAAAAAAAAAACCTGTCAATCAAGGATTATATATCCATCAAAGCTATATTTCAAGAATGAGTCACAAATTAAGACATTTCCAATTAAACAAAATCTGAAAATTCATTTGTAGTACAGTGTCCTATAAAAAAAATTAAAGACAAATGGGGCTGGCATTATGCTATTAACCTGCAGTGCCTGCATTCCATATAGGTGAAAGTTGGAGTCTTAGCTGCTCCACTTCTGATTCAGCTCCCTGCTAAAGGCCTAGGAAAAGCAGCCTTGGAAGATGACCCAAGTGCTTTGCTCCTTGCCACCCGCGTGAGAGAATCAGGCGAAATTCCTGGCACCTGGCTTCGGCCTAGCTCAGCCTCAGCTCTAGTGGCCATCTCAGGCATAAACCAGTGGATGGAAGATTTCTGTCTCTCTCAAACACTGACTTTTAAATAAATAAATCTTTAAAAAAAATGAGAGGCCGGCGCCAGGACTCACTAGACTAATCCTTCGCCTGCGGCGCCAGCACCCCAGGTTCTAGACCCGGTTGGGGCACCGAATTCTGTCCCGGTTGCTCCTCATCCAGTCCAGCTCTCTGCTGTAGCCCAGAAAGGCAGTGGAGGATGGCCCAAGTGCTTGGGCCCTGTACCCGCATAGGAGACCAGGAGAAGCACCTGGCTCCTGGCTTCTGATCAGCGCAGCGCGCCGGCCGTGGCGGCCATTAGAGGGTGAACCAACGGAAGGAAGACCTTCCTCTTTGTCTCTCTCACTGTCTAACTCTGCCTGTCAAAAAAAGGAAAAAAAAAAAAAAGAGAGAGAAAACTTTTGTGTTGAATTGAAAGGACACTAAACAAGAACTTAAAACTGTAAGAAAAAAATAACAATGTTAAACCTATGGAAATACAACGTAAACCAGTATTACACTTTTTAAATTGTTTCTATTTTGTTTTTTCCTTTATGATTTAGTAAGCAAATGTAAAACTAATTATAAATGTATTCCTGGGAATATAATGTATATAATTACAACATAAAGAGGAAGGGATGGAAATTTATAGCAGTATTTGTATACTCTCAAAACCAAGTTGATATTATTCAGCTTAAGATGTTAATTGTGGCCGGCCCCGCGGCTCACTAGGCTAATCCTCCACCTAGCGGCGGCGGCACACAGGGTTCTAGTCCCGGTCGGGGTACTGGATTCTGTCCCGGTTGCCCCTCTTGCAGGCCAGCTCTCTGCTGTGGCCTGGGAAGGCAGTAGAAGATGGTCCAAATGCTTGAGCCCTGCATCCCATGGAAGACCAGGAGAAGCACCTGGCTCCTGCCTTCGGATCAGCGCGGTGCGCTGGCCACAGTGCACCAGCTGTGGCGGCCATTGGAGGGTGAACCAACGGCAAAAAGGAAGACCTTTCTGTCTATCTCTCTCTCTCAGTATCCACTCTGCCTGTCAAAAAAAAAAAAAAAATGTTAATTGTAATCTCCAGAGTAACCACTAAGAAAACAAAAAATATGAAGCAAAGGAGAAAATAAAATTAAAATGGTGTATAACAAAAAAAACCCCTAAATGTTTTTTAATAGGCAATAATGGAGGAATTGAGAAAAAAAAATATAACTTAGGGAAAACAGATAATGCCAAAGTCTTCTTTATCAGAAATTACATTAAATATAAATGGATTAAGTCCCTATTAAAAGAGAAAAGCAAATTGGATAAGATAACAGGATGCATCTACATGCTATATACAATATCACTGTAAATATAAGGACTAAAAGAAGTTGGAAGCAAAAGGAAGAAAAAATATATTCCATACAAAGAGTAACTAAAAGAGAGATGAGGTAACTAGGCTATATCATTCTATAAGACTTTATATCAAAAACAATCGTAGGAGACAAAACAGAAGAAAGGATTATACACTGATAACAGGTTCAATACAGCAAGAAAAGATGAAATTATTAAAACAAATATAACAACAAAATTCCAAATATATGAAGCAAAAACAAACAGAACTGGAGGGAGAAATAGACAGTTCTATAAGAAGAGTTGGTAAATTCAATAGCCTACTTTCAATAAAGAAAGAACCATAGGGCCTGCACTGTGGTGTAGTGGGTAAAGCTGCCAGTTGTGGCGCTGGCATCCCACATGGCACCAGTCTTCCAATCCTCTTCTCTTCAAATGTGCCTGAGAAAGCAGCAGAAGATGGCTCAAGCGCTTGGGCCTCTGCACCCATGTGGGAGATGTAGAAGAAGGTCCTGGCTTCAGAGTGGCATTGTTCCAGCCATTGTGGCCATTTGGGGAGTGAATCAGCAGGTGGAAGATCGATCTCTCTCTTTCTCCCCCCAAAACTCTGCCTTTTAAATAAATAAATCTTCAAAAATAAGAAAGAAAGAAACCCCGTTGCATGACAAAGAGCAAAACAGATTTGCTTTTCTGTAACTCTACCCCCATTTCCCCAAAGCACAGTTAGCCATTCTTTTCTTAGTAGTCCTACAATACTTTGTACATTGATTATATTATAATTTAAACCAGAATTTTAGTAATGATATTGCATTATATGATTATGTGTCAAGTTGATGAGCAAAACAACACTATCCTTTCAATAAACTTATTGAGCATCTATCCTACAAATTCACAGTCTAAGGATCTAAGACACAAAGGTATAACAGATTATCCTCCCTCAAGGAACTTAGTCTTGTAGAGAATCTGGTCAGTAGACTCCTTGACAAGAGATAAGCCTAAGGCTTGTTTCATCTTTTTTTTTTTTTTTTTTTTTTTTGACAGGCAGAGTTAGTGAGAGAGAGACAGAGAGAAAGGTCTTCCTTTTTGCCGTTGGTTCACCTCCCAAGTGGCCGCTTCGGCCGGTGTGTTGAGGCTGGTGCGCTGCGATGATCCGAAGCCAGGAGCCAGGTGCTTCCTCCTGGTCTCCCATGCGGGTGCAGGGCCCAAGCACTTGGGCCATCCTCCACTGTACTCCTGGGCCACAGCAGAGAGCTGAACTGGAAGAGGAGCAACAGGGACAGAAGCTGGCACCCCAACCGGGATTAGAACCCGGGGCGCTGGCGCCACAGGCGGAGGATTAGCCTAGTGAGCCGTAGAACCAGCCAAGCCTAAGGCTTTTAGTGATACTAAAACAAACGAGATTGTCATTATTCCAGAGTGGGATGGGGACACCTGGAATGATCTCATTCAAGTCAGTCCAGGGATGAAACAAACATTTCTTTTTTTTTTTTTTTTTTTTTTTTGGACAGGCAGAGTGGACAGTGAGAGAGAGAGAGACAGAGAGAAAGGTCTTCCTTTTGCCGTTGGTTCACCCTCCAATGGCCGCCACGGCCGGCGCACCGCGCTGACCCGATGGCAGGAGCCAGGTACTTATCCTGGTCTCCCATGGGGTGCAGGGCCCAAGCACCTGGGCCATCCTCCGCTGCACTCCCGGGCCACAGCAGAGAGCTGGCCTGGAAGAGGGGCAACCGGGACAGAATCCGGCGCCCCGACCGGGACTAGAACCCTGTGTGCCGCCGCCGCTAGGCGGAGGATTAGCCTAGTGAGCCGCGGCGCCGGCCTGAAACAAACATTTCTTAATCTCTGTACTCATAGAGAGCTAGGCCAACACTTCACATATAGTGTTAGCAAGCAATTTTTAATGAATGAATGTACAGCTTTGGAATTACTACAAGTCTTGAAGTAAGGCTATCTGAAGGAAATCTACAGAGGCAGGAAGTGAAACATTAATCATCTAACTTTTGCTATCAATTAAATCTAGCCATCAAATCCTATTTACATGCACACCCCTCTTCAGTTGTCTCTCTTATACTCTAACATCTTGTCTTTGCTTTCAGCAATTATCTGACAAAGTTTAAAAACTCAGACATGGGCTGGTGTTGTAGCACAGTGGGTTAAGTTGCTGCCTACGGTGCTATCACCCCATATAAGCAAGGGTTTGAGTCCTAGCTGCTCCACTTCTGATCCTGCTCCCTGTTAACATGGCTAGAAAAGCAGTGCTAAAGATGGCCAAGGTGCTTGGCCCCCTGTGGCCCACATGGGAGACCAGGTTGAAGCTTCTGTCTTTGGCCTGGCCCAGACTGGGTTGTTGCAGCCATTTGGGTAATAAACCAGTGGATGAAGATCTCTTTCTGTTTCTCCTTCTCTCTGTAACTCTGTCTTTCAAATACGTAAGTACATCTTAAAAAAAAAAAAAAAAAAAAGCCCAAACATATGGCAGTTAGATGGATATGAACACCAACCCAGCATCATAGTTCTATTTTCATGTTCCGGGAGCTATAATTAACTCTAAAATCCTACTCTTCTGATAGGTTAGAGTTCATTCGAGGATCAGATGGACTGAATTTTAAATTCTTATAAAAAACAGACAAGAAAAAAAACCTTTGCAGTTAAACAGCTTTACTGTACGTTTCATAGGTTTCAACATTATGTGATTTTACTGCTTTTATTTACATTGAAAAGACTCCTTCCAGTGACATATAATTCAAATTAAGAAAAGATGGCAAGAGGAGTCTGATCTCAATTACTATAATACCAGAATTAAGAGACAAGCAACAATAAATATTATACTTTATATACAAATAACATCACTACAGAATAGCTACATTACAACCCACAGCAAAAAATAGTTTATTTGCATTATTACATTTAAAAGGAAAAGAAACCTATTACATAAATGATAATAAGTGGATGCAGTTTCTTTAACTAGAACACACGTTAAGGGCAACATATCTTTATGCTTTTGCAATCAACTAGCTGAGTCATAACCAGATGGCTTTGCAGAGAATAAACCTCCTCTTTCCCAGCAACCCCTGTTATTGCAAAGAAAGAAATAGCTAGTCTCACATTAATAATGGCTATCAGTATGTACAGTGGAAAATGCTTTCCTCTCACCTGCGTATTTCTCATTTTAATAAACTATTATCTACTTATGCATCCATGTGATAACTTTTTTCCTGGTACTCTGAGGCATGAAAGGGTGACAATGATCTCCATAGAATTGGCCCACTGCCTTGCTCTGCTTCCTGAATCAATAAATGTAAGAGAAAGATGTGATTTTCCTAATGAAAATAAATAAAAATTTCAAGAAAGGAGAAAGTTATAAATTTCTCCATTCAAAATTATCACTTGAACCAGCAAGAATACTTATAAACTAAAATAAATACAAGCTATTACAACAACTGTCAGACCAATCTTTTTTACTTGTTCTTTACCCATAATACCAAGTACCTAAAAGGGAAAAATATGTTAAATGACTCAGGATTCCTATTTCATAGGAATCCTTACTAAGCCCCAACAGAAAATATCCTCCAAACTACAAGTGTCTGTTATTTGATATCATGAAATCCTGAAAATGAAAGAAATAATCAGGGTTGCATTTCAGCTAGATTTGGGGTCAATCATGGTGTAGATCACATATTATAGTAACTCAGGACCTACTAAGATGTAGATGATTATGAAAGCAGAGAGACATAATTTTCTGTGTCCTTTTATTTACAATGGTAGCATTTTTAAATTTTTTTTTATTATTATTATTTTTGACAGGCAGAGTTAGACAGTGAGAGAGAGAGAGACAGAGTTACAGACAGTGAGAGACAGACAGAGAGAAAGGTCTTCCTTTCGTTGGTTCACTCCCCTAATGGCAACTACAGCCATTGCTATGCCAATCCGAAGCCAGGAGCTGAGTTCTTTCTCCCGGTCTCCCATGCAGTAGCAGGGCCCAAGTACTTGGGCCATCCTCCACTGCCCTCCCGGGCCACAGCAGAGAGCTGGACTGGAAGAAGAGCAACCAGGACCAGTATCCGGTGCCCCAACCAAGACTAGAACCTGGGGTGCTGGCGCCGCAGGCAGAGGATTAGCCAAGTGAGCCATGGTGCTGGCCACAATGGTAGCATTTATTACTCATTTATCATGTGCCAGATAGTAGTCTAATAATACTACACATACTCTACATATGAGACGGTCTTCAAAAAGTTCATAGAAAATGTGTATTTTGGAAAACTATACATGGATTTCAAAGCTTACTTGCATTGAATTAATCTCTTAATCCAATTTTCCACAAACTTTTGAAGTATGGGTGTGTTATATGCTCAATAACTATTACTTCATATATATAAACTCTTTTTAACTACAATAATTCTCTAAGTTCCAGAAAATGAACTATACACCATACACCAATTACAAAAGAGAACTCCATTTTATAGAACACTAGAATGAATGTATCTTTTTCTTTATTCATGGGTGCTAGGCATTATAAATACTAGAGTGAAGATCGGGACAGAAAAAGTCCCTACACTCAAAGGCACAAAAATAGACAAATAGCTAATACATTAATAAACAACATCAGTGATAAGTGAAAAAGAAGAAACATGACAAAACAAAGAAGATGATGTAACATTTTTAGGGTGGTGTTCTTTAGGCTGGGTGCCTCTGAAATATCTGAGAAAGTGTCATGTACTTAGAAAATATTTAAAAAGTCAGTCCGCTGTATAACTTGATCTGGGACAGCTAATGAAGTATACACTTGGGAACAATTTATTTCTTTTCAACCCCACCCCCATTTGTATAGTTATTCAAAAAATACCTCCACAGCTGTGCTTTTTCTGGATAGCTACCAAGCTACTTATTGTATGTTCACACAAACAAATTCAGTATCAGGGAAATTTCTGCTTTCAGTTATTCATGATTATTTTGAAATAAGTGCTCCAAATATTACTTTCATCATCTGTTACACACAATGTGAATTCTTTTAAAAACAACAAATAAATACATACCAAGAAAAACTATAATTAAAACTAACCTGAAATAGCATATTAATGCTAAAACAAAGAATCCTCATAAAAAGTGGAGGTACCATTCCAGGAATCAAGGGGCTGGTGTTGCAGGCATGAAGGATTAAGCTTCATATCCCATATGAGCACCAGTTCAAGTCTCAGCCGCTCCACTTCTGATCCAGCTCCATGCTAATGTGCCTGATAAAGCAGCAGAAGATGGCCCAAGTCCTGCAGCCCCTGCACCCATGTGGGAGACGTGGATGAGGGCTCCTGGCTCCTGGCTTCACCCTGGCCCAGCCCAGGCTGTTACAGCCATTTGGGGAGTAAACCAGTGGATGGAAGACCTCTCTCTGTCTCTCCCTCTTGGTAATTCTGCCTTTCAAATGAATAAAATAAATCTTTTAAAAAAAAAATATTTGGGCCAGCGCTGTGGCTTAGTAGGCTAAGCCTCCGCCTGTGGTGCCAGCAACCCACATGGGTGCCAGTTCAAGTCCCAGTTGCTCCTCCTCCGAGCCAGCTCTCTACTTATGGCCTGGGACAGCAAAAGAAGATGACTCAAGTGCTTGGGCCCCTGCACTCACATGGGAAACCTGGAAGAAGCTCCTAGCTCTTGGCTTTGGATTGACCCAACTCTGGTCATTGTAGCCATTTGGGGAGTGATGAAACAGCGGATGAAAGACCTTTCCCTCTGTTGCTCCCTCTCTCTCTCTGTAACTCTCTCTCTCAAATAAATAAATAAAATTTTTTTAAAAAATAAAAAATGTATCAAGCTACATACATAGTGTATCTATATCTGAATCTATTATTTTCAAAAGAAAAGCTAAAGTTGATGGGGAAAAGAGTGATTTACTAAAACATTTCTTTTTTTATTTTTTTAAATTTATTTATTTATTTGAAATGCAGAGTTACAGAGAGACAGAAATCTTCCATCCACTGATTCACTCCCCAGATGGCCACGATAGCCAGGGCTGGGACAGGCTGAAGCCAGAAGCCTCATCTTGGGTGCAGGGGCCCAAGTACCTGGGTTATCATCTGCTGCTTTTTCCAGGCCATTAGCAGGGAGCAGGATTAGATGTGGAGCAGCTGGAACCTGAACCAGCACTCATACGGGATACCAGCATTACAGGCGGCAGCTTTATACCTGATAAGCCACAACATCAGCCCTGGCAAAACATTTCTTCATACAAATCATTGTATAAATGATTAAAGAAAATCTGTAAGAGAAAACACATCATACTTTCCCATAAATTATCTAGGCATTAGAAATTCTTGCCAAGTTTACTCTGCTAGCTTAAGAGAAAATTTAGTCTGAATTGCTTTCTTCTGAAGAACTGTAGAACTGCTGTTAAAACACAGTTCTGTTGGTGTCATTGTTTGTGGTGGTTCAGTGGGTAAGCCACTGCCTGAGACACCAGCATCCCATATGGGCACTAGTTCACATGCCAGCTGTTCCACTTCTGATCGAGCTCCCTGTTAATGGCCTGGGAAAGCAGAGGAGGATGGCCCAAGTGTTAGGGCCCCTGCCACCCACAGGGGAGACCTGGATGAAGTTCCGGATCCCTGGCTTCAGCCTAGACCAGCCCAGGCCACTGCAATTATCTGGTTCACTGGGGAGTGAACCAGCAGATGGAAAATCTCTCTTTCCCTCTGAGATTTAAAAATAAATAAATAAATCTTTAAAACACATGCACACACAACATTCTGTTGTTTTACACCAACAAACCGATTAAGGCTCAGATTCAAAGATTTATCAAGTACCTCCTTGGTGCCAGTAATCATGCTGGATGATGGCATGTGCATTCTTTCATTTAATTCCAAAACAAGCATTTAAGAAATATTTTCCTTTATGAAATCTGAAGTCAAAGTCTTACTCAAGGTCACAAATCCAATAGTAGCAAACAGGAAAGATCTAGATTCATACCTGGGCCATCTGATAGAAAGTACAAGGCTTTTCCCACTTAAAATGAAGCAGGTGCCGGCGCCGCGGCTCAATAGGCTAATCCTCCGCCTTGCTGCGCCAGCACACCGGGTTCTAGTCCTGGTCGGTTGGGGCGCCAGATTCTGTCCTGGTTGCCCCTCTTCCAGGCCAGCTCTCTGCTGTGGCCAGGGAGTGCAGTGGAGGATGGCCCAAGTCCTTGGGCCCTGCACCCCATGGGAGACCAGGATAAGTACCTGGCTCCTGCCATTGGATCAGCGTGGTGCGCCGGCTGCAGCGCGCTGGCTGCGGCGGCCATTGGAGGGTGAACCAAAGGCAAAAGGAAGACCTTTCTCTCTGTCTCTCTCTCTCACTGTCCACTCTGCCTGTCCAAAAAAAAAAAAAAAAAAAAAAAAAAGAAGCAGGTGATACCAATTCCTTCAGTTTCAGATTTGGCCAAAGAGTTTGACTATCACTGATAAGCAATGTATTTTTCCCAATAACACTGTTTTCTTTTTGGGCCATACATTCTACAGTTAATGCAAACTTCAATCATTTTTCAATCTACCTCTTAACCTTTGGCTTGACCACCAGCAATCTCCAAGACTCTTTTTCCTAAGAAGCTCCTAGAGAAGAATCAATCAATTATTAAAACCAAAGACCAAAACTCAGCTGACCAATCTAGAAGAAAGAGGCAAATTCAGTTAATTCAGGGTTCAGCACAGACCAGAAACCTAGAATCTGAAAGAACAGTAAACTATCTCTAGTTTCACTGAGCAACTATAAACCTGAGCTACTTTGTCAAATCTTAGGGCACAGAAGCAGGGAAAGGTAAAGAAGTGTGCCTTAAAGAACTGAGAACAGTCCATGAGTTAAGGATCTTTAAACTCTGAAGCCAAATGTTTTTGATTTGCTGTTCTTAGCTCATTCTATGACAACAATTTCTATTTCTGCCATTTGTCTGCAATTAATTTTAGTCTATCACTGTCTCGTATGGCCTTTAAAAATGGTCTCTGTTAATCTTCAAAACTTTTTCTCATCCACTATTCATTTAAACTGTTTGAAAGATATGTATAAAATGTCTATCACAGCATCAGTCTAACACATGACAACTGAATGGGAAACATCCAAGTATGTAGTAACTAAAAAGTCTCAGTACATTTAAGGAATTTTGTATTTTATGACTATGTTAAAAATGCACTTTATTGTATAACATATTGATAATTACTAGCCTAAGTTATGCAGGTTTCCTTTTTACCTTCATGTTAAATTTTAGTGCTTATATTCTATATCAGCACTATGCAACGGAAATGTTCTGTAGCTACATTGTCCAATACATTAGCCAACAGCCATGTTAACCACGGAACAATTGAAATATGACTAGTACAACTCAAGAGATTAATTTAAATATTCATAGATGATTAGTGGCTATTCTAGCTAGTTCAGCTCTACACAAACAGAAATCACATGGTTATTTACATTAAAAATGGCTTTCAATATCTTATACCTACAGCCTATAAACATGTAGAAAAAGCTGATAAAATTTATTAAGGTGGGCCAGCACCATGGCTCACTTGGTTAATCCTCCACCTGCGGCACCAGCATCCCAAATGGGTGCCAGGTTCTAGTACCAGTTGCTCCTCTTCCAGTCCAGCTCTCTGCTGTGGCCCGGGAGGGCAGTGGAGGATGCCTGAGTGCTTGGGCCGCTTCACCTGCGTAGGAGACCAGGAAGAAGCACCTGGGTCCTGGCTTCGGATCGGTGCAGTGCCGGCCGTGCCAGCCATTTGAGGGGTGAACCAATGGAAGGAAGACCTTTCTCTGTCTCTCTCTCTCTCACTGTCTATAACTCTACCTGTCAAAAAAATTTTTTATTAAGGTAGCATCATTATAGCTTCCATAGTAAATTAAACAATCAAGTCTACCTTTTGGTTAAAATTTTTAAATATTCACTTCAACTGTTAAAATATCTGTAAGTCTATTATTTCAGATAGTAAAATTCTTTAGAGATTACAGATGTTTAAAGTGATTAGGTTCACCATTATCAGAAAACCGCGGCATGGTCTTCAGCGCAAATATTTTGTAGTGTGTTTATTTCTGAGGTGAAAAACAGAAATTTTACTAAGAGGGAATCCCAGGCACAGACTGACTAGTGAAATGTGACATATTATTTCATCTGGAAAGTGTCTCTGTAATTTTGAGGGTAAACATTAACTAAAATAGATTAACATTTATTGGTATTTAATGGCTAAAACCTGTAAGCAATGGGAGTGTCCATCTGTATAAGCAAAATGTGAAGTATACATGTATATATACACAGAGAATTTAATTCATTCTTAAAAAGTAAGGGAATTCTGACATATGGTACAATATGGATGAAGCTCAACCAAAAAATAAGTAAAATAAGTCAGTCACAAAAGGATAAATACTATCTGATTCCAACTGAATGAGGTAACTAAGAACTGTCAGAATCACTGACACAGAAAGAAGGGTGGCTGCCAAGGGCTGTGAGAAAGAGGCAATGGAGAGTCTTTCAATGGTTACAGAGTGTCAAGAGTTTTACAAGATGCAAAATAATGAAGATGGATTGTGGCAGTGGTTGCACAAAATTATGAATGTGTTAAATGCCACTGAACCACACACCTAAAAGCGGTTAGGATGGTAACTTTTATGTTAAGTGTATTCTACCACATTTTTAATGGAGGAAAATATTAGTAGTTTTTTTTTAAAAAAGAATTATTTACTTTTTTGAAAGGCAGAAATACAGAACGAGAAGAAAAGAAAAGGAGAGGGATAGAGAGATCTTCTCTCCTTTGGTTCACTCCCCAAATGGCTGCAACAACCAGGGATGGGCCAGGCTGAAGCCAGGGGACAGGAGGTTCATCCGGGCCGCCCAAGTGGGTGTAGGGGCCCAAGGACTGCTTTCCCAGGCACATTAGCAGGGGGCTGAATTGGAAGCCAAGCAGCCGGGACTTGAGCCAGTGCCCACATGGGATGCACGGGAGGCCATTGCTTCTTTGCCACAGCACCAGCTCTAATACTGGACTGGAAATTTTAAGAATAATTATTACTAGGAAAAAATACTCTAAGCCCAAGTGAATATTCTACATCCCCTAAAAATCTACTTGCTCCAAATTTTCTTTTATCCTACCTTTCTTTTCTTTCTAATCGGGCTTCTTCCTTTTTCTTTTCCTTCCATCTCTAGGTATCACTGCATACTATACAACACATCCTCCAATTCCTCTGACCCTTATTCTTATTTCTTTGTGACACAAAGGACCACACACATAAAATTGAAGCATGTTCTAAATGTCTCATATACACAAAATCAAAAGTTAGTAGTAGTCTTAGAAATTATATAGTTTAAGCTCTTATTTTTACAAATGAGCAAATAAGACACTACATGGCTAGTTCAATGTCACATAGCTAGGGGGAAACAGTGCCAAATCTAAAATCAAGATCTAATTCATTGAGGCCAGCTTTGTGACTCTGACATGCCATATGGGCACTGGTTCGTGTCCCAGCTGCTCCATTTCCAATTCAGCTCATTGCAATGAGCTTGTATGATTTTTCAACAACAAAGAGACAACACGAAATTGGCTGGGCGCTGCAGGTAGAAGCTTAAACCTTCTACGTCACAGTGCCAGCTCTAATACTGATAATTGTAAGAACAATTATTACTAGGAAAAAAACTCTGAGCCCAAGTGAATATCCTACATCCCCTAAAAATATACTTGCCTAAAACTTTCTTTTCAGGATTACTTTCAAGGCATCTATAACACAGGATATAATAAGTTCAATGAAACACATTTCACCAACACTTACTGGAGCAGAATACAGTACATTTCATTTTTGAACTGTCATTTGTTTAATGTAACAATAATGAGTTGGAAACTCTTTTCAACAGCACATTCAGAAAATTTAAAAATGAAGCTAGCCTCAAATAATTTAAGAGTACTTTCCATAAACACACACAAAAACACTGATATCTGCAATTTAGTTTGAAATTCAGGAAAATACAAGATGGATTTATGAATGCAATGGGCAGATGAAAGTAGTACATAATATTAGTAGTAGAATAAAGGCAGTGGGTAGATACGTGGTGAATATTCTTTCAGGTTTCCTTATGTTTGGGGCTGGTGCTGTGGCTTATTTGGTTAATCCTCCACCTGCGGTGCCGGCATCCCATATGTCCTGGATGCCCCTCTTCCCGTCCAGCTCTCTGCTGTGGCCTGGGAGGGCAGTGGAGGATGGCCCAAGTGCTTGGGCCCTGCACCCATATGGGAGACCAGGAAGAAGCACCTGGCTCCTGGCTTCAGATCGGCGCAGCGCCGGCCGCAGTGGCCATTTGGGGAGTGAACCAACGGAAGGAAGACCTTTCTTTCTGTCTCTCTCTCTCACTGTCTCTAACTCTACCTGTCAAAAAAAAAAAAAAAATCCCTTATGTTTGAAAATTTTCATTAAAAAAACAAAAAAATCTTGAATAATAGAAATCACACTCCCCATAGCCTTTATGGACAAAACACAAAGGAACAAAAAATAACCTTCAAAAGTTATCTTCCAAAATAACTCTAATACCAAGAGGGTTTAAAATAGTAAGTTTAGAGAGTAAAAAATGAATAAAGTCTAATATCTAAGGAATATACCCAAACCTATACAAAAAATTTACAGCCCTAGAGATTTTTCTACTAAATTGAAAAAAATAAATGTATATTCAAACCAGTAGAGAAAACTACTAAAAAGAAACAGAAATTGAAAAATTAAAAATACCTAAAACAAAACTGATAAAATGTTCATTTAGATAAAGTACTATAAATCACTGGCAAGTTCTTTTTTTGTCACTCAAAAATTTGGCTTTATAATAAAAGGTTATAACCACAGACATTTTTTTTATTTAAAATAATTATGTTGTGTTTCAAAACCTGAAAATATCCATGACATGACTAAAAAAGAAGTAGGAATTTGAACACATCTTACAACTATTATCAAAAAACTAGTAAGACGCAAAAGCTGTTCCAGAGTTCTCATGTGATCTTTCAGATCATAAATATAATAATACAGGCCAGCACTATGGTGTGGTGGGTAAAGCCGCTGCCAGCCAGTTCTAGTCCTGACTGCTGCTCTTCCGATCCAGCTCTCTGCTATAGCCTGGGAAAGCAGTAGAAGATGGCCCAAGTCCTTAGGCCCCTGCACCTGTGTGGGAGACCCAGAAGAAGCTCCTGGATCCTGACTTCGGACCGGCACAGTTCCAACGGTTGTGGCCATCTGGGGAGTGAACCGAGGAGAGACCTCTCTCTCCCTCTCTGTAACTCTGCCTTTCAAATAAATAAATAAATCTTAAAAAAAAAAAAAGAAAAACCATAAATATAACAATAAACTTAGTGGAGTCTCAAACAAAACCCCCAAAGTTTTTTTAACGACCTTGACAAAATAATTCTAAAATATATCTGCAAAAATAAGCATATAAGAATAATTAGTGAATTCTGAAAAATCAGCACAATAATGGAGAACTGACCAGTCAATCCATTTATAAACAGATATTGTAAACCACCTATGTTATAAAAACATGGCAGTAACATTTACAGGGCCAAAAAGGCAAACAAGTAGATGTGCTAAAACAGAAGGCTTGGCTTACAATGCTGCATCCCAGATCAAAGTGCTGGTTTCAGTCCTGGCTGCTCTACTTCCAACCAAGCTTCCTGCTAATGCACTTGAGAAAGCAGCAGACTGTCCAGTACTTGGGCTCTTATAACCAATGTAGGAGCTCAGAGTGGAGTTCCTGTCTATTGGTTTTCCGCTGATCCAGCCCTGGGTGTTAAAGCCATTTGAGGAGTGATTTAGTGGATGGAATGTCCCAAGATCTCTCTCTTCCTCTTTTTTTCAAATAAATAAACCTTTAAAAAAAGATTCAAAAATAAATCTATTATATTAAAAATACATTTCAGGGGCCAGAGCCCTGGCACAGCAGGTAAAGCTGCCACTTGAGGTGTTGACATCCCATATGGGTGCCAGTTCGAGTCCCAGCTGCTACACTTTCAATTCAGCTCCCTGCTAATGAGGAAAAGCAGTGGAGGATGGCCCAAGTTCTTGGGCCCCTGCACTCATGTGGGAGACCCAGAAGAAGCTCCTGACTCCTGGCTTCAGATTGGCCCAGCTCCCGCGGTTGCAGCCATATGGGGAGTGAACCAGCAGATGGGAAGACTTCTCTCTCTCTCTTTGCCTCTGCCTCTTGTAACTCTGCCTTTCAAATAAATAAGTAAATCTTTCAAAAAAAGAAAAAGAAAAAAGCACCCAACATCTGAGATTTAAAAAAAAAATCACTTCAAATAGTAAAAGAATAATGTATGAGATGATACTGAGACAATAGCCTATAAATACCTAAATATATTTCAAATAAATGCATTTGTATGTAAAAATTTAAATCATAAGTATAAAAATATAAGTATGAATTCAATAAAATTTTGTGCAGTGATACTTCTTTACAAGGAAAGGTGAATGAAAAACGTGGCTATACACTTTAAAACTGTGGTTGGGTAAAAATAACAAATTTAGAAGGAAAATATCTGGGAAAAATGTTACAATCTATATGACAAACTTGTTACATGTTAATTACCACAATGAACACTTCTTTTGAAAAAATGTGCAAAGAACACATATACTATACAATTCAGATTAGAAATACAAAGGCCAAAAATGTGTTTTTAAATGTTCTTAAGGATTACTCATGAAATTTAATAAAGTTTTCTGATTATCAAGTTGGCAAAAATATTTAAAAGATATGTAATACCCAGCATTGTTGAAGGGCTGAACAAAACCAACTTTTTTTATTCTTTTTTTATAAAAATTTATTTAAGGTATACAAACTTCATGCACTTCATATATACAAATTTTGGAACATCTACAATGATATATGTTGGTATACACTTGGGAGGAGGGAAAGCAATTTCTTTAAAACATTTTTCAAAGGTTTCAGAATTCTTCATTTGTATCTTAACAATTCAATTCTTCAAGTCAAAAAAAATCATTGACTTGTACAGAAATAGTTAGAAATGCCCACTGCAATGTTGTTTACAGTTTTAAAGACATCCTTACATTTCCACCAACTGTAAACTTATGTAAGTAAATTGATAACATGGATTCTTAACACCATTAAAAATTAAAATCAGAAAGTTTAACCTTATATAAGTTTTACGGTTATAATACTAAATTAAA
Source organism: Oryctolagus cuniculus (assembly GCF_051225735.1). NCBI lineage: Eukaryota > Metazoa > Chordata > Mammalia > Lagomorpha > Leporidae > Oryctolagus > Oryctolagus cuniculus. The sequence continues at coordinate 63,401,411 of NC_142879.1, forward strand.
CAAAAATAGCCTAGAATATGTAACGGTAGTGTTTCTGGCTACTGGGATTATAAAAATGTGTTCTCTTTGACTTGACAATATTTTCTAAATTTTCTGCTACAAGAGCCACTTTGTAAAAGAAGAAAACAGTATTAAAAAACAAAGTAGCTTTCAATTCCCAATGCATTATGTATCAAATTACAACTATATATTGAGCAACCAAGGCAAGTGATATTACATAAAGACCTCAATATAAATATTTTGAAGTTCTATTGCCTCAAAAAGCTTACCACAGAAAGTCCTCTATTTGCAGTCTTCCTTTTCACCAAAATAAACATTGCCCACTTTGTATCATCAGACAGGCTCATCCTCCTACCCTCTTGTTTCCTTAAATCAATTTCCAGCTGATTGCACTCAGCTGTGAATCTGCACTTTTTCTAATCCAAGTAATGTGACAAATCTTGCCACAAACTGTAACTAGTATACCTCCTCTTGAAGAGGAGGAGGAAAAATTAAATTAAAAAAGGAAAGTTTTCCTCCCTGGCCTGGGAAAAAAATCAAAGTAGGTCTGCTTCTTGCTTTCTTTTCCTGCCTAATTTTTATTTAAGTGTGCTGTTTAGAATGAAAGGATTAGTCTAGGATTACAAAAAGGTACTACCTCAAAGCCTATATTGTTCTATTCTCCCTAGCATCATGCCAGTTTCTCAGTCCCCAGAGACTGAGAAATGATGTGCAAAACCGTCCATGAAGATAGAATCCAGAAAGTAAAAAACTACTCTTCTAGAGTCAGAATTAGAAACATTTTTTTTTTGTCACCCTAACCATTATATATTTATCTCCAAATCTAAAACTATGGAGTTGGTATCATGCTTGAGACAGTAGGGGAAGGAGATCCCTGAACTTCTGTTATTAAGTGACATGCTCAGGGCCTGGTGCTGTGGCACAGCAGGTAAAGCAAATCTGTATCCCAAATGGGGGCTGGTTCAAGTCCCAGCTGCTCCACTTCTGATCCAGCTCCCTGCTAGTGGCCTGGGAAAGCAGCGGAAGATGGCCCAAGTGCTTAGGCCCCTGAACCTACGTGGGACACTGGGATGAAGCTCCTCCTGGCTCAGCCTTAACTGTTGTGGCTGTTCAGGGAGTGAACCAGCAGATGGAAGATTTTCTTTCTCTCTCTCCCTCTCTCTGTAATTTTTTTTTCTTTTAGGTTTTATTTATTTGAATGAGTTACAGAGAAAGAGAGGAAAGACAAGGAGAGACAGAACTTCCATCCACTGGCTCACTCTCTAAACGGCCGCAACAACCCAGCCTGGGCCAGGCCAAAGCCAGGAACCAGGAGCTTCTTCTGGATCTCCCATGGGGAAGCAGGGGCCCAAGTGCTTGGGCCATCTTCTGCTGCTTTTTCCCAAGCCCATCAGCAGGGAGCTGGATCAGAAGCAGAACAGCCAGGAATCCAACTGGTGCCCATAGGGGATGCTGGCACTGCAGACAATAGCTTAACCTACTGCACCACAGCACCTCTCTCTGTAATCCTGAGTTTGATATAAATAAATAACTCTTATTTAAAAAAAAAAAGTGACATGCTCAATATTCCACAGTTATTCTAAGGCAATTTTTGATTACATGTTCTTTCTGAACAACACTGTCCCTTTTGTTCACATCTCAGTAGCAGCGGCAGCAGCAGTAGCAGCAGTAGCAGCAGCCATACCTATTCTTTCACCTAGGCAACAGCAGTGGTCTATTTATGAGTAAAACTCTGTACAGGGCTTCAGATTTAATAGTGTCCTGAACATTCTTGTTAATTAAATCAGAATGAAGAAAGATCTAATGAAATTTTTTTTCAGAGATCTTTTATAAGGTACAAGAATATTACCTGACATAAGAAGTATTTATGTGACAAAAGGCAATACAGGTGATTGATCACTCCTTATCTCTAAAAATAATTTCCTGAGTTGGGTTATAGGAAACTATGCTCTTCTAGTTTCCTTATTCCTCACTTGCCACTTCCTTTCAATCCTTCTTAATGGTTACCCCTCTTTTGCTAAAGTCTGAAAGTTGGAGACTATCAATTCTCAACCTTTGGGCCTCTTCTCAATCTAATTATCTCTCTACCTAAGGGGTCCCTTTCAGTCTACTGGTGATTCTTGAAATTTGCTTTGCTTCATTCTAAACCTCTCCTCTGAAATCTTGACTTACATGTACTTGTTATGTCCACCTGGATGTTTTACAGACATTTCAAACTAAACAAATCCAAACTCTTGACTTTTAGAATCAGACCTAGCATCTTTCAATATTTTCACCAGGGTCACTAAACCATTAATATCACCTTGTCTAGATTATTCCACTAATTTCTTAGGTCCCCTCTTGCTAGCCCCAAAGTTTGTTATCCACAAAATACCCAGAGGCTTCCTTTAAAAATATAAACTAATTCTTTTGTCATTCTGCTGCTCAAAATCTTCCCATTAACTCCCACAGCACTTAAATAAAATCAATAAAACTTCTACCCAATCTCATTTCCTCCTACTCTTCCCTTTGCTCACTCACCAGCATTCACAATGGCCTCTTTGTTTCCTGAATTCATTCAATCCATTCCTGTCTTTGAACCACTGCCCTGAGTAGAATACTCTCCACCCAGATGCCTATAATGCTCCCTTCCAAACCTAATGCAGTTCTCAGCTAAATGTCAATTCCTAGAGAGAGGAATTCCCTAACCACTATAAAATAGTAACTATTAAGGAGTAGGATACTGTAAAAAGAGATTATCTTTCATGTTTAAAAAAGGAGGTGGGTTAAAATATATACTTTTATTTGTTTAAATTGAAAAGAATTCACTGGAATCATACTTAAGAAAAGAAAAATTAACTTATTGGATTGGAAGTGGTAAGTCAGATAAGGTACAACAGTAAAAGGACGTTTCACATTTCTTTTTTTTTTTTAATTTTCTGTACCATTTGAATGTACTTACTACTTGAAAATAAATTTTCAAAATAGCAATCTTCTATCATCCACTATCCCTCTACCCTGATTTTATTCATGGCAACTTCTCTTTATTTTATAACATATAATTATATAATTATCCATATTTCCCATCAATTGGCATCCAACTACTTTACTATCAGAGGACACAATGGATTTCTCCTTAATCAAAACAAAACAAATATGTAAATAGTTTTTAATTACTTTTGCATCACCTTCTCCCCCCCCCCAAGATATTTTATTTATCTAACATTTATTCCATTTATAAATCTGCATGGCTTTGTCCTTGGCTATATCCAGTACATGGCCAGGATGAAGACATAACTGGTCTGGCTTTATTAAATTTGTAAACTGCAAAAAGCCAGGAAAGGAAGTTAATCAATCCCCTAAATTATAGAATCATGACAATATATTTTAACTATGGCTACATTGAAGGTGATGAAATTTAAGAGGGGGTAAATATTAATGGGAGAGACCTACCTAAGTGCAAAGATATTGTTTTATATTGACTAAATCAGTGGTTTCCAGACATATTTTCCAAAGGTCCAGAAACAATATAAGGCTGTCTTATAGATTAATTAAGATGATGAACCAAACCAAAAGAAAAACCCATGAGCAATATCAGAGAAAACTTACCACCTACTAAAACTACTATTTCAAAAAGAAAGGTTATTTGCATTCTAACATTAGAAAAGCAGACTAACAGAAGCCAGCACTATGGTTTAGCAGGTTAAGTCTTGACTGCAATGGAACTTCCCAAGAGTTCCTGCTGCTCTGCTTCCATTTTAGCTGCCTGCCAATGAGACTAGGAAGGCAGTGGAGGATGCCTAAGTGCTTGGGTCCCTAACCCCAAGTCACCTCTCCTCTCTCTCCCCCCATTAGAATTTGTAAAAACATTACTGTTTATATTTGTCTAAATATTTTCTTGTTTATTATTTGAAAGGCAGAGTGACAATGAGAGACACACACAGAAAGAAAAGATATTCCATCTGCTGGTTCATTCCCTGAATGGTTGTAACAGCCAGGACTGGGACAGGCCAAAGCAAGGCCATCTTCCACTGCTTTCTGGGCACATTAGCAATGGAGCTGGACTGCAAGTGGAGCAGATGATACTCAAATCAGACTCTGATATGGGATCGCAGAGTCACAAGTGATGGCTTAACCTCACTGCATTACAACGCCAGCCCTGGTATTAATGTGGTTACTGAAGAGCTGACACAATTTTAGACTATAAAAATAAGCATATGACTTGAAATTAATACACTTACCCAAACTCTGCATTCAGATCATAACTAAAGAATTAAATATGAAAACCAGATCAGAACCAAAAGAGTAGCACCGACAAAACTGATTATGATAAGGTGTAGGTGCTACAACATTAATTTAGAAAAGATTAAAACAGGGCTGGTTGGTGTGGTACAGCAGGTGGAGTCGTTGCTTGGGAAACCTACATCCCTCCTATTTGAGTCTTAACTGCTCCAATTCAGATCCAGCTCCCTCCTAATAAGCATAGGAAAGCAAAAGATGATGGATCAAATGCATGGGAACCTTGCCACCAATTGGGAAGCCTGAATGGATTTCCTGGCTCCTGGCTTTAGCCTAGCCCAGCCTCTGCCATTGCAGCCATTTGGGGATTGAACAAGCACATGGAAGATCTCTTTCTCTTTCTCACTCGCTCTGTCATTCAAATAAACAAATCTTTTTAAAAGAGTGAAAACCTAGCAAGGACCTAATAAGAAAAACCTTAGAGGCCACCTTTGTAGCACAGCGGGTTAAAGTACCAGCCTGCAGCATGCCCACATCCCATATGGGTGCTGGTTCAAGTCCCAGTTGCTCTTACTTCCGATCCAGCTCTCTGCTATGGCCTGGGAAAGCAGTAGAAGATGGCCCAAGGACCATACCCATCTTCTTCTGGAGACCCAGAAGAAGCTCCTGGTTCCTGGCTTCGGATCAGCTGAGCTCTGGCCATTTCAGTCATTTGGGGAGTGAACCAGTAGATGGAAGTCCTCTCTCTTTCTGGCTCTACCTCTCTGTGTAACTCTTTCAAATAAATAAATCTTAAAAAAATAAAATAAAATAAAAAACACCTTAATGTGTCTTACTCCTAAAGACAGAACTACAACTAGCAGAACTTGTAGTAAAGCAGATGCCTGTTCAAGCTAAGCAAGATGTATTAAACTTTGTGAAAATTAAATAAGATTTCTTATGCTCATGGAAGTGTTCACAGAAAAGCAGGATTCAGAAACATCTCACAGATATTAGTAGTGAGTGGCATATTGTATAACATGACTTCCACAGCTGCCTTCAATTCTAAAATTTTATGCATCAGAATAAGGGATAAATGTTCCCCATCTAACTTAGTAAAAGAGATGAGTACAATTTTGTGTTTAGTCAAAATGACAAAAGTTCTGTTATAGGCTCTCCCACTTAGTAGTATGTGACACACAGGCAAAGCTGTTCACTAACTCTAACTCTGTTCCTCAAATTTTTTCAACTTTGAACGTGTAAAACATCTTATAAGACTGTAGAATAAATAAAATGTAAATGCACATAAACACACAATGCCTGGCACTTACTCAATACCTGGTATGTGTTATTCATTTGTTCAATAAATACCATGTTCCGCGGCCGGTGCTGAGGCTTAGCAGGTAAAGCTGCAGCCTGCATCCCATATGGGCACCAGTTCAACTCCTGGCTGCTCCATTTCCAATTCGGCTCTCTGTTATAGCCTGGGAAAGCAACAGAAGATTGCCCAAGTTCTTGAGCCCTTGCACTGGCCTGGGAGACCTGGAAGAAGCTCCTGGCTTTTGGCTTCGGATTAATGCAGCTTTGGCCATTGCAGCTATCTGGGGAGTGAACCAGAGGATGGAAGACCTTTCTCTCTCTCTGCTTTCTCTCTGCCTCTCCCTTCTGTAACTCTGCCTTTCAAATAAATAAATAAATCTTTGAAAATAATATTTTCTACATCATTTATTAATTATTGATATACCTAAATAATTACTTGTTCTGTGCTATGTCTCATTGGTTTTTCAAATCTAAACAAGGCAGCCTTGGACTTCTTTTTCACTTGTGTGCTCCGTGCAATCCCTCTTAATATAATTTTTATTAGCTTTTCTTTAACCTTGTGCCTTTGTTGGTTTCTTTTTTACTTCTGACATAAAAGTGGGCTTTTCCAGTAACAACACATTCAGCTAAAAAAAAAAAATTGCAGAATCATTTTAACTAAAGTGGACGGTATATCCAGTTTATCAACCACTCTACTAGACATGTTTTCTTAATTTTTTCCCCTCACAATGGTTCTCACTGCTGAATGCACTCATTATGAAATATTTGAGTAAATAAATCAAATTCCATTTTGTCAAGGATCGTTGATTATTAAAAATTTGTGTTATTAACAATGTATAATGAAATAAAGTTGGTCTCCCTAGTAGGGAGAAATTTCTTACAGAAGCAGGTCAACATTTAGTGATCAAGCCAATATTACCTACTTATCAATAATTTTTCAGATGATATGTAACTACTCTCTTATTACATCTGCAGAATAATCTCCAACTGGAAAGACATTTTAGTTGGTAATGAAACATCACAGTTTCGGTTGGATATTTACTACACTAGCACACTATTTAACCCCAAGATGTTTAAGATACAGAAGAAAAAATCATTACATATTGATTAAAATAGTATGAAGTATTTTTCAGGAACAGATTTCTGTTGAATAAAAAACATGTTCACAAAACCTTAAATACATACAGTATTTGGTAATGAACATTAATTATTATCAAATATAACAATAAAACTTTTTTCCGGTAGGTAAAAGGAACATGAAACTGATGCTTAGAACAAATGAAACAAATCACCAAGTACAGAGTTTCAAAAAGCACCTTAATACATACATACATACATACATACACACACACACGCACACACACACAGTGTATGCTTATGTTTACAGATAAATAGGACAGGAAACATGCAGATTATTTCCATACAAAATAATTTTGGAACACCATGAAATTTACCAGCAAAATGCATTTAAAGTTTCAATATGATTCCCCATACTGAACTTAATGACAGAGGCTTCTTAAATTGAAATTAAAGTGAAATAAATTCTAAAGAAAATATCTATTAAAATGCAATGCAGAATTAAAGAACTGAAATTATGAGTTGACATAAATAAAACCCCCTTTTTTTTTATAAAGTCGACCCAATTAAAAACAGAAAGATGACATTTCTCAAAGGGAAACTCTAAGTTGAAAACAATAAAATTCATTAATCATAGAAAAATAAGCTTCATAGCTTTTTAGTATGGAGAAATATTATTTTTAACAGTTCACAGTTGAACATAATATTATAAAATACTATTAAATTTCAAGAAATAATATTAAAATATGGTTACTAATAAGTAGAAGTGAAAACATTCCAACAGTTTGTTTTCATGAAAAGAACTGTTAGGGTATCTTCCCTTATTAGTAAGTTACTTTGTAAAGCTAAAATTCAGTTTCAGTAGAATTACTACTTCTACATCACAAAAAGAAGGACTAGATTAATACAAGTGAGAGAATTAAGTTTACTGTTACACACAAATTAAAAAGTACAGAAGCTTTCCATAAATGTTCACAGGGTGGAAGGTGAGGGCACACAGTAAAGATCACTCTGTAGAACAGACCTTGGTTTTATTTGACTGTGCTTTCTGTTAGCACATTGGCTTGGGCAGACAAATCAGTGAGTTTTAGTTTTTTTCAAGCGACTGTTCCGTTTAAAAAAAAAAAAAAGCAAAATTCTACAGTATCTATGAAGTTAGGAAGAACTAAGAACAGTGCTGGTTTTCACTTTTCAAAAAAATAATGGCAGAAAACTACAAAACAATTTGATAGCTGAATTTCTTCCTGGCTTTGAAGTTTACCCAATTAGGGTTGTATCAGTAAAGATCTAGAAACTGTATTTATAATATAACTCACACTACTCCTCCATCTTCTCCCCCAGCCTACTTCATTCTTTCTTGGGCTTATTTTACACAGAGACGCCAGCAAATGGTTACAAGCATTACAATCCTAACAAGCAAATCATTTTAAAAGACGCATTTTCAATCGCATGGATCATCCACTTCACCAAATTCCTCCCAAACGGCTGAATTTTCATGAAGAGAATAAAAATGAGCAAACAGCTTCAGAAACAAATACACCAATCCTTATTTTTGTTTGGATTGCTTTAAAACATAAAAGGGAAAGACGTAGCTTCATCTATTCCCTTAGGACCCATGCATGCGTTACCCACCCAGTGGAAAAAAAAACAATTCTCCTGGTTCATTTCCCTGCTACACACCCGCTCGGCTGTCAGGCCCCTTCTCGCCCAGCCTTCAACGTCATCTAGTAATTTTACATTGATCACCTTGACAGTGCGTGCACTCTGGCAAGCACGGTCCGTGTCTTCCCCCACATTCTTCGACAAAATAAATCAAAACTCTACCGAACGCCACAAAACAGAGATGCTGCGACTTGGGATACGAATCCCACGTCTTCCCGCCCGGTGTTAAGACACTGCTAGTATTTCTCCCCCTCGCAGAAAATGGAAGGGAAGCGGACCCAAAACGCTGTATTTGAATCTTAGGACAATGAAGCCGACAGGAAGTCGCTCTCCCTTCCCCGGGGTTCACAATCCAGCCAGCTAGAGATGTACCCCGGGTGCAGTCGCCTGGCAGGGTGCGTGACACCGCGTCTTCCACGCCCTCCCAACGCGTGCAAAGGGCCCTCGCCTGACCTCCCCCGACTGCCTCATACCCCAAAATCCAACCACACAAAAAGACTCGGCCCTGGGAGCTGCTCCCACTGGGGAAAAAAAAAAATCCCTTCCCCAGCGGCAGCGCAGCCATTCCTTCCGATGCTCCGCCCGCACCCCTCGCAAACTGCTCCAACGATGGGGGAGGGTTGCACAAAGCCGGGAGGGAGCTGCAAGCGATTCAGTACACTTAGGGGAGGCGGAGACCGCGGCCACGGGCCCGGGAGGACCCAGACGACGGCGGAGGGTGGGGAGCGAGGACCGGAGGCCATCGAGGATGGGGGGATGGGAGGAGCGGCCCCGCCGAGCCCCAGGTCCTGGGCGATGGGGGTGGTAACGCCGCGCGGAGCATCCGGGAAGGCTCTCCCTGCACCCCCGCCACGCCAGGGGCCGCGCCCCGAGCCCCCGGCGCAAATCCGAGCAGGCTGTGGAAAAGCAGAGGCGGCGGCGGCGTCCACCCCGAGGCAGCGGAGCGCATCACTTACCCCTCACCGTGAAGAGAGAGGGACCGGACGGGGGAGGCGGGGCGCGTCGCGTCCCGTGAGTCTCTCGCACGCCGTCCTCTCCCCCACCCCGTCGTCGTCGTCGTCGTCTCCGCCGCTGCTGCCTTCGTCGCTGCAGCTGCGGTCGAGCTCCCGGCCCCTCGGTTCCGCCGGGCAATAACGTTATTCCACACACGCCCCACACATAGCGGTAACGGCAAAGAGCGGTCGCTGACTGCGCAGGCGCCTGGGGAAAGGGCGAGGTGCTGGGCCCTATCCACTCCTCCAGCCCAGTCCCAGCGATCTCTTACTGCGCAGGCGCCAGACACAGACAATGAAAGGGGGTTGTGCGGAGGGTCTCACACGCCTTGCCTGCTGCCCACTGCGCAGGCGTGTCCCCAAAGACCGGCCTGAACAATGAAGAGAACTCTGGCTCTAGCGGGGACCTGCAACCAACGAGGACTACAATTCCCGGCGGGCAGTGCGCCAACTGCAAGAGGAGGTCGGGTTGCTTGGCATGCTAGGAGTTGTAGTGTTGGCCGCCTTTACAAGCCAGGCTGTTTGGGAGAGTTAGAGTTTCTTATTTCTTAAGAATTGGACCGTTTTGACAAATGTCGCGACCGAAGGAGGGTTCAGAGATTATTCGCTTCCCAGAGAAGCCTGAAAGATCAATTGCATATTAGTAAAGATCGAAGCGTCCGGGCCTTCAGAAAGTCCTTTCTGTCAGCCGGGTGGTCCGGACTGCTGCAGGACAGGGTGAAGGCGGGACTAGCCAGGCTGGCTTAGAGGAAAAGGGAGGAGCCCGCAAGCCGGTCTCGTGGCAACGATCTGTGGTAGCCAAACCGCCGAAGCCAACGCCAGGAGCGCAGTGCCCTCTGGGAAATGTAGTGCAGCTGGAAGGTTCTTAGGATTCTCGAGGCTGTAGAGCCAGAGCCTTAGAACTACAACTCCCAATGTCCATCACGAGGGCTCGAGGGTGGGAAGAGACCCCACGAGCTGCGTCCGTGGTTCCAGGCTCCCCAGTGACAGTTGCGGCAGGAGGCGGGCGGGCGCTAGGGCTGTTGTTGGAAGGGAGAACACTGGACGATAACCCACGTAACTCGCATCTCTTGGCCCAGAGTCTGTGCATGGCGAAGTCCCCAGGGAACTCTTCCCTGGAGGAGATTCTGGGGAAGTATCAACGGAGTCTCCGGGGTGAGTTGCTCCGAACCTCTGTGCCTAGGCCCTAGGTATCCAGGGCCTACTAGGCGGGAGCAGACCAGGTGCCTTAACGGACACCTCGGTTCAGCCCAGCCAGGCTGCAGAGGAAGAAGATGGATGTTACTGGTCTTTGACGAGGATGAACTAGTTTGCTGCTGTTTTTATGATTAAGCAGAGTTGTTGTCTTTTTTTTTTTTTAAAGATTATTTATTTGAAAGTCAGAATTACACAGAGAGAGGAGAGGCAGAGGTCTTCCATCCGGTCGTTCCCTCCCCAATTGGCCGCAACAGCCTGTGCCAATACGAAGCCAGAGCCAGGAGCTTGTTCTGGGTCTCTCAGATAGGTGCAGGGGCCCAAGGACTTGGGCCATCTTCTACTGCTTTCCCAGGCCATAGCAGAGAGCTGGATCAGAAGTGGAGCAGCCGGGTCTGGAACCAGTGTCCATATGGGATGCCGGCGCCCCTATTTGGTTTTGCTTCAGGACAGGGCGTTAACCCGCTGTGCCAGAGTTGTTGTCTTTGATTCCCATACTTACCTGAACCAACTCCGGATCTTATCACTTTGGGCAGCTTTCTCAGCCTGGGCCAGCTGAAACTTAGAACCGCTCTGTGCCACTCTCACTCAGTTGCCATGCTTTGCTTTTTAATCCACTGAATTCCTGACGTAACACGTTACACGTTCAGGTTTGGCATAGTGGACTGAATATATAGGACTAAGGGGGAAACTCACTAATAATTAACCACAACAACTTCGATTGGTTGGTTAGGCTGTTTCCATGCAGCAAATCATTTAAAACAAAACAGTTTGATGAGTATCCCCTATTTTGCACGTGGGGAAATCAAAGTTCAGAAAGGTTAAGTCAGGCCAAAGCCCACACAGCTGTTTAGTGACAGAGTTCGGTATTGAACTAAGGCCTGTCTTCAAAGCCTGTTTTTCTTTGTTAACCAAGGCATAATTACTGTTACTGAAACTTTGTTATCAATTCAGAATTTTTCAATACGGTACACTTTAAGTGATTATTTGTTGAAATGATGCCCGTACTTGTTGATAGCTCTGTCATTTTGGACAAGATATATAACCTCTAGAATTCTCAGTTCTTTTATAGTGGAAGTTACAGTGCTGTTTTCAGGGCTACCATGAGGAGCAAATGAAATAATCCATGTAAAACACTGATTTTCATGCGGTTTTAAAATGGAACGCACAGACAGAAATACATTGTATATAGGACACATACAAATAAACTAAAAGATTTCATCAAAGAATTTTTATTCTACTAGATCTAATACACTTTTCTATTTTGTGGCAATTTCATAACCCTCTACGTAATGACCCAAGTTTGAGAAATTATATAAGGCATGTGGGACGCTATTCAGTAAATATTAATTCAGTGTCTACTATGTGTTAGGCATAGTAGGTGCTGGGAATGCAAATAAGGAACGAGACAGAGTTCCTATCCCCATGGAGCCCCTGGATTACTGGGGGAAAAAATAATTACAGATGATTTTGCTGGAAAATAAGAGTAAAAATAAATGCTTGACACACAAGCACTCAAAATGTTAGCTGCTATTTATGCTTGGTGCTTGCAGCCAAGTGAAGATTTGTTTTGAGGTTAGAAAGTTTATCTTCCTATGACTCTAGACTTTGTTAGAGTTATTATTTATTGTTGCATCTATCAATAGTGTTAAAAAATTCAACATTCTCAATAGTTAAGTTGCAGAAGTAAAGGGATTATCTTTTTATTTTACTTTTTTATTTATTTGAAAGACAGAGTTACAGAGAGAGGTAGAGACAGAGAGAGAGGTCATTCTTCCGCTGGTTCACTCCCCAGATGTCTGCAATGGCCGGAGCTGCGCCGATCGAAAGCCAGGAGCTTCTTCCTTGTCTCCCACATGGGTGCAGGGGCCCAAGGACTTGGGCCATCTTCTACTACCATCCCAGGTCACAGCAGAGAGCTGGATTGGAAGAGAAGCAACCAGGAGTAGAACCCGCGCCAATTTGTGATGCCAGTGCTTCAGGCCAGGGCTTCAATCCACTGTGCAACAGCGCCAACCCCAAGGAATTGTCTTTTTTTATTTTTTTATTTTACAGGCAGAGTGGACAGTGAGAGAGAGAGAGACAGAGAGAAAGGTCTTCCTTTGCGGTTGGTTCACCCTCCAATGGCCGCCGCTGCCGGCGTGCTGTGGCCGGCGCACCATGCTGATCTGATGGCAAGAGCCAGGTACTTCTCCTGGTCTCCCATGCGGGTGCAGGGCCCAAGGACTTGGACCATCCTCTACTGCACTCCCGGGCCACAGCAGAGAGCTGGCCTGGAAGAGGGGCAACCGGGACAGAATCCGGCGCCCCGACCGGGACTAGAACCTCAGGTGCCGGCGCTGCTAGGCAGAGGATTAGCCTAGTGACCCGTGGTACCGGCCCAGGAATTGTCTTAATGAATAACTTCATCAGCTGTTCAGCATTTCAAAAGTTCTTAAGAAATAAGCACTAAGTTTTTTATTTGTAAGCAAGAAAAATCCTGTGCATGATTATAAGAATGATTTTGTCCTATATTTTAGACTGGTAAAGGATGTTTGTTTTCCATTGATAGTTTCTCCTAATGTTTCTCCTTTGACCTTATTCTGAGCCTTTCTGTCACCATTGAGGACTATTTAATATTAGGTATCTTCATGCAGTAAAGGGATTCATTTCAAACAGGCTTATGGTAATATTTTTGATACGAGTGCTACTGTTTTCAATGATTATAGAATGAAGAGTTTATTCAAAGATAATTTAAATAAATTTAGAATTTAAAGTGGTAGCAGTAAAAGATAATGAAAACACTTCACCAAGAACAAATAGAAGAGATTTAGAAAGCTAAAGACTAAAAAAAATTTTTAGTCATTATTTCATTTGTGAGTCAAGAAACAGAACCTGAAGTTTTTCTTGGATCTTCAGGATGCATTATTTGTTTAATAGTGTTAATTCTTTTATCTGCATTTATATACAATAGTTTCAGAAGGAAAAAAAGCAGAATTAACCCTGAACTTAGCACAAAAAGAAGTTCTTCACAAATGTAAGTTACCACTATTAAATAGGATAGCTCCCTTTAAGGTAAAATTTTTGTTCCTGAATACACAAAGTATGGTACAGTTATTTTGTTTGTGGAACTTCATTATTTTGAGTGTTTATGCCTATTAATTTAAGA